>NW_020948840.1:0-365390 GCF_900497805.2 Vombatus ursinus | reverse complement strand
AGAAGAAGAAGAAGAAGAAGAAGAAGAAGAAGAAGAAGAAGAAGAAGGTGAGCTCATTGAGATGATTCGCTGGCATGTCAAAGATAAGTATTTTCTAAGTATCTACTACTGGAAAGGTCTTACCTGTGCTAGACACTAGGGTTTCAAAGATGAAAAAAAAAATGGCACAGTCCATGCCCCCAAGAGGCTTCCATTCTAATAGGGGAGATTATGACATCTGTATAAAGATAGTTATCAACTGGAATTCCACACACATCTCCACCCCAAGAGAATTCTTTACTATGTTGCTCCGTCTTCTTCTTAAAATCTAGAGGGAAATATTCAACACAGAATCCATGTAGAAACAAGCTGACTCAGTCCCTTAATGAATCCGTTCTAGATACTTGTAAAAATGCAATGATAATGGCAGTTCCAAAGACTTGACTTGACAGGCTTGTATGATCCAATGGCTTGTTGATGTTAGTCTCTCTCCAATAGCAGGAAGTTGAACTGTGCATGACAATAAGCCTAAAGAACTTGTTAATCAATTTGGAACAGAGATTTGCTGGATTCTCAGTCCCTAATAAAAACCTGAAAGTGAATCAGTATGATAAAGATAATGGACAGAAGATTGGACAGAGAGTCAGGGAGAGCTCAGTCCAAGTTCTTGCCCAAGCCCCTGTAAATCATTTAAATTCTCAGGACCCTCTCACTGCTACCCTCACCTGCCCTTAAGGAGCTCTCTTGAGAACAAAATTACAGATGAGTTACTGGTCTGCATCAGTGAAGGGAGTTCTACAAAGGGAATTCCCTTTCTCTTGAAATTATAGCTCCAGATCAGTACAAAAAATGGAAGATATCCATTGATATGTTTCTCTCTACAGTTAAGGGAGAGGGGTGTAGCTTAAGAACATTGCACCTGTAGTCAGAAAACCTGGATTCAAGTCCCAGCTCTGCTATCAATTAATGTAATCTTGGATAAATCCCTTCACTTCTCAGTTTCCTCATCTGTAAAATGAGGATAATGGTAGCACCTGCCTCATAGGTTTGCTGCAAAGGTCAAATGAGACATAAAATGATATGTAGAGCACTTTGTAAACCACGAAGCACTATATAAATATTCGTTACTATTCCTCATATCATTTTCACATTATTAAATTACCAAGTTAACATTTCCTGACTGCTTCTGGCCCAAGCAACCAGAAACTTGGAGGTGAACCTGCATTTTTATACAAAGCAATTTCCCCACAATTGCCCTAGAAATAAAGGACAGATGAGGAAACTGCAGCAGTTTGGAAAGATAAAGCCACTTGTCACAGGTCACATAGCTGGGATATGTTAGAGCTAGGCCTCAAACCCAGGGCTTCTGATTTCCAAGTTCAATGTTCTTTCCACAAAACCACACCTACTATAGAGGAGAATGAGCTTGGTGTTTCCAGAACCTACAAGTTTGGTTCTACTTGTCAAATGACAATGAAATATCACTCACTCAAAAGGAACATGTTGGGGTGGGGTGTTAAGGACTGATCTGCAACTGGGGTGGGGTGGCTGGAGTTTTTTCCAGGAAACTGAAATTTAGAGTTACAAAAAATTAACACTGTTTTCAGCCGCAGTCACTATAGTAACTAATTCTCAATCTTGCTTAACTGAATTTGCCTTAATTTCTTCTGGTATTCTTTTCAAATCATAAATAACAAAGTTGAGGTGAGGGTGAACAATTCATGCTCCCTGCCCTGGGTGTCAAAATTGCTATGAATGGCTCTGGAATGGGGGAGGGAGGCCCTTTGGCCTGGAGAACGTCAACACAATCTATTCTCTGGCTCTAGCCTACCCCTTGGCTTGGCCTGTGCCTGAGGGCAGGACAGAAACACATGTTCTGAGAAGTGAGACAGGCAGTAAGTGGACAGTAGACCCCCACAAGCAGAGTAGGCTACGATATTAGTAGTGTAGTTTCAAAGGCCCTGCATTGCCCCTGCTGTACCTCTTCTCCATTCCAAAAAGTACCTCCCACAAATATCTCTGGGTTCCTGAAATCCTGCTATACAAGAATAAAAAAAGCCTCAGTGAAACTTTCCAATGAGGAGCAGCTTGGAGAGAGAGCCCAAGGGTTATCGTTGACACTGAGGGAGGGGGAACAGCTTTGCCTGAGAGCACCCTTATAGAAGAAAGAAGGGGAGAGAACCCTGAGGCAAAACAACATGGAGCAAGAAAAGGTGGAGCCAGAAAAGCAAAGCAGGAAGGGAAGCCTAGAGGCCTCCTCCTCCTTTCTCCTAGAATCTCCATTCAGGTCAATGCATCCTGTGTCTTTACATAAATCCACCCCCACTCTCTGGTGCAAACTCAGCTCATCAGGTTTCTGAGCTTGAATATATTTAGGTCAGAACCTCAGTGCATCAGAGATACATGTTAATAATTTATAGATTTTTAAAACAGACTCCAAGAAAAGGTTTATAATGAAGAGGCCTTGTCAGGAGAAAGAAAAGAGATGTTTTCTCACTTACGGTGTTCAATTCAATGCAACAAACACTTATTAAGCACCTGCTACATACAAAGTACAATGGCCAGCCCTGAGGAGCTGATGTAAAGAATAAAATTCCTTTCGATTCAACAAATTTATTAAGTTTCTATTATCTCAGTTCTAGACCTCTACCACACTTCTTGGATATTCCCAGAATTCCTTTCCTTCCCCCAACAACATGTACTTTTTAGCTCCCCTTTATGTATTGTTTTCCCCCATCAGAATATATGTTTCTTGAAGACAGCAACCGTTTTTCTAGGTTTGTTGTTGTTTTTTGTCTCCCTAGAGCTTAACACAGCGCCTGGCACATAGTAGACACTTAATAAATATGTTTTCTGTCTGTCTGTCCATCTGTCTAACCAGATGCCTATCTGTTTATCTGTCTGTTCATCTGTCTATTCATTTATCATCTTTTTTAGTGTTTTCCCTCTATCAATGACTTCCTATTTGCATTTACATTTATAACTTGCTTTGTACATATTTGTTTACATGTTGTCTCTCACATAAGATTGAAAGTTCCTTGAGGGCAGAGACTGGAAAATAAAGTAGTACCTACCCTCAGGGAACTTACATTCCTCTGGAAAATTAAAGGGACTAAAAGGAGGGACAGAGCAGAAACAGTGGAGACAAATCAGACAAGGAAGGAAGCTAAGTAGGCCGGGATAGAGAGGAGAAGGGATTGCATCAGACCCCAGGGACAGTGTGAATCAAGCTAGAAAGCTAAAGAGCACAGTGGTGTGTACAGGAAATGGCAGGTTCTCTAATTAGGCGGGATGTAACATATATGGGAGAGGAAACATGCTATGGTCAGCAAGATCTCTTAACTTGGAGTCCATGAACTTTTTTTGAAAATATTTTGGTAATTGTATTTCAATATAATTGGTTCCCTTCGTAATTCAATGTATTTTATTTTATGTATTTAGAAACATTAATCTGAGAAGGGGTCCCTAAACTTCTCCAGACTGCCAAAGTGACTTGCTCAGGGCCACACAGCTAGTAAGTAACTGAGGTTGGATTTAAACTCAGGTCTTCCTGACTCCAGGTACAGTGCTCTATCCACTGCTGCCTCTCTCTACTGCGTGTTGGAGAGACTCAGACTGTACATGTGTATAAAGTAAAATCACTGAATCTAGACTCAGAAGACCTGTGTTGAAATCCCAGCTCTTCTACTGAATACCTGTGCGACTTAAGTTTCCTTCTCTATAGAAATGTCCCTTCAAGTTCAAAATGCTACAATTCCTTTGACTACCGTTGTGAAGTGTAATTGAAAGAGTACTAGATTTTGGAGTAAGAAGACCAGTCCTGACTGTGTGATTTGGGGCGAGTCACGCTCCCCACTCTGAGCTTCATTTCCCCATCAGTAAAATGAAGTTGTCCCTTTTTAGTTCTGACATTCAATGAAGTTCCTTTTTCACTCATATGCAGCATGTATCATGTGGAGAGAATACTGAACTTGAGTCAGAGAAAGTGGGTTCAAACCCCAGCTTTGCCTTTTATTACCAGTATGACTGGGCAAATCATTTCATCTTTTACCGCCTTAGTTTCTTCATCTATAGAAACGAGGGGGTTGGATAGACAGCCTCTCTAAGGTCCCTTCTGACTCTGAATTTCTGATCCTGTGATTTTGAAGCTCCCTCAACGTTCAACCCTATACGTCTATGATCCTGTGACCTAAGAACCCATTTGACTTTCAAGGACCCTATTGATAGAGTTTGTAGCAAACAGCACCAGCTTTCAGTGGGAATTTTCCCAAAGGAAAAAGTTAAAACACTTCCTTGCAATTACTCCCAGTGCCAGGAATCTATCTAAGTCAGGATCTTTTCACCCAGGCCCCTCTTGGCACAGCAAAGTTAGGTGTGTCCCTGACAACAGAATCAATACTGGAATAACATACTAATCCGGATGAGTAACTAGAGGCAAGTAAAGGAAAGAAAACACGAAAGGTAGATGATGGTTATTTCTTTAGCAAATATAGGAATTCAAAGGGTAGGGTGGGTGTATTTTAATGCAAAACTAAGAAGTAACAGGAAGATGAAAATCTTTACTTCATGACTCAAAAAATCACTGGAATTTGAATCAGAAAATAAGGGTTCAAATCTCAGCTCTGCTGTCAGAGATAGCTCTGTTTTTATCCTGGCTTTGATATTTACCACTTGGGCCAGTTACTTAACTCTGGTCTTCATTTTCCTCATCAGTAAAATGGAGGGGCTAGGCCAGGCATGGGAAACCTGCAGCCTTAAGGCCACAGAACAAAAAAGGCCAGACTTAAGGATTTAGAAGGTCATGTGTGGCCTTAAGTCTAGCCCACCCGTGGGCTAGACTCAATGAACTCTAAGATTCCTTCCAGCTCTATCCATATTATCATGGAACATCAGAGTTGGAAGGGCCTCCAGAGGCCAACTCTTTCAGACCGTGCCTGACCAAGAGTATTCTTTATGAAACTGACCAAAAGTAGTTATCCAATCTCCACTTGAGAAACCTGTTAGCAAAGCGGGGATTTACTCCTCCCCAAGGCAGCCCATGTCACTTTTGGGTGGCTCTGGTGGTCAGGGAGTATTTCCTTACATCAAAGCCTATTTCTGCCTCACTAAGGCTTCTACCCAGAGCCAAAGCAAAACAAATCTAATCCCTCTTCCCCAGGACAGCCTCAATACTGTAATGCAGCTATTGGATCTCCTTCCCAAGGTTTATCTTCTCCAGCTTAAATATCTGCAGTTCCTTCGAACAAGCCTTATATGGCATGGTCTCCAGTCCCCTTAACATCCTGGTCAGCCTCTTCTTCATATTCTCCAGATTTTTCAAAGTAGGCTTCCTAAAATTAGGAACTCAGGAATTGACATCACACTCCAGATGTGGCCTGACCAGGGCAGAACTATCACCTCCATTATTCTGGATACAATCAATCAATAAGCATTTATTGAGTGTCTGCAATGTTCCAGGCACTATTCTAGGCCCCAGGGGTACAAAGACACAACTGAAGCATTCCGTGCTCTCAAGGGCCTTATGTTCTATTAAAGGAAGCCAGTGTGTACACATGTAATTATAGGGATGGGCACTGGACCTGTGATTGTACTGGTATAAGAATTTCTGGATGGGGGGACTCCTTTTAACCTTCTCTGCAACTTAGAGTCTTATAGAATTGCCTAGCGCACTCAGAGGTCAAGTGACTTGCCCAGGATGGCCAGCTACAGTGTGACAGAGGACTTGAACCAAGGTCCTTCTATCTTCAAGACCAGCTCTCTAACCACTATACTGTGCTGTCTCTCAAATGTATAAAAATATACAGAATAAATACGTGAGCCAGCAAAAACTGGTTTGACCAGTACAGCCCCAACCCCTAAGATGCATATATGCTGAGGCTTAATTGACTCAGAGACTGAGCATTATCCTTCCCAAATGCTTCCTGTGGCTCAGTTAAAGTTGTTTCCTGGTTCCTTACTAAGCAACTCAGGAAAACCTTGATTTTTGTGGTCCAGACTCTACAGAATTGCTCCATGGGTAAAGGGTCAGTCTTCTATTAAAGCCATGTCAGTTCTTTGTGTAAAATTCTATATGAATTTGAGCCCTGAAAGGCTTAGGTGAGGCTTAGTGGATTCCAAGCCTCCAACCTGCCCATGGAGTTGAGATTAGTAAAAGTGGAGGGAAGAGCTCCCTTTGCTATTGCCCATTGGCATTTGTCCAGCCTTTGACACTGCTGATCACCCCTCTCTGATGCTCTCTCTCTCTGTCTCTGTCTCTGTCTCTCTCTGTTTTTCTCTCTTTTCCCTTCTGGTTTTCCTCCTACCTATGTGACCACTCATTCTCTGTCTCCTTTGCTGGATCCTCCTCCACATCACGTCTTCTAACTCTAGGTATCCCTCAGGTTTCTGTCCTGGACTCTTTTATCTTCTCCCTCTATACTACTTCACTTGGTGATCTCATCAGCTCTCATGGATTTAATTACTTTCTCTATGCTGATGATTCTCAAATAAACTTTTCCTGCCCCAATCTCCTTGCTGACCTCCAGTCTTACATCCCTAACTGCCTTTTAGGCATCTTGAATTGGAAATTCAGTAGACTTCTTAAACAACATTTCCAAAACAGAACAGAACTTTCCCTCTCTAAACCCTTCCCACCTCCTCCTTTCTCTGTTACTATAGAGCAGGGCTTCTTAAAACCCTTTTTTTCATTTCGACAACATTCCTTGTTGCTGTGGCTTGAGGGCATGTGCAGTGCAAAGTGCGTGTGCTTTGTGTTCAGCATCAAGGCTACAGAGAAGTTGCATGATGCTGCCAGAAACACCACGGATTTATTAAACATTTGATTTTTAATTAATTTTTGGTCGTTGTGCATTCAGAAATCTTTTATTGTCACCAAATTTTTCACGACGCCATATGGGGTCACGACCCACACTTTAAGAAGCGCTCCTATAGAGGACAATACCATCCTCCCAGTCCCTCAGGCTCACATCCTAGGAGTCAGCTTGGACTCTTCACTGTCTCTCACCCTCCCACCCCTGCCACCCATATCCAAGCTATTGCCAATGCTTTTTCCATTATGCCACATTCAAATCATGTTCTCAGAAACCATCTTCTTAGCCAGCTGTATACTCCCAAATCTACCTTTGTTTTCTGAATCCCCTACTTTCAGCCAGCAGTAACATGGAAACACCACCTTATGATGAGAATGAATTTTAGTAACTTAATAAGATATGAAGAATAAGTTTCTCAAGTCAGCATAACTGATTCCATTTTGTTTTAAGCTTCCATTTTGTGATTGAGCTATTTTGAGTAAGTTGCTATTCTATAAGTTGTTTTTCAAAAATACCATAAGCACTTGTGTGGTATGATGTCCTAAACAACATGTATATGTGGGTTTTTTAAAATATATATGTGTTCTTAAACAACTGATGCATGAATCTATCTATAGGACAGACCACCAATAGAAAAAATGTTATAAGCTATTTTATCAGTACTCCACGTAACCAACAACTAATCAAATTATGTGGTAAACAATTTAGAACTATAGCTAAAACTATAAGAAATCCATTGGTGCACCCAGCCATCAGCCTATCCTAGGGTGTGACTAGGACTGGCTCCAGGGTTCCCTCAACTTGAGATTCAAGCATGTCTGTTTTCCCTTGAGGACACAGTTAATTGACAAAGACTTGCCAGATGACCACTTTGGAGAGAGACACATGGTCTCCAGCTGGGTGGAGAGGAACCTTGTTGTGAGCCTGGTATGAAGGAAGTTATCAGAACCTCTAAGATTCAGGTTGGTGTTTTGTTCTTAGAGAAGGGTATTATTTGCATGTTTGATTAAGAAAGTTTGATTGCATGCATTGAGCAGTATAAGTCTAATTAGAGATTCCATCACACTAGTTAGCATACATAATGGTAAGCTGGTTATAAATGTGCATTGTGCCCATAAGATCTTCAGGTTTTTGTTTGGATATCATAAATTCTTAGCCATATTTTCCAGGTCTCTCATATCATGTGTTCCCCATGAATCACACCAGAACTGGGTAACAGTTGTCCAGTTTGACATTTCTTGGAAAGCTGCGTCATGTTCCAGGAAACTCTGTTATATATATCAGTACCCATCTCAGTACTCCTCAGCAGGCTCTCACTAATCATCCTCACTTCCCTCTTCCTTTTGACATTGAGACTTATCATTTGATGGCACTGTAATTCTATGGTATAATTTCCCAGCACAAGACACTACTTCCTCCTTATAAGGTCCCCATTCTTCTTCAACAGGAAGAGTCTCATATTGTTCAGGGGTCCTTGTTTTCTTTCTTTTTGTCACATTCTTCCAGCCTCCTGCCTTCTGACACAGATTAGGATTTTTCTCTGCCTCTTTATATCATTTTTCTTCTTTGCTGCTTTCTTCAATCACTTCTGTTTTTTCGAGGATCACTTTAGTTTCTCTGATAACTGGTACTCCTCCAATCTTCTTACTTAATCTTTAGAAAGGAAACTGACTTGCATTTTGGGCAATCATAGGCATAATTTGGCATTGAGAATAAGACAGAGCACTCTCTCTTGAGGTCCCTGCAAAATTTGCCTTGCCCTCCATGCTTGCTCAAAGCCAAGTCATTATTTCTTTGTCCCCTGAAGGACACTTCTGGTGGCTGACTCATAAGACTAACTCTTGTGACAAAATGAGGACCACCTGTTCACTGCAACACCTGGGGTCAGTTGCTGGGGACTTTTGAGCAAGATTGAATTTATTTATAGTAGGACTTCTGCCTTTTGTCCAAATAGGAAGATGCTATCTGCTCAGCTCTCTTTAAATGTCAATTAGCACAAAACCAGTCAAGCCCTAAGCAAACAGATGCAGAGATCCAATTACAAGCAAGGATCTCTCTAATTAAGCCTACTTACCCATCTTGTTTCTCCTTTGCTGCTGAGCTCCGGATAGCTCCTTGATCCTATGATCCTATTTCATCCCTTGTTATAAGGATTCCTATCACACTGGTTCCCCTCTAACAAGAGCAATAATCACTATTTAAGTTAATCAACTTTCAACTTAGAAATAGGGCTTTAGTGGAGAGCCACAGGGCTGTGTGATTATCCTGACTGTGGTATTTAAGTACCTCGGCAAAATGACTCCAACCAACCTGCTCTCTCTACCTCATTCTCCTCCCATTCAGGTACTCTACATTGGAGCCAAACTGTTCCTACTCTCTATTGCCCATTCTCATCCTTCCTTTTCCAATCTCCATTCTTTTGCTAATGCTGTCTCCTATACTTGAATTAGATCTAGCCCCCACTGCCCCATTTGCTGAAATTCTTTTCCCTTTCTTAAGACCCACCTCAAATCATACTTCTTCCTGGAACCACCCCTACCCAAGTGAGGATGATGGTTGCTCCTTGAATTTCTCATAGTACTTTGTCTATCTCTCCTTGCCCCTCTACCACAACAAACCTTATATCATGCTTATTTGTCTACATGTCATGTCCTTCCCTATTGAACTACAACCTCCTTGAGGGCATGTCTGTGCCATTTTCCCCCCATCTTTGTCTCCCTTGCACCTAGCACAGGATCTCCTACATGTATAAATGCTTAGTGAATGTTTATTTAATTGAATGCAGGTGGAAAGAGTATTAGACTTGGAGAGAAAAAAGCCTGGGTTCAAATCTATATGGGAACTATCTTTAACTTAAAGATTTTTAACTTTTCAGAAAGCCGCTTGAAGCACAGAAAAATTAAGTGACTTGTCCTAGGTCACCAAGGCATCAGAAGGATTTGATTCCAGGTCTTCTCAACTCTGAAAATAAGATTCTGTCTCCTATGCCATTTTTCCCACCTGTAAAATGGTGATAAAAATAATGATACCCCCTAAGTTACTTGAGAAGAAAGTAGTTAAGCCTTTAAGCATTACATACATGTGAGTTGTTGTTATCATAACACAATCATCATTATCAAGGTTGTATTGAGGGACTGATTCTCAAAAAGATTTGAAAGAGGAAAATACTGAACAACTAGGAAAAAAAATCTAATGGTATTATTACTGGAAAAAATCAACTAGAAAGACATAAATAACTACAAAACTATATACTAGTTTTCTAACCTTTATAAAACTTTTGTGAAACAGATCTATACATATATTGAGGGTACTGTTCATGAAAATATAAAAAAGGAAACAAAGGAGAGACTGTTACAATTTTCTGCAAACCACATCTTCATAATTGCCCAAAGTGCAGAGAATACAAGTTCTTGCTATGTTCCTTTTCTAATTATTTGTATTATGAAGTATTTGATCAGAGAGAGAAATGAAACTTTATACACAGCAAGGTGTTTCCCATGCATATGTTAAGATCATAAAATATTTCTTGAAAATTATAAAACCAGAGGTAACTTTACTCAGCAGTCTTTTTGTAACCTGGTTATGGATTGATTTCAGAAAAAGTTCTGAAACCTGGTTGGATTCTGGGAATTGTAATCCTAGTCAGAGAGTTTCTCTCTCTGTGCCAGGGGGCTAAGAAAATGCTATCTTTCTGGGACTAGAATTCACAGCTAGGTTTCAGAATGTTATCTCTGCCCATGGGGAAATCAGTTTGTTGCTTAGTTACAGTCTGATTATCAACAATAAATAGGAAGAGATGTAAGGAACTGATTCTAATTTATAAGAATAAAAGACATTTCCCAACTGATTAATGGTCAAAGGACTATGAACAGGCATTCTCAAGGGGAAAAAATCCCAGCTATTTATAGGCATATGAAAAAGAATGCTCCAGATTACTAATAATTAAAGAAATGCTAATTAAGGCAACACTGAGGCTCTACTTTAAACCCATCATATTGGCAAAGTTGACAAAGAAGAAAATGACTAATGTAGAGAGGCTATTTGAAAAGAGGCACATTGTTGCACTGATAGTGGACCTGTGTGAACTGCTGTAGCTGTTCTGGAAAGCAATTTAAAACTATGCCAAAAATGACGAAGCTGTGCAGGTCCTTTGACCCAGTGATACCACTACTAGTTCTATACTGAAAGGTATTAAAGTAAGAAGAAAAGGTCATATATGTATAAATTTTTCCAATAGTTCTTTTGAAATGGCAAAGAACTGAAAACCAAAGGGTGACTATCAGTTGAGAAATGTCTAAACAAAATATGGTATTTGAATGTAATAGAATTCTGTGCCATAAGAAGTTAAGAAAGAACCTATTTCAGAAAAACATTAGAAGATTTATATGAACTAATACAGGGTGAAATGAGCAGAGCCAGTGGAACAATTTATACTACAACATCAGTACTGTAAAAAATAAACAATCCAGAAAGATTTAAGAATTCTGATCAATGCCATGATCAGCCATAATCATCCCAGAGGTCCACGGATGAAGAATATCCACCTCCTGACAGAAAAGGGATGAAAAATATGTGTATAAAGAGACACATTTTTGGATGTGGTCAATGTGGGAATTTGTTTTACTTGACTATGCTTATTTGGTATAAGTGTTCTTTATTTAGTGAGGAGAGGTGAGAGGGAGAAAATTTTTCTGCTTTAAAATAGAAAAAATTAATAAATGCAATAAAAAAGGAAAATCAAAATATATAAACAAATGTCACTTTAAAATGCCAATCAAAGCATAAAACAAGATATACGTGTTCACGAAAGTTGGTTATTACTATCATGGAGAATTTCAAGCTTCGAGTTCAGATGCAAAAGACTCTCTGTATATGGTAGGGTCCTCCTTATGCTTCCATTTCCATGAGAGAGCTAATGATTTATATTTTTTGACCACTTATCCACTGAGAAATAATAACACTTATTCATGTGTTTTTGTTAATTCTCATGTCCAAGAAATATTTTTAAAGACCTAAAGGGATAGCCTCCAGTATAATGGGTGGATCTTCTATGGAAGATTTATGGGAAGGATGAGGACAAGAAGGTTTGGATGTATTGCAATCTACACCAGAAGAGAAAGTACCTACGTTGTTGAAATCATGGATCCATTATTGTATTGAAGTTTACTTCAGTCCTGGAACTTTCTTGGAGACTTTGGAAATAGGAGGGAACAGAATGAGAACTAGGCCAGTTTAAGAAGGGCTTTGTCTCAGGTTCCAAAATTTAAAGAGGCACCTCTTCCTTCCCCAGCTAATAGTCACAGACAATTTGACTTCTGGCAAAAATTGCAAAAAGAGCCATACTACCAAGGGCTATTTTCCTCTATTCCCAAACCTCTTGTCAAGTCAACAAGCATTTATTAAACACCTACTATGTGCCAGGCACTGTGCTAAGCATTCGGGATACAAATAAAGACAAAAAACAGTCCTCATTCTCAAGGAACTCACAATTTAATGGGGGAGACAACATACAAACAACTATATACAAATAATACATAGACTGCATAAACTGGAAATAATCTTAGAGGGAAGGCAATAGCATTGCAAGGGATTAAGAAAGGCTTCTTGCAGAAGTTGGGATTTTAACTGAGAAAATCAGGAGACAGAAATGAACAGGGAGAGAATTCCAGGCATGGAGGACAGTCAGTGAACATGCCCAGAGTTGGGAGATAAGAGTGTCTTGTGGGAGCAAAGAATCTACTGTCACTGGTTTGCAGAAGACATAGAAGGCGGAAAAAAAAGTACTAGAAGACTGGAAAGGTAGAATGCAGCCAGGTTAGGAAGGGCTTTAAAAGACAAACAGAGAATTTTGGACTTGATCTGGAGGTAATAGTCACTGGAGTCTATTGAATCGAGAGAGCTGTGGTGAAATTGTTTATACTTGCCCTTTAGGAAGATCGATTTAGTGGTTAAATGTAAGATGGACTGGGGGTGGGGAAAGACTTTAGGCAGACAGACAGACTTTCAGGTTATAGTTCAGGCATGAAGTCATGAACACCTGTACCAGTGTCAGAGGAAAGAAGCAGATATGGGAGATGTTATGGAGGTAGAATCAACTGGACTTGGCAACTGGTTGGATATAGGGGATGAGAAAGTGAGAAATTGAAGATGACAACTAGGATTCAAGTCTGGGCGACTGGGAGGATAGTGGTGCCTTTGACAGTAATAGAGAAGTTAGGAAGAGGGGAGGATTTGGGGAGAAAGATAATGACTTCAGTTTTGGAGATATCAGGTTTGAGATGTCTATGGGAAATCCATAGACTTCCATAGATGTCTATGGGAAATTCAAGATGTCCAAGAGGCAACTAGAAATTTGAGACTGAAGATCAGGAGAGAGGTTAGGGCTGGATAAATAGATCTGAGAGTCATCTCTATGGAGACACTAATTGAGTCCATAGGAGCTAATAAGAAAACCAAGTGAAAGAGTATGGAGGGAGAAAAGAAAACCCAGGTTAGAGGCTTGATGGTCACTCATGACTAGCGGACATGACCTGGATGAAGATCCAGTACAGGACACAGATAAGGAGCAGTCAGACAGGTAGAAAGAGAAACAGGAAAGAGCAGAACCACAAAAACCTAGAGAGAAGAAAATATCAAGAAGAAGGAGATTGATAATGCCAAAGGCTACAGAGAGGTTAAGAAGGAAGAGAACCGAGAAAAGGCCATTAGATTTGGCAATTAAGAGATCTTTAGTAACTTTGGTGTTTTTTTTTTAATTTTTTTTGCGATTGGGTTTAAATGACTTGCCCAGGGTCACACAGCTAGTAAGTGTCAAGTGTTCAGTCTGAGGCTGGATTTGAACTCAGGTCCTCCTGACTTCAGGGCCAGTGCTCTATCTACTGTGCCACCTAGCTGTCCCAATCTTTAGTAACTTCGGAGAGAGCAGTTTTAATTGATAAGTTTGGAAATCAGACTGTAGGGAGGTAAGAAGAGAATCAGAGGAAAGGAAATGGAGGTACTGATTATAGTCAGACTTCTAAGATGGCCTAATATGGGCAAGCTTTCCTCCTACCCCTTTCTTTCCTTCTGAATACCCTTAAGACTATTTTGTTCACTCCTTTGTTCTACTGGTGAATTTTTAAACAATCCTCTTACACACAAATCTCACAGCAAAATCTTGGCAAGCAAGTTATAACACCAATGAACATCTATTATTGTAGCTAATTCTCCTAAAGATTTCATTCCAAAGTTTACAGCCTCATTCTCTTTATCAGCTAGGCCAATAACCATCTAAGGATTACAAATCACTCTTTGGCTTAGCTCCTAGTAAGCCCTTGTCAAGACATAGACATCTGCTACAAAAATCATCCCTTCTAACTTCCAACATCTAAGGTGAGCAGAAGGAAAGATACCCAGAATTGTTTTAACAGCTTCAGCATCAGTTCTCTGTCCAAAACACCGCAGCAAGAGGGGAGTTAGCATAGCAAGTGGAGAGGAGGGTCAAAAGAGTCCAGAGTATGAGAGCGGAGCTGAGATGAGTGAAGATTAGAGTATAGGCTAAATGACCCATCCTTCCAGCTGCCCCTGCCCTGTGCCGTGGCCTCATATCTGTAGTAATGGCCCTCTCCTCTGACTTAGATCTAGCTCTTCTCCCAGGGAAGGCGGCTGATACTTTCTTGACCCATCTCAGGGTTAAGGGAGATGACTGCCACACCTTCTCCCACCCCAATCTCCAATTCCTTGTTGAGTAGGGGAAAGAAGAGAGGGGAGAGAATTGCTTGAGAAGGTCAAGCATCTTGTAAAGTCATCAGCTGGGCTATAAGTAGAACTACGGTGTCAAACTCAAATAGAAAAGGGGCCACTGAACCACACATAAGGATCCCTGTAGGTGCAAACTGACTTAGAAAACCATATATGAATATTATCTATGTTTTATTGTATTTTTATTTACTTTATTAAATATTTCCCAATAATATTTTAATTTAGATCAAAAGTGTCTTAGATGGGCAGCATGTTTGACATTTCTGCTATAGAAGACTCAGCCTGGACTCCTGGCAGAACTATACCTAATCAGAGGTAACTTATAGGGAAGCCACCATGGAACAACAAAAGGGAAGTCCAGAACACTCCAGAGGTGAGATCTGGAGGCCTTCCCATAATCTACTTCAGTTTCACTCCAACCTAGTGCTTCCCAAGGCTGCCCTTTTCACCTCCTCCCTAAATTTTCTACCTCTCTTGACCCAGGTACCTGAATCCTAGTCATAGCTCTGGCACAGAGCCACAGAGACAAGTTGGAGAGAAGGTAAAGATATGAAGAGCTGGGCCATCATTTTTCTAATTAGGTTCTGCCTTCTACCCAGCATCTGCTACTGCTAGCTTACTTGCACAAAGGCTTTCAGCAGAGTCAACAACTCAATTCTATGAATATTTATTGAGGAGACTCCTAGATAAAAGAGCCTGAGCTGACAATTTTTAGTATTTTATCAATCAGAGCAGTAATTCCATAGGCCTATCAGAAGGTTCCGAAGCTATCTCTTCTATCTAAAACAAAGTTCAGAGTAGCAACAGGAGCCCAATTTTTAAAATTCCCCATGAAAGAAGTTAATAGTTCAGATCACAGGATTTAGGGCTATGAGTGACCTTATGTTCAACCCTTTCATTTTACAAATGAGGAAGCTGAAATTCAGAGAAGGTAAATGAATTCCCAAAGGCCACACAGTGAAAATGGGGCTGAGCCAGAATCCCACCTCCACTCTTCATCAAGTGCTCTCTCCACTCTATCTGCTTCTGTCTTCCTTCTGGGGCTTAACTTTCATGGGCACAAAGTACAAGGGAGCTCTGCCCATGCTCCTTCCATGCCGGGGCTGGTGGGTTTTTTTGAGTGAGCTGAATGACTAGGAAGGCTGAGTCCTAGAACAGGGACAGAGGAAGAGCAGATTTAGACTCCATGGACCAAAGAGAATCACAGAAATGTTTTCAAGGCTGACAGTCTTGCCCCTGAGAAGGGGTGAAAAAAGAGGAAAGAGAAAGGCAAACATTGAAGAAGTACAACAGGATATGGAGACAGATGGCCAGGCAGTAAATAACCAGTTTCACAGTGAGGCTGTCCCAGAACTAACTCAAAGAGAGTTAGGCACTAAAGAAAAGAGCCCTGAAGTCATAGAGCTTAGGTTTTAATGCTACATCATTTATTACCTCGAGATTCATTCAGGAAGTAGCACGGGACAGCAGAAAGAGTATTTAGAGTCCAAGGACTTGGCTTTGAATTCTGGATCTGCCACTTAACCTGTGGTTTTGGGGGCCTGGGGGAGGGGAGAGGGTAAGTCATATGACCTTTCTAGGCCTCAGTATTCTCATCCATAAAATGAGAAGTTGGACTAGATGACTTCAGAGTTAGTACATTTGATGGAGTTGGGATCTGGACCCCAGAAAGGAAAAACCCTGGACTTTCCCACATGGCCAAATCTCTGACATTCGCCTGAGGCTATAATCCCATCAACTGGCCTTACATAATGGCTACACCCATTCTCCCAATTCTCTGTTACCCTTAACCTAGCCCAGCTCTTCATTGTCTTACTTCTCTATGGCCCCTGGCCACTTCCCACCCTTAATCCTAGCTAGGCTCTATTCTCCCTGGGCCACATGGTCCAGATCCCTTGGGATTCCATTACCTCACAGGCCAGAAAACTGCTTGGCCACTCCTAGATCCCTCCCACAGTCTTTCTGTACCTATTAAGGTGCTCAGATTCTTAGAATCTAGCCAACAGCCCACTAATGTTCAGACTCCTTAAGAGTCTGCCCAATAAGACGGACGTTCTAATAAGCCTTATTTTTGGCTGAAGGAAGACTTAAGTCAAATTCTTTCGGGTGGGACCCACATGTTATGATTTTGGGGGTCTCAGCACCCCTAAACACCTAAACCTCAACACATTCAGCTCTAAGTCTATGATCCTACAAACAAAGTAATATTTAAGTGTTACAACTGGAATAGACCATGGGGTCATCTGAACTAACTTCCCTGTCCCTACTCCCAATTTTATAAATAAAGAAAGAGAGCTCTGGAAAATCTTGGCCAGGGTCATACAGGTCGTAGTGATGGGGTGATGGGACCTGGACCTCTAAAGGAAAAGATCATGTCTCTGGCAGCAAACCAGTCACATACCAGCCTAACTCTGTAATTCCTCAGATAAAAGCTATCAGTGCAGGCACAGGGTGCCTGCCCAAGGACTATGCCTCTGGCAAACCTTTGTATAAACAGAACTATCTTGCCCCTTTAACAAAGCTGTCTCTGTTGACTCCCTGAATTTTCCCCTATATTCCTGCAGCCCAGACCACTGGTGCCTCTACCCTAGGCACCTGGCCCACCCCAGACTACTTGCATATACTGACCACTCCTCAGTCCCACACAGATTGCCTAATTAGCCTACTTGACATTCTTTTCACTGTCTCAGTTGGCCCACCGCAGACTACCTAGCACTCCTTAATCCCTCCCAGATCCTTTCACTGTCCCTTTTGTATATAAGCGTCAGCATCAGCATCATCCTCATTAGTTTGTAGGTTCCCTAAGAACTTCATGTGAATTCATTCCAGGCAATGCCATCCTGTACTTTGACATTTTAGAGTTCCCAGCACCCCTAAACCACATCAGTAGTAATAAGCAAAAAGATGATATAAATGTAGACCTTCTCATGCCAAATTCGGTGTTTCTTCTACTACATCATCTTCCTGAGTTGCCTCTCAGCTGGGGAGTAATCACACCTGCCAGGCAGGCAGGGTTTCGTGAGGATCAAATTGAACAAAAGTCCTTTACAAGCTATAAAATGCTACATAGATAATGGCTGTTATTATTGAGAGACATTAAAAATGTTGGAAAAACATGGTGCCCTGCTTTCAGGGATCTCTTTGGGGAAAAGAATAAAGAATCATGTATTATTAGAGCTTTAGCTCTAACAACTGACCTTAGTGACCATCTAGGAAGGAGAAAGCCGAAGATACTTACTCTCAAGCAGCTTTCAGTATAAAGAAATGAATAGAGGAAGAATCGGGTATGCAGATAACTATTATATGCATTAGATCATGACTGAGTGCAGAGGAACTATCAAGCAGAAGGGTGAGAGGTTTGATCCCCCCTTCTTGGAGGAAGGCAAGGGAGGCTTCATGCAGGAAGTGGTATCTGAGCTGATTCTTGAAGAAGAGTTTCAGGAGGGAAAGATGAGGAAGGAGTATATTCCTGGTGTGAGCAACCTTTACAAAGGCGCCAAGGTATAAGAAGACAGTACAAGAGTCGGGGAATAGCTATTCAGTTTGGCTGAAACATAGCATGTCAGAGGGTACTAAAGTTTAAAAAAAAAAAAAAGGTTGGATGGGAGCCAGAGGAGAGTCTTAAATGACAGCCTAATGAGCTTGTATTTTATTCAGTAAACAATGGAAAGTCACTTAAGACATTTGAGCAAAAATATAAGACCTGCCCATTGGAAAGATGACTCTGAGAATGAAAGATGGATTGGAGAGGAGATATATTAGAGGTGAGGAAACCGGTGAGGAAACCAGTGAGGAACCATATTGCAAGAGACCAGGTAAGAGGAGGTGAGGAGCTAGGAGTGGGAATGGAGATGGGAGATTTAATATGAGAGGTACTGTGACAATAAAGTGGAGAAGATTCATGAAAAATGTGGAAGACATAGAGAAGTCAACAGTATTCCAAATGCTACAACCTGGGTGACTAGGGAGCTGCTCCATCGGTTTGTGTGGGAAAAAAGACCACCTACCCAAGTTTGAATCAGAGCCTTGACAAGAATTGCAAAAAGGAAAGTTGCTTTATTGGCTTTCTCTAGAAAGGACACCCCTGTGTCGCCCAAAATGGCGTCAGCCAGAGAGTGCAAAAGTGCTTTGTTCAAAATAAGTTTATATAGATCCTAGCAATAGCCCATCCTAAGCCCCTCCTTTTGGCCCATTGGCTGAGCCTCAGGGGCACAATCTATTCCCATAAATCTTCCCCAGCAACGAAGAGAACAAAGACACTTTTACAACTTGCATGGGGACAAGGAAAGGTGGGGAGGTTTTCTTTTTCTTTTTAGAGCATACAGTTTTAGAAAGGGAGGAGGAGGTCTGATAAAGTACAAGATGAGTTGAAAAGCATGTTTCTTTACAAGGTCAACCGGCTGCAAGTGTTTCAACAGAATAAGAAACGATTAACTCCCTGAGGAGGCTTCATTCCTGAGAGATTCTCAGAGATCATCTCTCACAGGTTGGATGAAGGGAAAATATAGTGGGGAAGATGACAAATTTGTTTGAGAGTATGTATTGGAGATCTACTTCCTGCCCTCTGTTCAGTATCTCGTATCCATTTCCCCCATTTAAATCACTAAATGTCACTGGAAAACCATTTCTCACCTTTGCGCAATTCAACAAACATTTACGAAATGCCTTCCATGTGTTTAGGGCACTATAACATGTGAGAGATACAAAGACATGGGGCAGCTAGGTGGTGCAGTGGATAGAGCACCGGCCCTGGATTCAGGAGGACCTGAGTTCAAATGTGGCCTCAGACACATAACACTAGCTTTTTGACCCTGGGCAAGTCACTTAACCCCATTGCCCTGCAAAAAAAAAAAAAGAGAGAGAGAGCGATACTAAGACAAATATGAAATGGTTCCTGCCCTCAAGGAATATACTTTCTTCTTGATGAGGTTAGCAAAGGGTTGAGGGGACCCAGTATTTAAACAGTTAAGTTAATATAAGATAATTTGAGGAGGGAGAAAGCACCAGCAACTGGGGAGAATCAGGAAAGGCTTTCAATAGGAGAAAAAAAATTGAACCTTGAAAGAGACTAGGGATTCTAAGACTGGAGATGGCAAGGGAGAATGTTCCAGGTGTTTCCACCTCTTGATACTTTGAACTTGTGTAAACATTTGTAAAATAGGGTCACTGCTATTAGCCCTCACCTGAACTAACAAAAATAAGTACAGAAAGTCACACTCCCTGAGGCTGTTAGGAGTTTTATGACCATAAAGTTCTTTGAAGTCCTGAGATGAAAGGTGTCACAGAAGCTAAGACTCTTGCTCTTTGCTAAGTGCCTGAGGATAAAAAACTGTAAACATCTTATTATTGATATTTTCCCTGGCTCACAGTCAAGGAGACAGAAAATAGAGTGACTGATATAGTGGGGAAATCCCTGGACAAGTAGTCAGGAGAGCCAGACTTTGCCCCAGACTCACTGCGTACCCCACAGCTACCATTTTATTTCTCTGGGCTTTGTTTTCCCCACATGTCAAATGAGGATATCATGGGATCTAGAGCCGGAAGGAACTGTATGGAAAGATTACATAGTCTAACCCCCTAAACTTACAGATGAGGAATCTGAGAGGCCCAAGAGAGGAAATGACTTACCATAGACCACACAGGTGTAGAAGGCATAATCCTTCTTAAAAAGAGGACAGATTTTGAGTTAGAAGTGCCGTTAGAGTTCATCTGGTCTGAAAGTGTCGGACACACAGCCCACAGGCTGCGTTGTGGGCCCAAACACTCTGAAGTGCTGCTGGAACCACATTAAAATATAATTAGGAAATATTTAACAAAATAAGTGAAAATACAAGAAAACAAAGATAATGTTGTGAGAAATGAAAGAGTTAAATTTTCACTTAAGCAGATAAGAAATAAGCACAGACAGGCTAACTTCTCTGTCCAGGGCGGGCAGGGAGTGATAACACCAATTTTAGGCACATAATGTATGTTAGGGGTGGGGCATGTAAGGAAGATTGTAACCCAGAAGTGTTAGGACCAATCCTAATCCAGAAGGGAGGAGTTAGGCAATTACTAACTATAAAGCTTGCCCTGGCTTCTTTTACCACACCCAATTTCTCTCCTTCCAAGGAGGGGCACCCGCTTTTCGCAAGAATCAAAATGACGCACTTCAACCTCTAATAAAAAGTCTTGGAGACACCAGTCTTCAGAATTAAGTCTGGGGTCATCTTTATAACAATGTTAATATGTGATTTCCCAAGTTAATATGCAACCTGCAGAGATCCATTTCTATTTCAGTTTGATACCACTTGTTGATCTAGCCCATCTTGTCATTTTACATGTAAGATGCCTCCCATACCACTCTGGAACCCTTTGCCTTCCCCAGGTTCAATATAATTATAGTCATGCAAATATGGCTTAAGCCCCCATGCAATGCATCGTCTAACAACAAACTAAGAACCATAAATCAAATAGCAACATATTTAATTGAGACAGAATAGGAAAATAAATAAAAGTGAAAAATTAACAATAAAATTGATCTCAGTCCTCTCTCCCCATATGAAAAGGGATACAATCTCCCAAAGATTCCTAAGTCTGTGGGAAAGGAACATTCTAGTCTAGACAAATCATGTCATGAGGAGCCAAGAAACTGAATTATGAACGAACCATCTCTTAAAAGCTCCATCTCTAAGCAACTTGTTACATCTCATGGTTTCTCTTCCCTGCCTCTTCCCATACTCCACTCCATTTCTAAAAAACATCATTTGCTGCTTCTCTGCAAAGGTCCTATCACACACTCGATCATTCATCTTCTACTGAGGCTTCTTCCTTGGTTTGAGGTTATGGATGATGTTAGAATTCTTTTTTTTTTTTTTTTAGTGAGGTAATCGGGGTTAAGTGACTTGCCCAAGGTCACACAGCTAGTACATGTCAAGTGTTTGGTCTGAGGCCAGATTTGAACTCAGGTCCTCCTGACTTCAGGGCCAGTGATCTATCCACTGCAACACCTAGCTACCCCATAGAGTTCTTTTTTTGAAACAGCCCAGGCCAACAGGCCTCAGGGACTAATTGATACATGTCTAGCTGTTTTGTTAGAAAGGTCTCAATATACACAGTTGATAGATAAAAGGTCAATTAATTGTCAATACCTTTTCATTTTCTTTTTTTTAATTAATCCCTCCTCCAGTGGAATATCTTCTGTGGAGAGAGGTCATTAATTTCAATTCCCATGAAGCCTTAGGTAGCTAGCACCAAAGTCATGTAAATGACCTAGTAATTTCAATAACTCTCCAGGAAGTACTTTAGTAACACTGAAAGGGGAGTGTAGCTGATAAGCTTTCCCTAGCATATACTTATACTAAGGTCCCAGACCTGTTTATTTATATGCAAGTGAGGAAACTGAGACTTAGAGAATTGAAATTATTTGATCAAAATCATACAACTAGGAAGCATCAGAGTTAGGATTCAGATCCAGGTTCTATCACTCCAGATTCAGTATTCTTTTCACTGTACCATTCTCTGAATTTTCCATGACACCCAGTTTTTCCTAGAATTTGGGGATCATTAGATTTAATTGTGTCATGGATCTCTTTGGCAATCGAGGGAAGTCTAGGGAAGTCTCAGAATTATTCTCAGAATAATATTTTTAATTGCACAAAATAAAACAATAAGATTACAAAGAGAACAGATTGGAATATTATATATATAATATATACACACATAAATATATATGCATATGTGTATATATATGTATATACACACACACATACACACACATATATATGTTTATGGACTAATGAAGTCTAGAGGTTTAGGGGTACTAGAACCCCAAAATCACAACATGCGGGTCCTGCTGGAAAGAATTCAACCCAAGCCTTCTTTCAGCCAAAGACAAGGTTTATTAAAGATCCGCCATATTAGCCAGACTCTTGAGGAATCTAAAAGTCTGTGAGGTATTGGTTAGATTCTAAGAATCTGAGCAATGGCTAGATTATAAGACTCTAAGCACCTTAATGGAGACAAGATGGACCTTATATACAGAAAGACTATGGGAGGGATCTGGGAGTGGTCAAGTAGTCTATGAGGTAATAGAACTTCAGGGGTGGCAAAGGGAGAATGGAGCCTAGATAGGATTAAGGGAAGGAAATGGTCAGGGAGGTAAAACAATGGAGGGCCAGGCTGGGTTAAGGGTAATAGAGATTGGGCATAGCTGCAATGAAAGACCAGTTGATGGCATTATAGCCTGGGGGGGGGGGGGGAAGGCCAGAGATTAGGCCATGTGGGAAAGTCTAAGGTTTTTCCTTTTTGGGGTCTAGCTCCCATCCTCATCAGACTGCAGGTTAAGAACTCTTTTTGTTTTCTTTTTTTTTTAATTTATTTATTTTTAGTTTTCAACATTCACTTCCACAAGATTTTGAGTTCCAACTTTTCTCCCCATTTCATCCCTTCCCCCACCCCAAGATAGCATGCTTTCTGAATACTCCTTCCCCTAATCTTCCTTCCCTTCTATCTCTCCTCCCCTTCTCTTATCCCCTTCCCCCTCTATTTTCCTGTAGGGCAGGATAGATTTCTATACCCCATTTCCTGTATTTCTTATTTCCCTAGTTGCATGTGAAAATTTTTTTAACATGTGTTTTTAAAACTTTGAGTTTCAAATTTTCTCCCTTCCTCTCTCCCCACCCACCCTCATTGAAAAGGCAAGCAACTCAATACGGGTTATACATGTGTAGCCATGCAAAACACTTCCATAGTAGTCATGTTGTGAAAAACTAAGTATATTTCCCTTCCTATCCCACCCCCTATTTATTCTATTCTATTCTCTCTTTTGACCCTGTCCCTCCATAGAAGTGTTTGTTTCTGATTACCCCCTCCCCCAATCTGCCCTCCCCTCTATCATCCCCCTACTCTCTTGTCCCCTTCTCCCCATATTTTCCTGTGGGGTAAGATAGATTTCCATACCCAAATGAGTGTGTATGTCATTCCCTCCTCAAGCCCAATCTGATGAGAATAAGATTCACTCATTCCCTCTCACCTTCCCCCACTTGCCCTCCACTGTAAAAACCTTTTCTTGTCTTTTTATGTGAGATAATTTACCCCATTCTACCTCTCCCTTTCTCCTTCTGCCAGTATAATCCTCTCTCACCCCTTAATTTTATTCTCCAGATATCACCCCTTCATCTTCAACTCACCCTGTGCCCTCTGTCTATCTATCTATATATACATATACATACATATAATTTTTTCTTTCCAACTACCCTAATACTGACAAAGGTCTCATGAGTTACAAATGTCATCTTTCCATGCAGGAATGTAAACTATTCAACCTTAATAAGTCTCTTACGATTTCTCTTTCCTGTTTACCTCTTCATGTTCCACTTGAGTCTTGTATTTGAAAGTCAAATTTTCTATTCAGCTCTGGTCTTTTCATCAAGAATGCTTGAAAGTCCTCTATTTCACTGAATGACCATTTTTCCCCCTGAAGGATTATACTCAGTTTTGCTAGATAGGTGATTCTTGGTTATAAAATCCTATCTCCTTTGCCCTCTGGAATATTATATTCCAAGCCCTGTGGTCCCTTAATGTAGAAGCTGCTAAATCTTATGTTATCCTGATTGTGTTTCCACAGTACTTGAATTATTGCTTTCTGGCTGCTTGCAATATTTTCTCCTTGACCTGAGAACTCTGGAATTTGGCTACAATATTCCTAGGAGTTTTCCTTTGGGGATCTCTTTCAGGAGGTGATAGGTGAATTCTTTCCATTTCTATTTTGACCTCTGGCTCTAAAATATCAGGACAGTTTTCCTTGATAATTTCTTTTTTTTTTTCTTTTGGTGAAGCAATTGGGGTTAAGTGACTTGCCCAAAGTCACACAGTTAGTGAGTGTTATGTGTCTGAGGTCGAATTTGAACTCAGGTCCTCCTGACTCCAGGGCTGGTGCTCTATTTGCTGTGCCACCTAGTTGCCCCTCCTTTATATTTTCTTGAAAGATGATGTCTAGGCTCTTTTTTTGATCATGGCTTTCAGATAGTCCAATAATTTTTAAATTCTCCTGGATCTATTTTCCAGGTCAGTTGTTTTTCCAATGAGATATTTCACAGTGTTTTCTATTTTTTAATTCTTTGGGATTTGTTTTACAGTGTCTTGATTTCTCATAAAGTCACTAGCTTCCAATTGCTCCATTTTAATTTTTAAGAAAGTATTTTCTTCAGTAAGCTTTTGGACTTCCTTTTCCATTTGGCTAATTTTGCTTTTAAGGGCGTGCTTCTCCTCATTGGCTTTTTGGACCTCTTTTGCCATTTGGGTTAGGCTATTTTTTAAGGTGTTATTTTCTTTTTTTTTTTTTCAGACAAAGACAAGGTTTATTAGAACATCCATCATATTGGACAGACTCTTAAGGAATCTGAACATGGGTAAACAGTGGCTGAATTATAAGAATCTAAGCATCTTAATGGAGA
This sequence comes from Vombatus ursinus, assembly GCF_900497805.2. Classification (NCBI taxonomy): domain Eukaryota; kingdom Metazoa; phylum Chordata; class Mammalia; order Diprotodontia; family Vombatidae; genus Vombatus; species Vombatus ursinus. The sequence goes on along the minus strand of NW_020948840.1, from coordinate 340,426 downwards.
CAAGGTGGACCTTATATGCAGAAAGACTGTGGGAAGGACCTAGGAGTGGCCAGTAAGCTGGGGTGAACAGAACTCCTGGGCCGTAGACCTCATGACCAAGGGAGAATGGAGCCTAGCTAGGATTAAAGGTGAGAAATGGCAGGGGGCCATACATAGGGAGGTAAGACAAGGAGGAGAGATTGGGTGTAGCCACAATGAAAGGCCAGTTGATGGGATTATAGCCTCAGGTGAATGCCAGAGATTTGGCTGTGTGGGAAAGTCCAGAGTTTTTCCTTTCTGGGACCCAGATCCCAACCCCATCATTGCTCCCTCAAACAAATGGGATCCAAATTCTTTTGGAGTAAGGGGTGAAGGTCTCGGCTTCTGAAACTGCTTCCTGCTGGCAAGGGGCATAGAGCTGTCCCTGCCTCGAGGGGGTCCCAAAGAGGAGGTTGACTGGAACCAAGCACAGGCTGCATCCAGGGAACGATGTGGGGACATTGGTTGGTACTCACTGTTTGCTACCAACTGTAGGTGAATGGCCCATAGTCTGGAAGACATATATCTGACAGAAAAAACTGCAGGGCCCAGATATAAATCAAGGACTAGATTTAGGGCCCAACTTTGAGAGGATAAAACATCTTTAGCTCCGTTTGGATTCAGATAATTCCAGTTTTCCAACCATGATGTATCAAATCCACCTCATAGCCAGACTCAGGAATAGCCAGGTGGGTCACATTCCTTTTCAAAGGAACATAATGGGGAAACTGAGCCAGGAGGATCCCATCTTAGACTGAGGCTAAAATTGTCCTCTCAGCTTTTCCCAACGCTGACTTCCCACCAGTATCACTTTCTCTGAGTAGCTTGTGGCATTTCTCTCAGATGGTGGATTATTGATTATTGGCGGATTATGACCCATCAGACAACTCAAAATAAAATCCTATGAGCTTTTACCTCAAACAGCAAGTTTTACTAATCACAGCTTAAGAAAAACTTTTCCAGGATTTATGTCTCAAACTTAAATTTATCCTAATGTAAAAAGCCAATCATTAGAGATTTCTATACACTTGCAAATTCTCAGCAAGCCATACATAACCTAAACAAGCTTTTTGGCTAGTTTACACATTAAAACAATAATAAGGTGTTATTTTCTTCAGTATTTTTTGGGTCTCCTTTAGCAAGCTGTTGACTTGTTTTTCATGATTTTCTTGCATCGCTCTCATTTCTCTTCCCAGTTTTTCCTCTACTTCTCTTCAGGTTAAGAACTCTTGTGCCCAGATGATCATCTTTTAATTTTAGAAGTCTATGTATGTTTTTGACTCAGGAACTCTGACTCTTTTGCCTATTAGCTCTCTTAGGACAATTTTGACTTTTTCAATTCTCTATCAGATGCCACCTGGACCCAGAGGTTCTCAGTGAACCAAAGTGAAAAAAGGGCCTCTGGCTTATAGAGAGGGCTATACTAGACATATTTAAAGGAAGTTCTACTTCATGGATTTTGAGTTCAATTTCTGAGTCATTACCCAGAGTCTATAGTGGAAGACTTTTAGCACCAGAACTCCCACAATACCCCACATACCAACTAAGGGAAGAAGAGGTAGGGAGAAACACGGCCTGATTTATAAGAAAGAGCACAACAGTCAGTAGACCTGGGTTCAAAACCTAACTTTGCTACAGTTGTTCTTGTCTGACTTCTGGTGAGTTACCTCCTCTCTGGTTCTTCGTTTCCCTCTCTATAAAGTGATGGGGTTAGAACAGATGATCTCTGAGGTCCCTTATAGCTCCAAATTCTATGACTCTGCAACAGGATGAAGATGAGGAACAAGAAAAGAATGGAGCAACAGAAGAAAAGGAAAATTTTTGAACGGTTTCATGGCAAGCTTCTTAGAGGAGATCACAGATTTCCTCCTAGTAAAAACCATAAACTGAGAGCCTGGGCCTGGGCCTGGGCCTGGGCCTGAGGTGCTGGACTGATTTTCCTGCCAGTATTGAAATGTACTGGTATGTTTACATTACTTTTATTCAAATCCCATCAAAAAATAAGGGAGGCCCTTGGCAAAACACACGCTATTAATATTAGCGAGCCTGGAGCCACACTGAATCTAGGAGACATGTTTGAGGGAAGGAGGAAATCAAGGAAGTGTCAGCCCCCATGGCTGGGGTTAGGGCCCAATCTTTACCCTGTTCCCATCTGAAAAGTCTCTGAGTTTCATGGATTCTGGGCAGACCACTATTATCTGAACAAGCCACTTAGCCTCTCCAGGCCTCAGTTTCCTCAAATCTAAAATGGTGATGGGAGGAAGAGAACTAAGGTACAATCTACCTCTATGCTCATCTTTATGATCCCATAAAAGTTCCCCCTCTTTTAACTGCAGGGTAATTCTGTGTTGCATGTGTGTATAACTGGAAAAGTTAAAAAAGCCAAGAAGAAATGCAATTCCACAACATTGATAGTGTGGGATACTAGAAAGCACCCTGGATATTTAGTGAAAAGAACTGAATCCTAGATACCCTGAAATTATAGATCTGCCATTTACTTACACTGGGCAATTCACTTAAACACTGTGAGCCCTTTCCCCCTCCATGAAATATAAATAGGATCATATAATTTAGAACTGGAAGGAACCTTAGATCACCTTGTCTATCTCATTTTATAGATAGAAAACATACATCTCATACAGTTGTTGAGAGGAAAGTTATTTGCAAAGTATAATACATTATAAAGTGGGAGCTACTTTTAAACCATAAGGGCATAAAAGTCTTCAGATCTTTGGAACTCAAATTTTTTTAAAATGTTATAAATAAGAAAGTTTTTTTTTTCTTTTAAACCATTGATTAGAGAATGACTGAACAAGTTGAGATATATGATTGGGATAGAATACCATTGTACTATAAGAAATGAGAGGGATGGTTTCAGAAAAACCCGGGAAGATGTGTATGAACTGATACAAAGTGAAGCGAGCAGAATCAGGAGAGTATTGCACACAGTTACAGCAATAGTTTAACAATACTAAACTGTGAAAGACTTAGCTACTCTGATCAATACAATGATCCAAGACAGTTCCAAAGGAATCATTGATGAAAAATGCTATTCACCTCCAGGAAGAGAACTGATGAACTCTGAGTGCAAATTGAAGAATATTTTTTTTACTTTATTTTTCTTGCTTTTTTTGGTGACATGGCTAATATGGAAATATTTTGCATGATTTCACAGATATAAATTGATAACATATTGCTTGCTTTTTCTCAATGAGTAGGGAAGTTGGGCTGGGAGGAGGGAGAAAATTTGGAACTCAAGATTTTTTTTTAAAAACTATTAAAAATAAATAATAGCCGTTGTTGATTTTAAGTCTTCAGATCACTGAAGTTTCCAGGTGTGTCCTTTCTTTACTTTCAACCTCAGCCTTGATTACATTTTAGTCCTGCTTTCCCAGATACTAGCCCTCGGCATATCGTCCTATGTTGTATCTTCTTTAAAAATGGTTACCCTGAAATTATAGGTCAGAGACAATTGAGCTAATGCAGATGACCTCACAATGGGGAGTAAGAGATTAGAATTCAGAATTCTGACAAGGTGGAAAGAAGGTGTACGACCTGCCTCCTAGAATTGCTGTGAGGAAAGCATTTGTGAAAATCGGAAAGTCCCTTACATTCAACAATACAACAAACTTTTCTTCCAAAGTACTGTATTGGGAACTGGTAGAGGTACAAACTTTAGCTACTCACTATACCTACTCTCAAAGAACTTTCAGTTCAGTAAGGGGATAGGACACAAACACAGATAACAAGCACATACTCAAGGTACTTGCTAAGTACATTAGAAATATGCGTAAGTTTAATATACGTAAAGTGCTTTGCAAAGCTTAAAGTGTTAGATGCTAGCTTTGTTAATAATTATTACCTGAAAAATGAGGGAAAACTTCCTGAGAAGGTGGTATTTAAATAGGACATTTGAAGGATGTGTAGAAACTCAACAGGAAAAGGGACAGAAGAGAATTCCCAGGGATAGGGAACAGAAGGGATCAATGGAGGAGTTCATGGAGTTCTTCTATGTGTTCCTGTCAATGGAGGAGTTCAATGTGTTTATTGGGTTATTGTTATTACCATTAATAATAATCAAAAAGGAGAAAATAGTAACACAAGCAAGGGCAAAATATGAGAGGGAATATTGGCTAGGCAAAATTACAGGATACAAATCATTTTGTAAATTCTATGACATGAAAAGCTAACATGATGTTGGAAGGCTCTTTAAGAACCAGCGTGGAATATTTAAAAAGCACTGATTCTGTAATCAAAAGACCTGGGTTCACATCTTGCCTCTCAAAGCAAGTCATTTAACCTTCCTAGGCCTCAATTTCCACAACTGTAAAATAAGGGGTTTAGATTAGATTGTCTTCTGAGGTTACTTCTAGTTCTAAATTAGGAATCACTAAATAATCCCTCGCTACACTTCAATGAGTAATCTTGTAAATTTTTTACAAAAAATGATGAAGGGAACCCTGAGGGAATGCAGAAAATAATACAGATGACTAAAGGGTTGCAAAAATGGAACTCGGAGAGGAATGGTGGGTGCTGTGTCTTTTAGCATGTAAAGGACAGGCTTAAGGAGGATGAGGACTACTCTCTCATGACCTGAAGGGTATAGATGGGCTTAACCATGGAAGATAATTTGGACAAGGAAGACCAAGCTTTTTAACCAAAAGACATGAGTTATTAAACTCTAGCACAGATCAACCAATAAATATTGTGAGATTTCCTTTTACTGAAGCACTTTTTAAAGTAGGGTAGATATCCAACTGGATGGATGGGTTAAGTCATCCTTGCTGATAAGTTTTGGGAAAACAAAAGCTGACCCTTCTTTCTGCTGGATACCTCCCCCTTCTGCTTTCTCTTTTTCTGCTTCTTCCTCTTCTTCCTCCTCTTCTTCCTCCTCCTCTTCCCCTTCCTCTTCTTTCTCCTCTTCCTCCTCCTCTTCCTCATCTTGTTCTTCTTCCCCCACCTCCTCCTCCTCTTCTTCCTTTTCTTCTTCTTCCTCCTCATTTTGCTCTACTTTCTCTCTCTTCCTCCTCCTCCTCTTCCTCCTTTTTCTTTTCTTCCTGCTTCTCTTCATCTTCTTCCACCTCCTCTTCTTTATCTTCAACCTCATTCTCCTTTTCTGTGTCCTCATTCTCTTGTTCCTCTTCCACATTTTGGATCCCTGCAGTGGAAAGAGCACTGGATCTCTGGAGTCTGAGGACTGGGATTTGAATCCTGGCTCTGCCACTTACTAACTTGTGTGACTTTGGTCAAGTCACATAATCTCCCTGGGCCTCAGTTCCCTCATCTGTAAAACTGGGGGGGGGGGGCAGTGCGTATGTGACCTCTAAGGTCTCTTACAACTTTCTAAACCCATGACCCACTCTGCCACAGTTACACTGCAGATGAGAAGGGTAGACATTTCTGCTGGAAACTAATTCCTAGCTTAATCATCACTACCATCCACTATCCCATCACTCTGTTCCCAGGAGTGCCTTACTGATACCACCCCCCCCCACACACACATGTACCAGGCTCTTACTTCTGCCTTCTGCCTTTCTCCCTAGTTGAATGATAGGCAGTCAGGCCCCTAGACAGGTCTTGCAACCTTTCCAAAGAAGTAGAATAACATAATGGAAAGGAATCAGGAGATCTAGCCCTGAATCTACTTTTACCAACTCTGTGTTACACCTAGAAGCCAGTCCCTCTGGGCCTCAGACTGCTCCTTTGTAAAATGAGAGCATGGCACTAACTCTTGACTCCTTTTGCACTTTTAAAATTCAGAATCCATAATACCCAATGATTGAGATAACCTCCAATTGGCAAGAAATGATTATCATTTCTGTTTGTTTTTATTTTTTTGATTTGTAGGAAAAAAAAAAACCATCTCCACCTTTTTTTTTTAGGAAAAATTCTGAGAGGCATGAACACAGATGACAGAAAATAGACCAAAGATGTGTTTCTGGTACCCTACTCTCCAGATCCCAAAGTCTTGAAATGTCCCAGTCAGGAAGTGCTAAGTGGAGAGATCTGGGGAAGGAAGAATTTCTCTTCCTCTACTAAAGAGGGTTCTTGGACTAGACAGTGTCCAGGACTCCTTTTAGCTCTAACATTTTCTGTTCTGTGTTGCAAGGACCCATCTAGCTCTACTATTCTATGTTTTATGTTCTAAAGACACTACTGATGCTAACAGTCTGCAAATAGGTGGTTAACTCTTTCCTCTCCAAGGTCACTTCCAATCAACCAATCAAAAAGCATTCATTTTAAGGAACTTCTGAATCCCATGATACTACTGTGATCCTACAAGATGTGAATTAGATCACAAAGAAGATTAATAGGGTGCCTATAGCTTTGAAACTATCTCAGTGAAAGAGTGAAAAGTAAAGGCCTGCTGCTTCTAATAAGTAGTTAAGAGTATAGTAACAGTGGGTCTGGCCAATGAGTTCTCAGAGCATGTGTAGGGGAGTTCTGCCTGCTGCCAGACCAAACGAAGCCCTGGGGAGCCTGCTTCTGGAAATTCATGATGGTTAGACAGATTCAACTCTCCCAGGGCATGCTTAACTATTTCCTGCCTGCTTACTGTATGGTAGAGAAAAGGCCTTTTGGTTGACTGAACCAGAACTGAATGTGCATACAAAAAAGGTTGCAAGTATCCCAGTGGAGAAACTCTCTCTTTCCTTCCCCTCTTAGTATGAGTTAGCATAAGGGTTGACTCTCTGCACTCTGGAAGGCTGGGGGCAGGGGGGCTAAGGAGGGTAGGTGTCTTTCCTCCCATGGGGTTAACCCATGAACAAACCCCATGTCTAGGATGGAGATGCCTCCTGTTTGTTATTAGGAGACAACAACATGTACACAGAGTGAAAATGAAACTTTAGGCTTACTCTCCACAAGGCATACTAGCAAATTTAGGTCCCCAGAGCTTGCTATCTGCATTTCCCTCAGGATTCTAGGAGGAACCTGAAGATTTGGTTATGACATTTTCTCTAATACTTTTAAGTTTGAGGCCCCATTCTAGTGTATTCTGCCCATTATATAATTTGCTGGTGCCATTTAATATCTCCTCGATATCATCGATACTAGTGATTACTGCTTCCCACTACCAATCTAACTAATTGATGTCTTGATATTAATTAACCAATTGACATCAGTTAGCCTTTGCAAAGGGACATTTATTGAAAAGTTATATATAGTAAGAACTAAAGTACAAAAAAGTTCCTCTCAGGATACTCTCTCTCTTCTACATTTTTGGTCCCTGGGGAGAGTGGGCTCAAACTTAAAATAGGATCTAAAAACATTTTTTTCTTCCCACCACTGAGTTCAATTCCAGGTGTTTCATAACTGATAGATAAACAAGGCTAGTCCCTTGTTTGCATGGAATTTCTCAGCTGCTGGCTTAATTCACCACTGAGCTGGATCAAGCAGACCACTCCTCATGCCTGGCTCTTTCCCAAGTTCAGCCACAGGACCTGTTGGCTTATTTGCACTTTCCAGATCTTATAAGGCCCTGTACCAAAGGAGAGAAGACACCAACAAGAGGTATCCCCACCCAGATAACAAGTTTACCTAGGAGGCCATGTACTCAGGAACTGAGTGGTGGGAGGGAAAGAAAACGAGTAACCTACCAGCCCTCCCAAACTCAGAGAATCATCCCTAACTCTACCCTAATCTAATGGCCATCAGGAAGGAAAGAGAGTAAGTTTCTCAACTGAAGTATTTTGTATCTACTCTTATTTCTGCCTCTGCAGCGAACCAAAAGGGCTTTTTTTCACCACAGAGTACAAGTGAACAGGAAAGCATTATAGAGTACTTGCATATGGCCTCCAGTGGAAAACCAGGCCCTTCCATTCCATGTCAACTTGGATTTCTGAAAGTAGGTTCCCCAAAGCTCTCCCTGGGCTGGCAGCAGGCAGAGCCCCCTGAGCATGCTGAGAACTGGGCCCTCATTGATATGAGGGATACTGGGTTGTTTGAGAGCAGATGAAAGTGACTGTGTGCATGGTGTTATGTGAAATGCTGAGAGACCTCCAGCATTTTTATACTTCCAGAGGTATAAAAGAGCACTCAACCTAAGGGCTGAGAACCTAAGGCCAACTCCCTCTTGTCTTTTAGCCTCAGTTTCCTTCATAGCCTTGTTGCCCTTTAGAAATGGGAAGCATTGTGAGGTAAGAACTTACTGATTGTCACTGTTCACAATTCTAGACCCCACCTCTTCATTCAATTCAATTCAACATTTTATTAAGTGTCTTTCATGTGCAAGGCACTGTACTAGGCACTAGGATTATAAAAACAAAAATAAAACAGGCCCTGCCTTCAAGAAGTTTATATTTTAATTTCATAGGAACTAGAAGTAGGCACGACCTTAGGATTCATCTAGTCCAACCCCTTCATTTTATAAAGGAGGAAACTGAGGCTCACTAGGGCCAAGGGACTTACCCTTGTTCACACAACTATTAGATAGCCAAGTTGGGATTCAAACTCCATCTTCTGTCTGAAGATCCACCACTCTCCATTATATCAGGCCACTAAGGTCCCCCATCTACACTAAGTACCTTCTCTACAACTTAAGAGTCTTAGAGAGTTATCTGGGTGCATTGAGAAGTTAGGTGACTTGTCCAGGGCCACATAGCCAGTGTGCCAGGAGCAGGACTTGAACCCAGGTCTTCCTGGACCTGAGGCCAGTTCTCTATCCATTATGTCAGGCTGACTTCTCATGCCTTGCACATACTAGAACACTTAAATATTTACTTTGATTGAATTGAATTGAATTCATCCCCTAAAAATGCAATCCAATTTAACCAACATTTGTTAAGCTGCTTGGAAGATAAAAGTCCTGATAGCTAAGGCTATCGGGAATATGGAGATAAATTAAGAACTGGTCATACACCTTCAAACAGTTTACTGTGGAGAAGGGAATTATTTGCCTGACATTCAAGGCCTTCCATAGTTTGGTGTCACCCCACTTTTCTAGATTTATCTCATATTATTCCCCTCCATAATCTCTGCGATTCATTCAAACCAGGAATATATTTTCTACCCCCAGAATACATTATGCTTTCCCACCCCCCACCTTTGCCATCACCCTCTGCCTATAATATCCTCCATATCTCTTTTGATCAGCTGAATTCCTACCCATCCCTTAAAGCCCTTCCTCCTCAGACCTCACAAAACACTTTGTTTTGTAACCCTCTGATCCATTTGTCCCGAGTGATGGGGGCAGCAAAGATCTCCTCTGTCGTTAGTAGACATGCTTCCATCTCTGTTTCAGTTTGTCCATAAATCCTAGGAATCTTAGATGCTGGCTTGATGGTGTCACACACCAAGCTTTTCGAACTCTGATAGGAGAGAGGCATCTCTGGTCATCAGTGGAGGTGGGATGAGTCTTGTAGAAGAGATGAGAAGCAGTTTCAGATACAAGATCATTAGCTAGAGCCAAGGAGAAGGTGGATGCAGAATCAAGAAGTCTTTTTTCAGTTGCATCTAACCTCATGGCAGAATAGGTGGATCAAAAGCAGAAGCGGAGCAAAAGGCCTTCAACTCCAAAAATATATTGTTACTGTACTGAGAAGAGGCAGCATCAATCTCCACTGTGCTTTTTGGTGGCTGTTCTGAGAAGTCCAAAGGGAAGGTAAAAACCAGTTGCTGCACATACCCTAAGGTCCTAGCATCTTCTTGTGAGTGAACCTTTAATGGGCCCCTTCTCTTGCTGTGATGGAGATGGGGCAGGGAGGACAGAGAGAGTGGACTCCCAGCCTCAACTCCCTGGATGTTTGGGAGATGGTAATTTAGGGAAATGGATAGTATGAATACTTGCTGCCTGGTTTTAAGCCTGTGGTATTGTTTACCTGGCCTTTGTTTTAAGTCAACATCCTTTACCTTACTATGATGTCACATGTTGAATTTTGGTCTTGTAGACCAAATGGAGACTCATTTTTTTTTTAGTGGCTTGTCTCAAGCAGGTTCCAGGAACTTGTCTTGACATTAGGATACAACACACATAATGACATGAGTAATGTATATTAATATTGTATATATAATAACCTCGTTTAATTTGGTTGGTGTCTTAGCATCCTTTCTGGTCCCTCCTTGTATAAGCTCCATGAGGGCAGAGACTGCCTCTTACTGAAACTTGTGTGTATCCTCCCATGGCCCAGCATAGTAGTGCTCTGTACATAGTAGGTATCTGATAGTTGAATGAATGAATGTTGTACTCTTTATCAGAGAGAATATCTTTGAAACAAAGACAGATGGCATTGATTTGTTTCATGTCAAAAAAAAAAGTAAACAGTAGACTTAAAAATAAAATTGTATTATACTATAGAGATCTTATTAACCATCTAGTCTAAGCTCTTCATTCTACAGATATAGAAATTGTGGTTCAGAAAAGAGATGTTGTGACTTGCTCTAGTCTATTCAAGTAAGAAGTAGCCAAGCCCTGCAAGAGTTGTACTCTTGTCCTCTGACTCCAAGTTTGGGCTTTTTCCACAAATAAGGGGAGGTTAGTTTTTGGATAGGGCCAAGAAAAACGTTACAGTAGTTAACTATGCTACATGAGGGCAGGAACTGTTTCACTTTTGTGGTTGTGTCCCTAGCACTTAGCATGGTGTCTGGCACATAGTAAGTGCTTAACACAAGCTTGTATATTGATATGAGTTGATGAGGAAGCTAGACGGCCTAATGGGAGAGAGCACTGGCTCTAGAGTCAGGAAAACTTGAGTTTGAATCCTGCCTAAGACATTTACTAGCTGCTTAACCCTGAGCAAGTCACTTATGTTCCTTGAGCCTCAGTTTCTTCATTTGTAAAATAGGAAGAATAATAGTACCTACCTCACAGGGAAATGTGAAGAGAAAACATAGGTAAAATAAATACTCTGCAAACTCTAAAGTGCTATCTAAATGTTAGCTATTATTTGTGATCATTTGACCAACATCAACAATCTCAATCAGGATTTCACAGTTCCTGAAGGCTGGGCACTGGTATCACTGATTGTCATTGAAGGAACCCCATGGAGGCCATACCCACCATGTTCTCATAGCAGGCGGTACCTCACACCACAGGACCAGCTAACAACCACTACTATTTAAAAAAAAAAATCCAAACTTGGCTCTGTTAGAAGGAGAAATAAGGAAAGCTTTGTGCAGGGTGTGGTGTGAGTTGACTTTACCAGATGCCTGGTCACTTGCTTCCCCAGCAACAGCAGAGGAAACTTGAACACAAATATCAATAAGGGAATATTAGAGGTAGCTAGCAAGTAGAAGGGTGTCTTGATTTCCTAACACTGTGCTTGAGATCCGGAGAAACAACCTCCAATCTCCCTTCCAGATCCATGTGGCCTGATGGACTAGAGTTTATGGAAGCCAAAGCTCGCATGGCAAAAGAAGATCTACTGACTAGATCTATCTAGTAGAATATAGGGAGAGGGGCTAACCCAGGTAAGGAAAATTCCTCTGCCAAGGGCAGGTAGGCAACTTCTCTGCGACTTTAGAGAGAGCAAAAAGAGGTCATGTGACTCGCCAAGGAAGTATCACAGTCAGTTTGTGTCAGACATTGGACTTGAATCATGGTCTTCTATAAGGCCAGCTCTTTCCATTGTGCCTAGCTACCTCTCTATCTTAAGATCATAGCACTATGATATTATGGGAAAAGCTCTGGACCTGACATCTGAAGAGCAGCCAAAGCTTCACTCTTACCTCTCCAACTCACTTGGGCAAGTCATTTTAGATGGAAGATTTTGAGATCTGGGAGGCACCTCGGAAACTATCTATTCCCATCTTTTAGCTGAAGAAACTGAGGCCCAGTGAGGTAAAGAGACTACTCATTCAAAGTCACACAATGAGTTCCATTCAACTATAACAACATGGTCATTCATCAGAGGAGCTACATAGAATCTTGGAGCTGGAAGGGGCTTAGAGACCATCCAATCCAACCCCCTCATTTTACAGATGAAGAAGCTGAGGCCCTGAGAGTCAAAGTCATTTGCCTAAGGTCATATGATTTGTTGTTGTTATTTGTTCTCAAAGAAGACCCAAATGACATCACTATGTTAAAGTCAAGATACAGTATGTCTGACTATGGCTGATGAGACCAATATGAGCCCAGAGGGCTGTACCACAGGCTGGGCACAAAAAGTCCACATGAACATTTGGAGTGGAGATGTCTCTCATTTGCACATCTCACATTTCTTTTGAGATTCTGCAATTCTGCGTTGCTCACAGAGCACAGTGCCTTCTTTGATAGAGGCATGCCATGCTGGGCAGTCCTGTGCCAGTGTCTCCCATGTCATGCAATCAATTCAAAAGTCCTTCAGAGAGACCTTGAGAATGTCCTTGTATCACTTCTTCTGACCACCATGTGAGCACTTGCCTTGCATGAATTCTCCATAAAATAACATTTTAGGGAAATGTATTTGGCATTCAAACAACACAGCCAACCCATCGAACCCAACCCATTGCACTCTCTACAATAGAGTTAAGGTCACATAGTTAGCGAGTAGAAGACTTAGATTTGAATCTAGGTCTTCCAATTCCAAACCCAGTGTTCTTTCCATTATGTAACTCCCTCTGCTCCTTGTCTGTAAAATGAGGGGATTTGACTGAATCCATACTTCTCATCTTGCCAACTAAATGATAAACTCCTGGAGGGGTAGGGTCAATATCTTATATTTTCTACTGTGGCTTGAATTTGTTTGATTGAACAAAATCAAATCTAAGGATCCTTCCAGTTCTAAAAAGCTCCATGATTCAATGATTGTGAATACCTGCTCAAAGAATAAACACCCTATGCATGCTAAACCATTACACCAATATAGAAGTCTTTATAGGACTGACAAATGCACACAAGCACACTCTGTGCTATACAAATACATACCGTTACTTCACCCATCTAACAAGAAAACTCAAAGTTAACTAGATTGCATTGGAAGGTTTTAGGAGGAGTAAACTAGCAAAGAGCCCTTATTAAATAGGATGGCTCAAAGCTGATTGCTGGACATCTTTCAATACTAAAGGAATTTGAAACAAAGGCGATGGAGATAAAAGGTGATGGAGATAGAAGGTGATATCTTTCTCTCCTCCCATTCCTTTCCATGGGAGACCAATAAGAATCTTTAGACTTAGACCCATTTTTTAGCAGTTTGTTGAAAAGCAAGCCCCTAAAATGTCTCTGAAGGGATGCACATTAAATTGAAGGTATAAGAACTTTCTAACCCTAAGTCAGATAGAGGCTTGCAGAAGGTACCACTGCTTTGGTGAAGCTTAAAACAAACAAACAAGCAACATAGTGCTTATAGGTGCTACTTAGTTGACTGGCTGTTCTGTATTCCAAAAGAATTTAATTTGCTAGAGACAAATCTCTCCTTTTGAAGAGGAAAACTTATCAGGTCAACTGAGAAAGGCTCTGAGAATGTCATAATCTTCTATAGAGAAGAAAGAAGCTAAGGATTTTTTTCCCCTAGTCTGATACAAGGTGCAATACTTAGAGACCATCTAGTCCTAATCTGTTTATTTGGAACAGATGTAGAAACAGGTAGTAGTGATCTATCCAAGGTTACATAGTTAATGAGTGGTAGAAGTGAGATATGGACCATGGCCTTCTAGTTCTCTGTTTACTGTTCTTTCCACGATGCTAGGGAACCTTACCCTTTGTTTGTGTGTCACTGATCCCTTCTTCAATCTGATGAAACCTACAGATCCCTTCTGACTATAACTTTTTTTGTTTACATTCATAACTGAAGGAAATGCCAAATTTAAATCAGAGGTTAGCAAAAACAAAAATATAATCTTTTCCCAGTCCAAGACCTGAAACCTATCAGAGGTTCATGGACCCCAGGTTAAGACTCCTTGCAATATACCATCTATGAGTGTTCTCCCCAAGGGCTGCATAATAGAATAATTATAGCAATAACATATTTATATAGCACCTTAAGTTTTGTAAAGTTCTTTCCTAACACAGTTCTTTCTTTGTGAGGTAGGTATAATTCCTATTTTACCAATGAGAAAACTGAAGCTCAGAGATGTTCAGTGACTTTCTTAGAGTCACAAGGATAATAAAAATACTTGTAATGAGGTTTAGTGGACAGCATAGTAAACCTTCAGCCACGCAAAGGTCTGAGCTCATAGTTCATCTCTGATATTGACATGATTTGACCATGGGCAAGTCATTTAACCTCTCAGTTAAACCTCAGTTTCCTAATCTGTAAAATAAGAGCATTGGGCCAATACAAAAGAAATGGCTACTGAAGTAATAACACTTGAAACCTTTAGGTCAAATGAACTGTCAAAGAGTCTGTGATAGAAGGAAAAAAGCTAAATATAATATGACACACACCCTTGATTTGAGGAGAGTGGAAGTCAAAAGGTCCATGGAAAGGACTGGTCAGATCTACTAACCTAATATTTTGCCAGGAAACTTGACCTAGAAGAGTTGAAAATCTCTTAAGAAGGAAATTCTAAAACAGAATTTAATCAGAACAGAAATTAATCAACAAGGATGAAAAGGGAGGAATTGGCTAATGACATCAATGTTGCTATGGAGGCAACTCTTCCAAAAATTTTGATTTTAAAAAGATGCATATGGAAGCAAGGGTAGGTAATGATGAATGAATATAAAAGAATAGCATAGTCCTATAAGAATGGCTTCAAGAGCACTAAAAGGCCCCCACGAGCTGAGGCTGATAATAACCCACACTAATAACAAAAAAGGATGTTTTAACCCTATGGTTATTGGCAAGGAGACAACAAAAAGAGAGATAAGATTGTTCTTGGGGGTACAGAGGATAAAGGGGATGGGATGATAATAATGGATGGCAGTTGAAAAGGCAGAACTACTGCTTTTTCTTCCGAGGAGAACCATCTTTGGGTTGGGAAAGGTGGGAACCAAATGATTAGCAAGGAGTGGAAATGAAAGATAAGCAAAAGAAGAATTCAAAAGCATCTAGTTGCCCACAGACAGTGCAAGCCAGAAAGCTCATATGAACTATATTCCAGGGTGCCAGAAAAGCTTGCAGATGTAACTGCTCAGCTTCTACTGGTGATCTTTGAAGAATCTTGGATTATTGGAGAAGTACTACAGGGCTGGAGAAGAGCAAATGTTCCTATTTGAAAAAAAAGGAAGAAGGGGAATGTCTACAAACTATTGACCTATAGTGAACTTGACGCGTCTAGAACCCGCAGCATTCTCAAATGCGGGGGATGGTTTATGAGAACTTAAAGAATCCTTCCTACAATATACCTAACAAGCACAAGCCAGGAGTCTCAGGTGAGCAGCCTGGGGTAAGTGGCCTTCCAATGACAGATTCAGGAAAGTGACTGAAAGTAGGATATACAAGGTAGTATCATGGTTTCATTGGTAACAGTGATTATCTATTCCAACCACATCGTTCTAAGAGAAGCAGAGTACATTACAGCATTATTGAAGTACTTTTCATGTACAACAGATTGGGATGAAGTCAGGGGCTCAGTGTGACCCTGAGCAAATCACAACCTCTCTAAACCTCATTTTCCTTATTTGTAAAAGGAGGGGATTAGACTAGTGAACTTCCAGGATCCTTTCCAAATCTTAAACCCCTGGGTCTTATGATACGGTGAAGCTCCACACTCATTGTGGTATTGAGTTCCTATTCCTAGCCGCCTGATATTGAATAACAATAACTGGCCTTCGACTCAGGCTTGTAAAGTGTTCTTAATAGATTGTCTCATTGGTCCTTACATCAACCCTGTAAAAAGAGGTTCTCCAGATATAATTATCCTTATTTTACAGATAAGGAAACTGAGACTGAGAGAGGCCACATTGACTTACGCATGATCACATAGTTTGTAAGTGTCAGAGACAGGATTCAATTCCGGGGCTCATCTGACTTTAGGTCTAGCATTCTCTCCACTACAATGTACTACCTCTAAGTGCCACCTATGGGGCAGCTAGGTGGCACAATAGCTAGAGCTCTAGCCTTGGAGTCAGGAGGACCTGAGTTCAAATTCGGCTTCACACACTTGAGACTTACTAGCTGTGTGACCCTGGCCAAGTCACTTAACCCTGAGTGCTTCACCAAAAAGGGAAAAAAAAAAAGAATATATTTATCTAAGTGCCACTTACTTCCTGTGGGCTTAAGTCTTCTCACTTGTGAAATGAGGGAGCTGAACTCAGTGTTCTTTGAGATCATTTCCAACTCTGAAATTTGATCAAATCTCTGACATTTGTGTGCGTAGCTCCCTGTAGTTTCATTTGGGGGGGGGAGGGGCATACACTGTAGTTCACCTGCCATTACGTTCCTTGAAATTGTGAAGAGCCCTGGGGAGAGATGACATTGGTCTCTTTTGTGGGACACAAACCTTGGAGAAACACAACTCAGACAGGAAAGATTGTTATGGAATTTTTTCTGTGATGAGAGCTGTCTTGGGCCTCTGTTGACCAGGACATACCCAAGAAACTATTTCTGAGTCCTTCTTTCTCCTTATGACTAGAGAACAGTAACATGAAAAGGAGGGAGAAGAGGATAATGTGAATGTCTGTTCCTTCATATGTATTAATTTCTATGGACCTCAGTTTCTTAATCTGGAAAATGAAGAGGTTAAATTAGAAGAGCTCTGAGGTTCCTCCCATCTTTAACATCCATTTCATTCTTTGTTTCTATGATCACCACCAAAACCACAGAACTGGTACTGAAAATTCCAGTGTCCTTGGGGTATCAAAGACACATGGACCACCCATCTTACCCAGGCCCACCTGGCACTATAAACAAAACACCTCACCAGTAGGAATGGGATTGGTCACAATGTTTCACTAATAAAAAATATCAGAAAAAATATCTCATAAAAAAAAAGAAATTGTATATGTGATAAATATAGAGAAGAAGTAAGCAGAGCCAAGAAAACAAAATACGTGGGAACTATAACAGTGTAAATGAAAAGAACCAAAAAATCAAAAAATAAGCATAACAAAATCATAAAGCTCAAAAAAAAGAAAGATATCAGAAAAAGTAAATAGGAAAGAGAAGTCATAAAGGATTCAATAAGACTAAACTATTTACATTCTCACATGTGAAGATGATGCAAGGGCTTTATCATTGCTAGGGCAGGTAGAAGCACTATACATAGACAGAGGGCATGAGTGTGAGTTGACTATGATGGGATGATATCTAAAAAATAAAATTAAGGGGTGAGAAAGAGGTATCCATTGGGAGAAGGGGGAAGGGAGACGTAGAATGGGGTAAATTATCTCACATAAAAGAGGCTCAAAAGAGCTTTTACAGTGAAGGGGGAAGATGGGGAGGGTAGACAATGCTTGAACCTTACTCTCATCAGAATTGGCCTAAAGAGGGAATAACATACACACTCAGTTGAGTATAGAATTCTATCTTAACCCGCAGGGAAGTAGGAAGGAAAGAAGATTGGCGGGGGGGGGGGGGAGGGGTGGCGGAAGAGAATAAGAGAAGGAGAAGGCTGACAGAAGGGAGGTTGGGTTGAGGGAAGTGGTGCTCAGAAGCAAAACACTTTTGAGAAAGGACAGGTTGAAAGGAGAGAGAAAAGGATAAATGGGAAAAAATAAGATGGAGGGAAATACACGGTAATCATAATTGCAGAAAAAAATTTTATAGTAAGTTTCTCTGATAAAGGTTTCATTTCTCAAATAAATAGAGAACAGAGTCAAATTTGTGAGAATAAAAGTCATTCACCAATTGATAAATGGTCAAAGGATTTGAAGAGGTAGTTTTCAGATGAAGAAATCAAAGCTATCTATAGTCGTATAAAAAATGCTCTAAATCACTATTGATTAGAGAAATGCAAATTAAAACAACTCTGGGGTACCACCTCCCACCTATCAGTCTGTCTAATATGACAGAAAGAGAAAATGACAAACATCAGAGGGGATGTGGGAAAATTGGGACACTAAAGCACCATTGGTGGAGTTGTAAATTGATTCAACCATTCTGGAGAGTAATTTGGAACTATGCCCAAAGGGCTATAAAACTATGCATACCCTTTGACCCAGTAATACCCCTAGTAGGTCTGTATCCCAAAGAGATTTTTTTTAAAAAAAGGAAAAAGACTTATATGTACAAAAACATTTATAGCAGCTCATTTTGTGGTGGCAAAGAACTGGAAATTGAGGAGATGTCCATCAATTGGGGAATGACTGAACAGGTTGTGGTATACGATTGTGATGGAGTACTATTGTGCTATAAGAAATGACTAGCAGAATGGTTTCAGAAAAACCTGGAAAGACTTACACGAACTAATCCAAAGTGAAATGAGCAGAACCAGGGAAAGAATGTACATAGTAACAGCAATAATTTATGATGATCAGCTGTGAATGACTTAGCTATTCTCAGCAATACAAAGATCCAAGACAATTCCAAAGGACTTATGGTGAAAATGCTATGCTCCTCCAGAGAAAGTACTGTTGGAGTCCGAATGAAGAGCAAAACAAACTTTTTTTTTTTACTTTGAAAACTTTTTTTTTTTACTTTTCTTTGTCTTTTTTTTTTGGTCTTTTTTTTTTCCCACAACATGACTAATATGGAAATAGGTTTTTCATGACTTCATATGTATAACCTATGTCAGATTGTTTTCCTTCTTAATGAGTAGGGAGGAGAAGGGAGGAAGAGAATTTGGAACTCAAATTTTTTAAAAATGAATGTTAAAAATTATTTTTACATGTGACTGGGAAAAAACAAGATATTTAAAAAAAGATATCAAAGACAGTGTGATGTTGTAGAAAAAACACTCACGGTCAGGAAGCCTGAGTTCTACTACAGGCTCTCTCATTAACCCATCAAGTGACCTTATACAAATTGCTTCCTCTCTCTGAGCTTCAGTGTCCTCATCTATAAAATGAGGAGGTTGGATTCAGTCAGTGATTCTCAAAGTGTGGCCCATCCAGATCATTTCAGGGAGTCCACAAGGTGAGAACTATGTTAATAATAATATTATAATATTTTCATTCCTAATCCAATAAATACCAATAGATGTAACCAGGGTAGAGAACCTGTGCCCTAGAGGCCACGTGTGACCTTCTAGGTCCTTGGGTATGTTGACTGAGTCCAAGTTTTACAGAACAAATCCTTTTTTTTTAAATATTTTTTTTTTAGGCAATTGAAGTTAAGTGACGCGCCCAGGGTCACACAGCTAGTAAGTGTCAAGTGTTTGGTCCGAGGTCGCATTTGAACTCAGGTCCTCCTGACTTCAAGGCCGGTGTTCTATCCACTGCACCACCTAGCTGCCCCAACAAATCCTTTTATTGAGGGAATTTGTTCTGTGAGGTTTGGATTCAGTCAAAGGGCCAAACTTGAGGACCTAAAGGGCCACATGGGGCCTCGAGGGTGCAAGTTCCCCACCCCTGGATGTAACTCACATAAACAAAAGCTCTTTGGGATCTTTGATAATTTTTAATCAAGTAAAGGTATCCTGAGACTAAAACAAGTTTGAGAACCCTTGGAATAAATGATTCCTAGAATTCCTTCCAGCTCAAATATTCCATGTTTCTATAAATTTTGCTCGCCCAGGGCAGTCTTCTGCCTGAATATAAGGTGGCACAGATAGGCATCCTGAAACCTCCATCCATCACCCTCTAGAGAAGCATAGCAGGAGTAGTTAGGCGGAAACATCTAACATTTCTGTTATCCTGCAAGTTACTCTAAACAAGGAAACTCCATGTGCTGATGGTCTCCTGCAGATTCACCTACCATTCGATTTTAATGGGAGGCCTTACTGCCTCACATCTGGTATGGGCTACATCTCTCAGTCATGAATGGAAAGCAAAGTGTGAATGAATTCCCTGCGCTGTGGTTACATGAGAAGGGGCTGGCTTTTGAGAAGAGCAAATCTGACATTCCCCAGACTTGGCTGGAGATGGAGGGGCAGGAATGTGGCTGAGTGTTTGCCTGGACACCGGCCAAAAGGCAGAGCTCAGCACAATGCCGAGATGTTTCTGGATGAGCAGCTCTCTAGAATGCAGAAGATACACACTTAACCAGGGAGGCTTGCCCCAAAGCTTTCATAATCTGATTTATGGATTATTCAGGACCTCATTCTCAATTCAGTTCAATCAGCAAACATGCAATAAGTGTCTATTCTTTGCAAACCATTTGTGCTAGGCACTGGGACAAGATATAAAAATAAATAAGTCTTAGTCCCTGCCCGCAAAAGGCTGAAATTTTAGTAGGATGGATATAACATGTTAACACATTTAACTATAACACAAAATAAAGCAGGATATGTGCATAACAGAGATTCAAAAGTATTCAAGGACCAAGAAAGTTAAGGTCTTTTCTGACCTTAGGGGAATCAGGGACCCAGGAAGTTTCCAAGGAGAAAATGATACCTGAGCAGAGTCTTGAAGAACGGGCAGAATTTCTTTAAGCACAGATGGGTGGGAAAGCATTATGGGCATAGGATAATATGCTTTAAATATTGATGGGATTCACTATCCATCCATGATATGGCCAGCTACACCATAACTTGAATAAACTCAGTTTGAATATATTGGGATTATGTGCTGGGTTTAGGATTTTCACCTTTTGGTGGAATGGTGGTAATGCTTACAATACACCAATAAACCTCAGTTTACTCATTTATCAAATGAAGAGGTTGAACTAAATTAATCTTCTCCAACTTTTTCCCTTGGAAGAGCCATTTTTTAATCATCAAAAATATTTGAAGACACTAATATAATAGTAGTCACAATATTAATATCAATTGATTGAGATAGTACAAAAAAGCTACTAAGAATTCAGCAATAATTTTATTTTCACAATTTTCACAAATTTAGTGATGTTTTAAAATTTTCATATCACTTGCATTTCCCACAGTATTCCCTCCTCCTTGACTTCCCCAGAGAGCTATCCTGTTAAAACAAAGAATAAGGCATGTAATTAGGCATATACTGTGAGATTGGACCAACGTGGTTTATTTTGCTTAGCTATGCTTGTTTATTAGAAAGGTGAGTTCTTTACTGTAGATGCAGAAAGTGTCATTAGGAAGTGACAATGATATTTTTTAAAAGCATCGAATACTTTTTTAAAAAACCGTGAGTCAAATATGTTGCATAAGACAAAGTTTCATTTTACAGACTCTCATCACGGCTCTCTCTTGATGGCATTTATGTTAAATGGGATGAGGGGCACAGGTCACTACCCTACTCCCCTCACCTCTTAATAGCTTTTCTCAGACTAGGCTCAATATCTACCCCAGGTTCACCATTTCAGCAAAGGAATTTACAGACACAAACTCAGTTATGCTCTTGTTCTTCTACTATATTCACTGAGATTAGCCTCACTAGGCTAATCTCACTGGTAGCACCACTCACACTGTTTTCCATACAACTGAATTAACCCTCCAGCTCACTATTTCCGTCTTGGTGGTGCTTGACTCTACACACTTCAACACCATGACTCAACTGTCTTTTCATCTTGGTACTTCCTCAAAGCCAGGGATCTTCTCACCCTGGAATATCCCTCTGCCATTCCATTCCCCTTCTCCCATTGGTGAATTCCTTCTTGGTCCTCCATTTTGATGACAGCCTAGTCTGACCATACTATATCCCCCGTGCTTTACTACTCTTATAGCTGTGTTTCTAATTCTTTGGACTTTGCCAACATGATGCACACTGCTGCCTCCCCACCTTTAGCATCAATTTTTGTTGTTGGCTTCACCCTTCAAAATGTAAGTTCCTTGAAAGCAAGGAATGTCTTTTTTTTTGTTTTGTATTTGTATGCCTACACAGGAATTGACTAATGAATGCTCTAACCCCATCTACCTACCTACCTACTTCTTTCATTATTTCCACACTTCCAGGATTATTGTTTCAGTATATGGTCTTGTAATCTCTACAACTTCAACCATTTACCAACCCAGAAACTACAAAAATAGGTCACTAAAATAGTCCTATTGAATTATGTACATCTTCTTCACTCCCACTCCATCCTTACCCTTACAACATTTGGTTACAACTGCATCTGCCTTCTTCCATCTGCAAGTGCCTTCCCTCCCTAATTACTTTGGATTTATTTTGTACTTATTCTGTATACACTTTTATGTGTGCATGCTTTCTCCCCCTGATAGCATATAAAACTCTTTGAAAGGAAAAAATTATTTCATTCTTTGTATATTTATCTTTAGTTCCTAGCACAGTACACAGATTATATAGTAGATACCTAATGAATGTGTGTTAATTGATATATTTGGACCCTGGAGTATGCCACGATTTGTACTTTATGTGAAAATGTATAGTTTAGACATTCTCTCTTAACTCCATGAAGATATGGTTTAGAAAATTTGAAAGCAAAGAACAGGAAAAGAATAGAATTTCATTTATTTAGCATCATCCGGAAAATAGGTTATTCCATGTATTTGTTCTATAAAACTTGAATTCAGTCAAAAGTCTGCACCCAAGGACCTAGAAGGTCAAATGTGGCCCTGAGGCTACAGGTTCCCCACCACAGAAAGTAATAGTTGAAAAATAACTATATTCCTTAGGAAATATATATATTTTGTAGTGTGAATTAACAGCCCCATCAGGGTTTCCTGGTAGATTCTCAATATCATGTTTTTATTATTTCTATTTCTGTTCTCCCCTTCCATAACCTATTTCCTGGACGGCTCAATTAACAGCATTCTATTCCATATCCCTTGGAGCCTGTGGAGGGACAAGTTCTTGGCGGTACGAGGACTTGGGGTGCTCTAGGAAGTCTTCCTGGAGAATGACCTTGAGCTTCTGAAAGATGGATAAGTGGAGAGTAGTGGGGAGGATAGCTGAGTTAGGTGAGATAAGATGGCAACGGGACAAAAGATCATAGGATTTAGAGCTGGAAAGAACCTTGGAGATTTGCTGTCTCACTCAACATCTCAGAATCTGTCTCACATGTAAAGAGAGTATAAATCTACAAGATCTATAGATATATTTTCAAGTTCTTGTATTAGGAAAGTGTTATATAAGAACAAGTTCCTAAAAGTAGCAAACAAAATGTCCATGGTTTCTAATATTCTGATAATCTGCTATTCTCATTCAATGGTGGCCCAGGAAAACAGATAATGAAACTTCTTAGAATTGTGTCTAAAATAAGAATAAAGAGGGTTTAAGCGAGGAACCAAGAGGCTTTCCTATAAATAAACTGCATGGACTTGGTGACATCTACTTTACCTGCTGCTTAGCAGCCTATTTTCCTTCCTGCCAGATTCTCAGCTATGCACTGTGGTTTCTGGGGCTCCTAAGCATGCCCCCTGAAGGATGGAAAAATGTTTCATCACTTTCACAGATACATAACCTTACCTGCATCTGGATTACAGATTTTTTAAATGACAGAATCTCAGAGTTGAAAGAGGTCTCAGAAGCCTTGTAGCCCAAACCACAGCTGAACAAAGATCTTTTCTACAACATCCCCCAAAATAGACATCCAAGTTTTTTTTTAATTTTTTAAATAATATTTTATTTTTCCCAATTACATGGAAAAACAAATTTTAACATGCGTTGTTTGTTTGTTTTTTTTAAGTTCTGAGTTCCAAATTCTATCCCTCTATCTTCCCCATCCCTGAGACAGTAAGCAATCTGACACAAGTTACATGTAATCATGTAAAACATTTCCATATTTCCTGAAATAATTTTATTTGGTCATTTGACAGAGGAGAGCAATCTGGAAAGAAGGGGTGCTCCCTCTCACCAGGTCCTGGAGGGTTTACACTATGTAGGATTTTGGACATCCAGTTTTTGCTGAGAATACCTTCATGGGAGGGATGTGGGGCCAAGGCTAGGGACTAGAACATCTCTACTGGAGATTGTTCATTTCAATTTGGATGGTTTTAATTGTTAAGAAGTTTTTTCCCTGACATTGGGCCAAAGTCTGTCTCTCTGCAGTTTCTATCTGTTGTTCCTACTTCTAGAAGTTCCCTGGTGACTAGTAGGATATCCTGATATGTGTTGGATCCTCTAGTAGAATGTAAACACCTTTTTTTAAAGCCTCAAAACACCATATAAATGTTATTATTATTATCTCATCAATTTGTATGTTTCCTCCAACAATGTAGATCCAAGCTCATCCTCATCCAGGTCTTGTCTGTACTTTCCCGTAAGTTCACTAAAGTTTTTGGGCTTTTTCCTGAAGTTGCAAGGATGTCTATCACTATTGCCATGTGACCGTTTTCTTTTTCTAATCATACATTTGCCTGTTGACATCCTCCAAGTTCCTAATTTATTATATGTTAGAGCCTACTCAGATCCCCATGTGCCTCTCCATTGGCTCGGTATAATTGAGCCTTCTTTTCAGTTCCTCTGAGGCTTTTACGTTCTATGTCTCACAGCTATATGACCATGCATTTCATTTGTTCTCACAACAATACTATGAGGTAATACTATTGATATTATTGTTGTAGGATTTTGGCTGTGAAAGAGAAGAGAGATACAGGGGAATGGCTTGGGTAGTATGGTCATAAAAAGTGAACTAACCTGGGCATGTCTGGAGGCATCGGGGAAGGAGCCCATAGAAAAGAAGAACTCAAAGGCTGATCAAATCAAAGATGATAGAAGGGGCAAATTGTCCTACAGACAAAGGATTTTGATTTTGTGTACCATTGAAAACTCACAGGTACATTCTCCTCATGGGATGTAAAATTAGAAGAGATTTTAGAGACTAATGAATCCATCACTCTCTTCTTCGTACTAGGATTTGGATAGGGAGAGTGATATGCCCAGGTCACACAGCTTGCTAACTAGCAAAGCCAGTATTCTATTCCATATCCCTTGGAGCCTGTGGAGGGACGAGTTCTTGGGGGTACAAGGACTTGGGGTGCTCTAGGAAGTCTTCCCAGAGAATGACCTTGAGCTTCTGAAAGATGGATAAGTGGAGAGTAGTGGGGAGGACAGCTGAGTTAGGTGAGATAAGATGGCAAGGGGACAAAAGATCATAGGATTTAGAGCTGGAAAGAACCTTGGAGATCATCTAGTCCAAATCCCCCTTATTTGTACAAAGGAGGAAACTGAGGACAAGAGAGAAAGTGATTTGTCCCAAGGTCACACAGATACTAAATGGCAGAGCCAGACCTCAGACCCAAGTCCTCTGACTTCAGATCTCCTATACTACACTGCATCTGTGATTCATTTCAACTTGTCCAGGCCCATTTTGGAGAAGAGCATTCTGACTCCCTGGCCAATCCTGAACAGCACAAGAAGCCTGAGAGCCCCACTGTTCCCACAGGGTTCTATCAGTCAATGCAGTTGGCTGCCTGCCTAACTCAAGGAACTGAGTGCACCAGACGAGAAGCAATTGGTTGGAGTGCAATCTCTTCCCATCCTTCCAGCCTGTCACTGTCTGCTTGAGCACCCCAGGCTAGTGAGGAGGATGAGGTATTAATGCCAGGAAGGCTGTGGGCAGGAACAGGACCCAAGCAACAAGCTGGGGCAATTCTCAGCCTGGATTGATGGCACGAAGCTGCTGAGAAACGCTACAGCATGCAGAGGAAACCAAAGGGTTCCAGCTTGTAGTACATCATCTGTCCTTATTAAGAGGGAGGTGTGTAAGAAAGGGGTGAGAATAAACTAACTGTACTTCTTCCCTCCACCCCCCCCCCCAAAAAAAGATACACTTTGTAAAACCTTGATTAACTGGAACAAATCCTCAATTATACTACTACTAACAACTTGTATTTGCATAGTGGTACAATGTATAAACCTTTTTAGACACGTTATCACATTTGCTATTTAACAACCCTATGAGATAGTAAGTTGCCAGTATTATTGTCCCCAATTCACAGATGAGGAAACTAGAGCCTAAAGGGTATTTGTGGTTTGAGTTTTTGTTTTTTTTTGTTTTTGGTCTAGACATGTGATTTCATTGGTGAGGGAGCACCTGGCATGTAAACTCCTTTCCCTACGGCATATAAACAATTCATCTAGTCACTTAGAGTGTGAGGGTTTCCTGTAGCACTGAGGAGATGAGTGCCTTTGCCCATGACCACACAGTTAGCATATTTCAGAGGAAGGATTTGAACCCAGGTCTTCCTGGGCTCTATATCTACAATGCCACATTGCTTCTTGAGCCTTTATTATTTATAGCAAGCCAATATTAGTCACTGAGGGAGAAGTAAAATTTTGATAAAATATACTGTCCTCCAGATAATCTATGATCTACCTATACCGGCCTTCTTCCATACTCTATACTGTAATTCTGTTCCTTTTGACTGGCTCACCCCCCTACTTTGGAATACTCCTTCACCTCAACTCTGCCTCCTGGCTTTTCTGGATTCCTTTAAGACTCAGCTCAAACGCCATCTTCTACAAGAAGCCTTTCCTGGAGTCCCCCACCCCACCTAGGATGCCTTGCCTCTGAGATTACCTCCCATTTACATTGCATATGTCTCCTACGTAAGTAGTTAATCACATGTTGTTTCCTCCATTAGAATGTGAGCTCCTGAGATGAGTAGACCCTGCTTTTGCCTCTCTTTGCATCTCCAGCTCTTAACACAGTACTTAGTATGTTGTTGTTATTGTGGTGGTGGTGGTGGTGAGGGTTCAGTTGTTTCAGCTGTGTCCTACTCTTCATGACCCCATTTGGGGTTCTTTTAACAAAAATACTTCAGTAATTTGCCATTTCCTTCTCCGGATAATTTTATAAATGAAGACACTGAAGTAAGCAGGGTTAAATGACTTACCCACGGTCACATAGCTAGTAAACGTTTGAGTCCACATTTGAACTCAGGTGTTCCTGACTCTAGGCCCCCACACTTTATCCACTGCACCACATTGTTATTTTCAACTATTATTGTTCAGGCATGTCTGACTCTTTGTGACCCCGTAACCATACTAGTCTGTGGGGTTTTCTTGGCAAAGATACTGGAGTGGTTTGCCATTTCCTTCTCCAGTGGATTAAGGCAAGCAGAGTTAAGTGACTTACCCAGGGTCAAACAGCTAGTGAGTGTCTGAGGCTGGACTTGAACTCAGGTCTTCCTGACTCCAGGTCCAGTGCTCTATCCATTGAACCATCTAGCTGCCTCCCAGGTCTTTTCTCTAACTCCAATACTCTTTCTTCTGACTAACTTTCCAATACCCAATACATATAACTGACTTTATATGTTTTTTTAAAACTATATACACACAGGAAGCAGCTTCCAGGGGATGTCCTAGGACCTGCAAATATTCAATCAAATCTTCACCTTCGAGGGGAGGTAGCATGGTATTGAGGAAATATCAATGAAGGGAGTATCAGGAGACTTGGAGTCTAGTCCAGACTCTTATGACAACCTTGCCGTATGACCTTTGTTAGACGATCAGTTTACCTCTTGGGGAATTAATATCTTCTTTTGTAAAATGAAGAACTTGCACTAAGTGATCTCTAAAGTCTCCTATGGCTTCAAAAATTCTGTGTTCTAAGCACTCTCTCTCCCCAACCAGTTTTCCAGAGCACCTAGTCTGATTTCTCCCTGTCCCCTTCACTCCCTAGCTTGTCTATGTGTGCCTATGTACACATTGCATCTCCTCAGGGGCAGAGGCTGCTTCGTTTCTGTCTTTATCACCGGTGGCTAACGGTGCTGGGCATGTAGCAGGTGCTTAATAAATGTTGGTTGAAAGGAAGAGGAAGGGGGAGGGAATAAGCATTTTTTAAAGTGCCTACTATATGCCAGGCACTATACTAAGTACTTCACAAATACTATCTCATTCGATTGGATTCTAAGGTCCCTTCTAGCTCTGATGTTCTATATTTTCTGTTCTAAGGAGCTTTCCAGCTCTGATATTTTATGTTCTAAGAGTCCTTCCTGCTCTAACTTTCTATTTTCAAGAATCTGTGAATTCTATTATTCTAATGTTCTATAACTGTAAAATTTGACCATTTCATGACTGTTTCCCATAATTCTATAATTCCAAAAAGCAATGAGTGTCCCTTTGGCTGCTAAAGCTTCCTGAATTCAGGGAACCATACTGGCATTCGCTGAAAGAGCAAGCTAGAAGTACTGAGAAATGTACCAAAAGAGGATGCTGAGTTTCTGGCAAAAGCTTAGAGAAGGTGAGCTGCCTTTCACACAGCAAAAGGCTGACAGTCTAGCTGTGATTCATCACCCTAGGAATGGAGGCAGAGATAGTGTGAATCGCCGCCGCCCCCTCCCCAAGCAGCTGGACATTTGTTCCCCACCCCCCACCCCCACTTTCCAGCTAGCTGTCCATGTGAACAGTCAGTGGCAGCAAGGGGAGGAGGGGGCAGAAGAAGTGGGGCTCAGAAAAACGCAGGACATTCTTTTGCTCACCCACAGCCCACACCCACCTTCAGTGGTCAGTATCTGCCTTTCATCAGACCATTTCAAACCGGACTCCTGCAGCTCAGCCTGAGGGGAGAGAAGAGGGGGTGAGGGGTAAAACGTGCTCAGACAGAGGGCAGCAGCTGGCAGATTCAAAGAAATGTAGAGAACAACAGGGAGGCATTACCCATTTCCTGATACTGCTCTGCTGGGAGGGGCTGTTTCCTTCCAGGATCTCTCCAGCACAGCAAGGCCTTCTCCAGGCAGCTACAGGCCAATGTTACCTATGGGTAGAATTGGTGACTGCTTCTAAGCTCATGGTACTATAGAGTTGGAAACAAACTATAAGAACTCATAGGATGATGGACTTAGAGTTGTAGAGATTATCAAGTCTAACCCTTTCATTTTACAGATGAGGAAACTGAGGCCCAGAGAAGTAAAACGACTTGCTATGGATCATGTAGATCAGGCTTGCACAACCTGTAGCCCACTGCCACTTATGACCCAAAGGCATGCCAAAGGATTTCGGGTGGCCTGTACATACAAATATACAATTTGTATAAATTGTTCTCCTGGTTTTACTCACTTCACTCTGTATCAGTTCATACAAGTCTTCCCAGATTTCTCCAAAACTCGCCCAAAATCCTCAAGCCTCAAGAAGGGCCACAGCAGTTTTGTCAAGTACTGAGATCACCTTTACCACACAGCTTGGGGAATTGGCAGGGGTTGTGAGGGAAGGCTGGTAGGAACGAGAGTTTCCAGATGCCAAACCATGAAGATTTCCTACTCTCATCTCACTTCTTTTGCTTTACAACCTTGACCCTAAAGTTAACCACTTCAATTATCTTCTGCCATTAATTGCCTTGATCCTCCTCCCCCATCCTATTGAGGTTCATGCCTTGCCAATATTCAACCATGGATCACCCCCACAATCAACCTTGTCTGTCCAAGCTGCTGAATGTCAAAGGAAGAAGTTGCAAATTGCCCCAAATAGATAATGTTATCTAAATCTCTCACCTAAGAGGCATAGTGGATAGAGAGCTGTCCTGGGTTCAAATTTTGCCTCTATACATACAGACTATGTAACCTTGGACAAGCCACTTCTTGGAACCTCAGGCAACTCTCTAAGACCATAGGTTACAGAGCAAGTCTTGATCTGTATTGGTAGAAAGAGCTGACTCATTTAGAGTTCCTTAAACTAATGAAATCATAGGTTGGTACAAAACAAAAAACAAATAAAAAAAAAAACTCAACTGAGCCCTGCCTTCTACTTGCCAATTCTTTTATTCTTCCTTGGTTAAGTTTCTTTCCTATTTCCCTTAGCAGCTATTCTAACCCTTCTCCTGGCTCCTTATGCCATAGAAATACATTCAACTCTCTCAGCAGATATCCTTACTCTCCTCAACTGAGAAAATCCAAACCAACCTTAGGAAGCACTCTCATTCTTATCCTCTCTTTTCTCCTGTAGGTTCTTGACTGATTGCCCATTCCTCCACTTCCTCCCTCATCTTTGTTCCTTTTGATGCTAGGCTCAAATAGAAACTCCTCTGTTTGCTCTTTAAAGTCCTTCAAGACCTCACATCAACCTACTTTTCCAACCTTCTTACATATTGCTGCCCTTTCTTCACTCCATTGCCTGGCCAAAATGACCTTCTTGCTGTTCCTCCCACATGGCACTCCCATTACCTAATTCCACATCTTTCCACATCTGGGCTGTGCCTACTGCCTAGATTACATTCTTTTCTCACCTCAAACTCTTAGAATTCACTTGTTTCCTTAAAAACTCAACTCAGACCCCACCTTCTGCACCAGGCCTTTTTTAGTCCTCCCCACCCCCATCCCTCGGCTGCAGGTGTCCTCCCTACCAAAAAAAAAGGTATTTTTTATATATTCTCTATATTTTACACCTTATATGTGTTTCCTCCACAGAATATAAGCTCCTTAGGGGCAGACACTGTTTTATTTTTGATTTTGTATCTCTAATGCCTAGTGAAATATCCTGCACATAGCAGGTGCTTACTGTAAAAAATGTGTGTCAATTGATGGGTTAGTTGGTTGATCTACTGATCAAACTGGATACCATTTCCCACCACCTACAAATATATTCAGGTCTCAAATTCTTCATTTACCCTACCACCCCCTCAGATGATCATACCCTCTTCCCTTTCATTGCCAAACTTAAAGAAATAATAGTTTGTACTACTGTTTCTACTTCTACTTCCTCACCAGCCCCCCACTTCTCAATCTCTTGCAATCTAGCTTTAAATGCCACCATTCTACTGAAACTGCTTTATCCACAGTTACCAACATCTTACAATTGCTAAAACTGATGATCTTTTGTCAGTCCTCATCTTCCTTGACCTCTCTGCAGTTTCTGGCACTGTTGCTCCACACATGCACGTACAGATACATTCTCTCTTCCCTTGACTTCTGTGACGCTGCTCTCCTCTGGTTCTCCTACTACCTGTCCTACTACACTTTAATCTCTTTGCTGGGTCACCATTCATCTCCTGCTCCATTAACATGAGTTTTCCCTAGGGTCTGTCCTGAACCTTGACTGCTTCTTTATATATTCTCTCCCTTAGTGATCTTACCTGATTCTGTGAATTCAATGACCATCTCTATACAGATAACTCTGAAATCTATATATCCAGCCCTAACCTCTCTCTCCAAATTCATTTACACACTGTCAATTGCCTGCTATATGTCTTCATTTGGATTTCCCATTGATGTTTCAAACTCAATATGTCTAAAATGTAATGAACTTATTATCTTCAACCCATACCTGCCTTTCTTCCAAACTTCACTATTTCTATTAAGAGCACTAATGTTCTCTGAATATCCCCAGTTAGAATCTTCAGATTCATCCTTGACTCTTTCCTCATATTACAATAAAGCATTTTCAATCTGATACCAAGTCTTGTCCATTCCACCTCCATAAAACCTCTACCATACAACCCTTTCTCGCCCATCACATAGATATTACCCTAGTTTACCTTAACATTACCTTCTGGACAGCTAGAATAGCCTTCTAATTGGATTTCCCAGTCCCAAGTTTCTCCTTTTTTCAATCCCTACTTCATAATAGCTGCCAGAACAATCTTCCTAAGGCACAGGTCTAACCACATCCTTCTCCTGCTCAAAAACCTTAAGTGGCTCCCAATGGCTTTTAGGTTAAAATGTAAATTCCTTAGTCTGGCACTTGAAGCCCTCCACAGTCTATTACCTAACTTGTCTTTCCAGACTTATCCCTCACCCCTCCCTTCATGAACTCTAAGTCTCAGCCAAACTGGAGACCATTCCCAACACTCAACATCCCATCTCCCACTTCTGTGCATTCAATCAAACTCTGCCCCCAAACCAGAAATCCACTCTCTCCTCATCACCTCTCAGGTCTCTTATCTTTCTTCAATGTTCACTTCAAGTTCCATCTCCTCAGTAAGCCTTCCCAATCTCCCTAATTCCCTATCCCCAGTATTAGCTCTCTTTCCTAAGTTTACCTTATATTATCCTTATTTATAGGGCAGTTAAGTGGCACAGTGGATAGAGTGCCAGGCCTGAAGTCAGGAAGACTTGAATTCAAATCTGGACTCAGATACTTACTAGCTGTGTGACTCTGGTCAAGTCACTTAACCTTGTTTGCCTCAGTTTCCTCATCTGTAAAATGAGCTAGAGAAGGAAATGGCAAACCACTCCAATGGTTTGCCAAGAAAACCCCAAAAGGGGTCATGAAGAGACAGACAAAACTGAACGACAACACTATCCTTATTTATGTACATGTATTCCCCCACCCCCACCCCAATAGAATGCAAACTCTTTAAAGGCAAAGACTTTTATGTTGTATTTATAGTCTTAGCCCTTTGCACATAGTAGGTACTCAATGAATGCTTGTTGAATTGAACTAAATAGTAGAAAAAGTCCGGGAGAGTATGCACAAAACAGCCACAATTCTAGTAGCTGAACAAACACCAACTTCCCACCGGGAGCTGGACTTCAGACTTCTGATGCTCCTAGTTCTGCCTCTTTTCAGCCTGCCCTAATTCCTCTCTATCGCTGCACCAAACCTTATGGCTTCTCATCTTTCCAATCCGGGCCACATTACTGATGATGACATGACTAAAAATACAAAGTTCCCCACAGGCAAGCCACCTGGTAGATGCCTGAGGCCAAAAAAAGAAACCTTCACTGTATGGAATTCTTTTTAAATTATATGACTGTAACATGAACCTCAAACTCAAATGCCTGCCCACTTCACAGATGAAGAAAAATATCAAGACCAAAAAGCAAGTATCAAGGCAAAGGAGATTTGAGAGTAGGATATGAAGCTTGCTGTAGTATCATGGAGAGAGCCCCAAGTTAGAGAACAGGAAACAGAAGAGCTAGTGTCACCTCCACCCCTAACTTGAATGAAGGGATTTTCCTCTATAAGCTCATATTCTGCTCCGTAAAATGAAGGGCCTGGACTTTGTAGATTCTCTAATATCCTTATCAGCTGTAACAGCCTGTGTTCCAAAGTCCTCCCCCAACTCTGACGATATGTTCTAAGTCCCCTCCCAGCTCTGACAGTCTTTGTTCTAAAATCCAACATTCTATGTTCTCAAGTTCTTTCCAGCTCTAACTTTCACCATGTCTTAAGGTCCCTTTTCGGCCTCAACATTCTCCATTCTAAGTTTCCTTCTGAGCAGTTCCAGTCTTTGTTCTAAAGTTCCCTTCTGGGTCTGACTTTCTGGGTTCTAAGATCACTGTCAGCTCTGACATTCTATGCTCTATGTTCCAAGGTCCCTATTAGTTCTGAAATCCCTTGTTCCAAGGTTCCTGCCAGTTCCAGTAGTCTACAAATTTGATTCTATGACTTCCAGATTCTGCTTTATTCTGCTTTCTCCATCCCCAGCCTCTGTCCCAGGACCCTTTCAGGGGCAGCTTTGAGCAAATAGAAAGATAGCTTTGAAGTTATACCTCTTTTGTTCCATTATGCCCACACAGACCATTATCTATCTGAACTGTGCAAGAATGGTTCTTTCCTAAATTGGGTTCTGAGATATTTAGAGTGATAGTTTGCTATTTGAACTAACTAGAAGACCCCAAACTGCTCCTGGGCAGTTCAGTGAAATGCTTTAAATTAAATACTATGAGTTCTATTTCCCCATCTTTCTCTCCATGTCAAAACAACCTGTATCCACATGTGCCTTGGCTGGTGTGTGTAGAACTGCATTCCACACCAACATTCTCTTGGGTCTTTCTGTGAATGCCAAACTGGAGAGAAAATTAAAAACTGAAACAAAAAAATTACCCAAATGTTTCTCTAATGTGGATTAACATAAATGAGGTTGATAATAACCCACCCAAAATAGCTTTGAGGTCAAATCCAGTCAGTCAAACACACTGTACCTTGACTCTAACAGAGTTTATTCCTCTTCCAGAACAAAGAATAACAACCAGCAATGATATTGTTGGTCATCTAATTTCACTGAGACCCTTCATTATTATTACCAGTTTGGGGATGACACTGAAGCTATATTTCTGTCACCTACCTGGACCTGGATCTAAATCATGGCTCTACCATAAACTATCTGTGTGGTTTTAAACAAGTCTTTGCACTTCTCAGTGCCTCAGTTTCCTCATCTGCAAAATGAGAGGCTTGGGCTAGAGTATTTCTCAGGTCCTTTCCAGCTCTAATATGTGATTCTTTGATCCCAAATCAAGTGTTCTTTGTGTTGCCTCCTTGATTTTTGTAGATTTCAAAGATGGGCTCTGTGAGAGAAGGGAGATAACTAAGCAAGTGATCTCATGGACACATTGTCATTTCCAGCTCCCTCTCTGCTTGGTTCTATCTCTGCACTGGCTGCCTTGCCTCCCTAAAGATGATTCTACCCTGAGGCCTTCTCAGTGATTGGTTAGTCCTTGGCTGGAACTGCCATGAGAAGCCCCAGCCACAGAGTTCTCTCTGTCTCCTGGTCCCTAGAATGCCCTGTTGCACTTACTGAATTCCTGTTCATCCTTTCAATACCTTATTATTTCAAAGACGCTTTCATCTTTAAGTATTCCCTCCACTGTTGCAACTCCTCTATAATTCAGTCTTCAAAGATGGCTGTGGCCAAAAAATACATCCTTCTGTGGCCAACCTATCGATGAGTCTTTTTGATAGGCTAATCCTTGGACAATAGACGTATAGTCCAAGGTTTGGTAGGATCCGCCAGGGCTTGTAAATTAATCACATAGACTTTTAGAACCTAAGATCAACTCCATATCACAATGAGATATAAGAAGAGGATTTGAGTCAAGGGCATATATTAAGATTCTTTAAAGCCCAGTCAATAGTCCAGTCAATAATGACTTTCTCTAGATATAGCACTTTGTTTTATACTTTAATCATATGCTTATTATGTAATACTAAATGCATTTAACAGCTATCTTGGGGCTCACTTACCCAACTCATATAGGTTCTATCAGGTTGGGTCACCAGAAGGGTGACTGCTGCTACTTTCAGGATTCTGAGGATAACTCTCTGGGTAATTACCCTCCTAACATTAGCCCACAAGCCCCCATCAGTGTGTTTTCCCTTAGCAGTTCCTTACCAAAAGCATTTTACCTGGTCTGTTCTTTACCAAAAGCATTTACTCATTTCAATGTCTCTGTCCAGTAGCCCTCCAGACCTTCAGGGATTAAAGTCTCATTGGGGTACCTCTTATTATGTGTTTATTAGTTTTTTGTATGTGCCCAATTCCGTCCCACTGCATGAGAAAAGGGATCATTTCTTTTAGAAACTTTGTATCACTTAAAGCATTGAGCATAATATGCACTTAATGTTTGTTGAATGAATGAATGAATGACTGTGTCATCATAATTTGCTCCCTACACTAATATATATTATACATATATGAGCACAAACCAAATCAGTACCAACACCATCAATATTTCCCGCACCTGAACCATTCTAAAAGAGGAAAAGACCCAAGACTGAAACTCTACTGTCTGAACCTTTCAACCTCCTCACCTCCTTCCTGACAATTTACTTGTGTCTGGTAATATACCATTCTTTCTACAACTCATTCACTTACTGGCTTGTAGACAATCTCTCTATCATCACTCTGCTTTCTCCATATTGGTATCCTTAATCACCAATCACCCCATACCAGCAATAAACCTACTTCCTGGTATCCCTACATACCCCCTTTCCTGTCTGTTCCTAAAGAACCTAAGAGTCTTTCTTCCTTTTCTGTCCTCATGGCATCTCCATCTATTTGCTTTGTATAACTTTGAAGCACTTTGCTTACTCCCAATATAATCCCCTTCTAATAAATTCTGTGAAGCATTCACTTCTACATCATTTGAATGTGCTTATAACCTTCCCCTTTCTTATAAATATAAAATTCTAGTCAAACTTCTATAATGACTTAGGTTTAGCTCTGAATATCTGGAATGAAGTTGATAGAATGCTAGGCCTAGAGTCAGGAAGACTCATTTTCCTAAATTCAAATCTGACCTCAGACAATTACTAGCTGTGTGACCCTGGGCAAGTCATTTATCCTGTTTGCCTCAGTTTCCTCATCTGTAAAAATAGTTGGAGAAGGAAATGGCAAACCACTCCAGTATCTTTGCCAAGAAAACCCCAAATGGGGTCACCAAGAGTCAGACACAACTGAAACGACTAACCAACAATTAACATCTGGAGAACAAGACAGCAAAAGGGTGTTAAAAACTTCTAGAGAGCCGTCTGATGGAATTAACAGAGTCCATCTTGCATGTTTTTGTATTTGGTATCATGTCTGAATTGTTTCCCTATTAGAACATAAGTTCCTTGGGGTCAGAGATCATTTTTCATTTTTTTCTTTGCCTCACCAATACCTAGCACAATATCTTGAACAGTCAGTGTTTAATAAAGCCTTTTTGGTTCCTATTGGATTGGTGCCAAATTTTATGAAAAATGTGGACAAGCTTGAGCAAGTAGGGACGAAGTCTACCAGAAGGGGGCGATGTAGTGGAGGAAGGGTGTGGTACTAGAAAGCATAACAGATAAGGATGAGTTAAAGGAGATTTGGAATGTTAAGTCCAAAGAAAAGATTTAGCAGTGACTTGATAGCTGTCATTAAGTCCTTGAAAGGCTATCACTTGAAAGAGGGATTGGATTTGTTCTGGAGAAGAAGAATGACCACAATTATTTGTGTAGAGGTATCCTCCACCTAACTAACACCTAAAAATTTTTTCAATAGTATTGTAAACTCCACTGTGTCATGAAACTCCAACAGTAATGCCATTCATTGACTTCCTAAAACCAAGCCATCCTAATCTCGCATTCTCTCCTTTTTCTTGTTTAGTCGTGTCTGACTCTTTCTGACTCCTTTCTTTTTGGGGGGAAAGGGGGGGATTTCTTGGCAAAGATACTGGAGTGGTTTGCCATTTCCTTTTCCAGATCATTTTTACAGATGAGGAAACTGAGGCAAACAGAGTTAAGTGACTTGCCCAAGGTCATACAGCTAGTAAGTGTCTGGGGTTGGATTTGAACTTGTGTCTTCCTCACTCCAGGCCTGGCAATGTGCCACTTAGCTTCCCTACTTCCTTCCCCAGCCTAGCTCAACTCCATTCAGCTTAGGATCATTACTTAGATGACCTATTATAATCTTAGATCTGTGCAAAGACCTACTGCAAGCTTTAATAGTATACATTTTGACTGCCTAGAAATTTATCTTCCACTTATGGTATTATTCCTTAGGAACTAGGTTTACTTCCCTGTAACTTTCCTTTTGCCTAGTGTCATGTTTCGCAGAGCCATTTAAGGATGTGAGGTAAGAGATGTACACTCATGTCTTATTTCCCCTACTATTAAGTCTATTTGGACGCCAGCTGGGTCTTACCTACTTTAGAGGTCTGTAACCCTGGAGCTATCCTTAACTCAATCCCTATTTCCAATCATTCGCCAAAGTATCAGGCCTATTTCTATGATATTCTCACATTCATCTCCTTTTCTCCATTCGCACAACCTCTACCATAGTATAGGTGCTCATTAGTTCTCACATGGACTCTTATAATGGTCTCCTAGTTGGTCTCCCTACCTCCTGTCTCTTACCTTTCTCATCTTTCCTCTATACAACTGCCAAATCAATATTCCTAAATCACAGATCCAATCATGAGACATACTCCTCTCAACCAAAATATCTTTAGTGGTACCCTATTGACTCTGAAATAAAGTACAACATTCTCAACCTGGTATTTAAAGCTCTCCATTCTATTTTCTATCTCCTCCATCTAGTCAAACTAGCCACCTGGTTATTCTCTGTACACATTTTCTTCTTTTGATTCTGTGTTTTTTTGTAAGTAGTGTCCAATGTCTTCAATGGGCTTTCTCCTCATCTCTGCCTCAAAATCCCTAGCTGATTTCAACCAAGTCTAAGGTGTCAGTCGCCTAAGTAAAACCTTTGCTGATCTCCCAATCATTGGCACTCTCTCCCTCTTAAAATTATTTTGTACTATTTTGCATTTACTTACTTGTGTATATGTTGTGTTTCCTCCAGTAAAATGTAAGCTCCTTGAAGGCAGGCACTGTTTCTTTTTTACTTTCTATCCCTATGGTCAGCCACAGTGCCTGGTACAAAGTGGAAGCTTAATAAATGCTTGTTGAATAAATGAATGAATGTTTGTTGGAATTGTCTGTCCCACTGTGCTTTTCACATAGTAGGTGCAATAAATGTATGTTGAACTGAATTTGAGAAGTAATAACAATCATAGGCATTTATACACTGCTTTCAGGGGCAATATAAATTCCTTAGATTAGGGACTTTTTCATTTTTGTCTTTGAATTCCTACCACTTAGCTTGGAATCTGGCATATAATAGATGCTTAACAAATGTTTGTTGATTGATAATCTCACTAGCTTCTCACAGCAAGCCTATGAGAAAAATAATATGGGTATTATCATGCCCATTTAATAGGAAAAGTGTTGGACTTGGAGTCAGAAGTCCCGGGTTCAAGCCCTTGTTGCATCTCTTATTCACCATGTATCTTTGGTTAAGTTTCTTCCCTTGGGGGGGTCTCATTTTCCTTCTTTGTAACTGAGATGATCACTAAGATCTCTTCCAGCTTCTCTGATTCTGTAATGGTCCTACCCCAGAAAATGACCAACTCTACTTAGGAGAAAGCATTCTCTCTTTCTCTCTCTCTCTCTCTCTCTCTCTCTCTCTCTCTCTCTCTCTTTCTGTGTGTGTGTGTGTGTGTGTGTGTGTGTGTGTGTGTGTGTGTGTGTATCTGTCTGTCTGTCTGTCTGTCATTCTCTCTGTCTGTCTCTCCTCTTAGTTAATAAAAGTGTTGGAGAGTTTTGCCCTGGGCCCTTACTCACCTTTCATGAAACTGAAACCATGCCACTCACTTCACCTTTTCAACTCTCCTCTTCACCTTTCCAACTCTCCTCTTCACCTTTCCACATCTTATTTATTCTTGAAGACCTAGTTCCAGTACAACCTCCTCCAAGAAGTCTTTCTTAATCACTCTGTACCAGAGATTTCTCCCTTCTCTCATCTTATTATCTGTACTGTTCACTTGCTAATTATGATTTATTGCCTTGTGACATCTCTTATATTGTTTTGGTTTTTTATTTCACTTTTCATATTTTCATGAAGTCATAGATTTTGAGAGCTAAGAAGGACCTTGATCATAGAATGAAAGGGCGGGGAAAGGCCTTAGGAAACATCAAGTTCAATCCTTTCAATTTATGGATAAAAAAGAGAGCAAAGAAATGACTTGTCCAAGGTCACAAAGCTAGTCAGTAACAGAGTGGGGACTGAAACCTAGATTTCCTAATTCCTGATGCTCTTGTTTCTTTACCATGTCAATATATGTATCTTATCCCTCCTACTGGGTAAACTTTTTTAAAGATATAGTCTGTATCATATTGATTTTTTTGTCCCCCTTGGTACCTAGCATATGATAAATAACCAGTAAATATTTTTTAAGGGCAGTTAGGTGGCACAGTGGATAGAATGCCAGGTCTGGAGTCAAGAAAACCTAAGTTCAAATCCAGCCTCAGGCACTTATAATTACTAGCTGTTTGACCCTGGACAAGGTACCTCTTTGCCTCAGTTTCCTCATCTGTAAAATGATATGGAGAAGGAAATGGCAAATCATTCTAGTATCTTTGACAAGAAAACCCCAAAGGGGTCATGGAGAGTCAGACACAACTAAAACAACAACAACAACAACAACAAATATTTGTTGAATGTATAGGAATGGTGCGTGATACTCCTACCTCAATCATTACCAAAAGCTCATTCTTCTCAATTGAATCAAATTGACATATAAACCAGGTTTAAATTAGGTTTAAAGAGTTCCACTGAGTCAATCAATCAATCATTATCCTACCCCACTTAAAAGTAACCATCTCTCCAAAGCAAGGACATTTCTCTTAAATCAGTCAATCAATCAAAGGCTTTAGATTTGGTGCAAAAAGCCCTTAATCAATTTGGAAGCCCTTGAAAGCCATTGGGTAAAATGGAGAGACATTACATAGGAAGTATATTTGCATTGGTGAAGGAGACTTAGTCATTCCCTGTAGGGCTTGTATTAAACCAGCAAGCTAGTTTTGGAATCAAGTATTTAAGCATCTGGCAGCTTAGTGGTAGAAGCTTTCTAGCCAAGTCCATGAGAAGGAATTACTTGGGGGAAGAAAAGGAGATGCATAGCTTTGGCCTAGGTTTTTGTCTCCTTTCTACTTCTTAGCCAGAGGATGACCTTGTGAACTTTAAAGGGTCAAAGGATTTGGAATTTTCAACTGGCATCCTACTAGTATCCCTGAATAGATGTGTCTGGCATCAGTGCCATATTGGAAATAGGAGACAAACTAGACACACTGAATGACTCTACAAGGAGCTCAAAGGAAAAGTTACATGATTCCTAAGAGGACCATCTCAAGAACTCCAGCAAAAGAACTTCTAGGAGCTAGGAGCTACCCTTCTACACTCCTCCTTCTTACCATCAGAGCTCTAAGCTTAAGCCACTTTACCCTGAATTCCATATAAATTGATGTCAGACTTTGAAGGGAATGTTTTGTGCCAAATGTTCTTACTATACCACCTTAGTAAATAGCCTTTTCTAAAACTTAATTATCTGTCTAATTGATATCAACTGACAATCAAGGGGGGAAACACACCAACAGGGGCTCATGAGCTATAGCCCTAGAAAATTATCTCTTGACTTCTCAGGGACCCCCAGATCCCTGAGGGGAAAAGTATTCAGTCATCTTTTGGGGACTCAACCTGCTAGGATGAATGGAGATTTGAGAGACCAGCCCCAGAGCTTGTGTTATAGATGATTCACTGAACATCATGGCAACTAATTTGTTTCTCAAATAGCTCTCCTCCGTTAAATGTCAAATTTTTCACAGTACCATTCTGCCCAGTTTCTAATACCATTCCTTCTCCCCTGCTAATTCCTGAGCCCTTTATCACTGCCAAAGCCAACACAAGGTGTGTGTGTCTGTGTCTATGTCTGTGTATTTGTGTGTGTGCATGCACACATGCATGCATCCTTGGGAAAGATTAAAATTTGTACCCTCTGTGTGTTTCACACTATAATTCTCTGACTTGCCCAAGATTCTGTGTCTAGCAAATGATAGAGCAGAGACTCAAATCCAGGTATCTAATTTTAAATCATTTACCTTTTCAACTACTTCATGCTGCTAATACATTTGTAGGCATACAGTGTTGTTGTTCGTCCTTCATTCTGTAAAAGGACCAATGATATCAGGAGGGTGATATCTTGACTTGCAAGTAAATTGGATTTAAGTGAGGCAGAGAGCTGCAAAGTCATCAGCCTCACACTTTCCTCCAGGGTCTTCTGAGTCCAGTGGCAAGATATAGATCAGGACAACTGGAGATGACCCCAGATGCAGTGGGAGACCTTGATCTTTTTAAGCTAAGGTCTTTCCCAGGTCTCAGTTTGTCTGAGGCAAGACCTATTCAGTGATTTAAGGATAGGTAAGAAATGAGGCAAAAGATGGCCTAGTTTGCCTACTTTAAAAAAACAAAATCAAACTGGAAGGGGAAGACCCCCAGGGTTTCTGGCCAGAACAGAAATAATCATTGTTTACACTCACTCTAAGCCATCAAAACCCAAACAATGACCAAATGAGGCTTGGGCTGGGACCTATTGTTGGCCCCTCAGTGACAGCCAGAGTAATTTGGGTTTAAGACCTGGTCAAGTAGTTCCATTTGAATCCCAATGGGATTTATCTAGGGCTGGTTTTCTAGTACTGTACTTCTAGAAATCATAAATGAAACTACAAGGGGCAAAAGAGTTAATTGTCCCAGGCTTATATTTTTTTAATGATAGATTTAATAAGTAAGGAAGAGGAAAAAAAATCTAGCCATAAGCCCGAATATATCTTGTGATGTTTCAGTGATCAAAATTTAAATTCCTTTGTGCAGAGCACCCACAAGTAAGGGTATGATTCCTCATGTGAACAAAGAGAGAGGAGGGAGGAGGGGAGGGAAGAAAAGAAGGAAGGAAGGAAGGAAGGAAGGAAGGAAGGAAGGAAGGAAGGAAGACCATGTTGCTAAGACACTTGCAGGCATACAGTAGGTGATCATTAGATATTTGTTGAATGAATGAATACTTCTAGCAGACCTACTCAGTCTTCCTTAAGAACTTCACAGCCACTTGAAAGTTAAAAAAAAAAAGTCTCTATATACTTTAAGGCTGTTCTGAGTGTAGTTTCTTAATGATTCCTCTTTAAGCCCTCTAGGAAAATGTACAAGAGCTCAAAAATAATTATAATAATAATCAATTGGATCAGAATTATCCTAGGTCCTCCAGGAAGGAGAGCTCACTATTCCTTTGACTAGAAATGTCAGCCAAAGAGAGCAGTTTTGTGGGCTGTAAATACATATCATCTCCAGAGGATAACTAATAACTTTATCACTGCAGCGCTGGAGACCTAGAATGGTAGCCCAGAGGGTTGAAGTAACAAGGGAGTCCTCCTAATTCAATACTCAAAGGCTCTTCAATCTTTCAAGACATGAAATTGGAAACTTCTATTTTCCTGGGTTGATTCAACAATCATTTATTTGACCCCTACTACGGGCAAAGCATACACTTTTCTCTCCACACTCTCATGCATGGTGATCTCTTCTGTTCCCATGGCTTCAACTATCATCTCAGTGTTGATGGCTCCTGAATTTATATACTCACACTAGAGATGTTTCTTTCTAGAGCACCAGTCTCACATCCCCACTTACTTGCTGGGTATCTGCACCTAGATATTCTGACTACAAATACATAACACGTCCAATGCTGGCCTCT
Organism: Vombatus ursinus; assembly: GCF_900497805.2. Lineage (NCBI taxonomy): Eukaryota > Metazoa > Chordata > Mammalia > Diprotodontia > Vombatidae > Vombatus > Vombatus ursinus. The sequence continues at coordinate 297,937 of NW_020948840.1, read as the reverse complement.
TTATCTTCTTCTTTAAACCTGCCCTATTGCTATTTTGGGCATCAAAAATGTAAACTCCCAAACACTTAGAATACACATTTATTCAATAAACACTTATTAAGGGTTATGTTATATGCAAAGTACTATGCTTGTTACAGAAATATGAATATAGAAAATGACAGTCATGTCCTCATGGAGTTTGCCATCTATTGGGGGAGGGGAGGGAATATGGATTGTACACCAATAAATATAATACAAGATAGAATGATGGTTCTTAACCTGGGATCCACAGACAACCCCTCCCCCACCTCCCCCAGGTCCCCCAGGTTCAAACCTTTGAGTCACATCCTGTCCCCAAACAATCAGCTCTACCTCTGGTCAATCACACCTCCACTATCTTCTCTCTATGTTTATGCACCATAATTCGTTCACCTCTAACTTGGACCATTATAATAGCCTCCTACTTGGACTCTCTGGCACTTGTCTGCCCTATCCAATCTATCCTCTGTATTTACAAAATAATCTTCCTAAGGCACAGATCTGACTGAGTCACTTTTCCATTATAAAAAACAAAACAAAAACAAAACAAAACAAAACAAAACAAAACAAAAAAACCATCAATGGCTTGCCTCTGGAATAAAACAGAAACTCCTTAATCTATCACTTAAGGTCCTACACAATATGGCTCCAACCCATTCCCAATTACTTCTTTTCTTATACTCTGTATTTCAGCAAAACTGGGCTATTAAGCTAGTTCTTTATTGTATCTACATTCTTATGCCTTCATTCACTCATTAAGGCCATTCTCCATGTCTAGAACATCTCTAGGCATACTGAAATCCATCTCTTTCTTTAAGACCCGACGTAAGTGCCTCCTCTTCCATGAAGCCTTCCTACATTCCCCTTACTGAGAATGAGCCCTCCCTCCTTAATATTTCCTAGACCACATTGTCTGGAGAGCCCGTATGTCCCTGTCACATTCTGTCTTAGGAGTTCTTAAGTATTTTCATCATCCACTCCTTTGTCAATCTGGTGAAGCCTGTGGACCCCTTCTCAGAGTAATTTGTTGGGAGAATTTTCCCATGGGAGTTCTAGCTTCTCTTGGCAGAAGCTGAAGGTCACAACCTGTTGTGCGGCAAAAACAAGGAAGTCTCACAAGACCCCTCCTTTGCTGACACGCAGCTCCCACGGTTGGCTCGGCTCTCCTCTCATTGGGAGAAAAGTCCTACTCATACCCCTGACACGAGGGCTGCATGTGTCCAGCAGACTTGGTGATTGGCTATCACGTGGAGATCATGCTTTGATCGTGTATTACTAGGGAAATAAAAGAAAGCTACAAGCACTTAATAAATGGAGCTTCTGCCATCTTGCTGTCTCCCGCTTCATCAGTGCACCTCTGGGTTAAGAGGATTGAGCTGGTCTCATGCTCACCACTGCAGGGGCCGCGTCAATAATTTTTTAAATTTATAATAGAAAGAAATGCTAACTTTCAGTTAGAAATTGATGAAAATAAAGATGTAATATTTCTTTCCCATCCAAGGTCACAGACCCCCTGAAATCTATTCCCATAACCCTTGGTGGGGAGGTGGGGGAGGTGGGGGAGGGGTTGTCTGTGGATCCCAGGTTAAGAACCATCATTCTATCTTGTATTATATTTATTGGTGTACAATCCATATTCCCTCCCCTCCCCCAATAGATGGCAAACTCCATGAGGACATGACTGTCATTTTCTATATTCATATTTCTGTAACAAGCATAGTACTTTGCATATAACATAACCCTTAATAAGTGTTTATTGAATAAATGTGTATTCTAAGTCATAGGCAAGGTTCTCAACTAAGGCAGGGAGGCAAGAAATGAACAAGTCCTACGAGTTAAAGAGGTTAGAGTCAATTACAAAGTAGTATATGTGTCTGTATGTGTGTCTGCATGTGTGGGTGTGTACATGCATGTATGAAAATGTGGTAGTATTATAGTCACAGGGCAACTAGGTGGCACAGTGGATAGTGTGTCAGGCCTGGAGTCAGGAAGACTTATCTTCCTAAGTTCAAATCTGGGCACAGATACTTACTAGCTGTGTAATCCTGGGAAGTCACTTAACCCTGTTTTCATCAGTTCCTCAGCTCAGTAAAATGAGCTGGAGAAGGAAACGACAAACCACTCTAGTATCTTTGCCAAGAGAACACCAAAAGGGGTCATGAAGAGTCAGACAAGACTCTTGTTAAGCACTTAGCTCAGTGTCTGGCACATAGCAGTGCTTAATAAATGCTTATTTCCTTCCTTCCTTCCCTGTATTACTTCTCAAATGTCAGAAATATGGGGCAGCCTACTTGCCCTTCCCATGTGTCTCTATTGCCCCTAAGGTCACCTTAAAATTAGATTCCTTGGAGATAATCTTACTCCAAGATTCAAAACCACAGAACATTACTAAGAGATATTTATTTTGAAACGATAGCTATTTGCATTAGGAAGTAGCTTAAGGATCATTATAAGTGGCGCACAGTTTCCCAAATCCAAACTACTACCATTGTCTTCCTTAAATTCTGGGCACAAGTCATCTGCAGTACTTACCCTAGATATATGCACTGATGGACTAATTACTCAGTGAACTGACTATTCCACCAATAATATGGAATCTATTTTGTTCGGGTTGGAGAGAAAGCCACATGTTAAAAAATACAGAAAGGTAGAAAATAAGTAATGGTCCGTACGCTGGCCATGGTTTCATAAATTTTGAACTAGTAGAAACCTTAGAGACCATCAAATCTAACCCCCTGTCCAGTTAGTGCAGAACAATACACTGTTGCAAACCAAAGAATGCATGCTTCACGTGAGCATATACAGGCCTAATCTGCCACCTTCCATTCTGAAAAGGGCCTCCTATTCTGCTATTAACTTCAAATACCTTTGTCTCATGTAAACAGTTATGTTAAGATTGTAGACTTTTTTTTTTTTTTTTTTTAGAAATGGAACTGACCTTAGAGATCATTTGGTCCAACCTCCTCATTTTATGAAACAGGAAATTGAGGCTGAGAAAAGGGAATTAACTTGATAGAATGACAGAATCTCTGAGTTAGAAAGGATCAGAGGTCATCTAATCCAACTATTACCTGACCAAAATCCTTTCCATAACATCACTGACAAGTGACCATCCCACCTCTGCTTGGTTTTCCTAAGGTCACAGTGATAGAGTCAGTATTTGAACCTAAATCTTCTGATTTCAAATCCAGCTTTCCTCCAACTACACATGATATGGCATCATAAACATGGTGCATTTTCCCCTTGATTAGTTTCTACAACTCAACTTTTGTTCTTTCCCCAAAAAGTGGCAGCTGGCCTCTGCTCTAGTTTCATCATTCTTCCCACCAAATCCAAAGCAGGAAATTTGTGACAGTTCATGGTCTTTCTCAAAGGATGTAGGTGGTTTAAAAAAAAAAAAAAAAAGAACCCAACTAGATGAAGAGAGCAAATAAAAGCTTCCACACCATAAGGTCACAGACTTAAAGCTGGAAGAGACCTTAGAGGATGACCCAAGTGGTTAAGTGACTTGTTGGAAGTCACACAGTAAATAGCAGAACCTTGACCAGAACTTGGGTCTTCTTTTCTTAGTTCAGTGCTTTCCACTAAATAATATTGTCTGTCTCATCTGTTTAAAAATTCACTTTGTGAAGTATTCATTAGTCAGTGTTTACTTACACTGGTTTTCCCCTCTTTACAGACAGCAAACATAACTCATAGATGACAGCATGTTAGGGCTGTAATGGCCTTTAAAGATCATCTGGCTCAGTGGTTCCCAGTCTTTTCAGACATAATAATGACACTTCCATAGTACTTGCAGTTATAAAGTGATTTACATTAATCATCTCACTTGAAATGATGATGATTTTAGAATATGAATACCTCTTAAAAATTTTGGACCATTCCTCACATGATAGTGCTTATGCTATCCATGTATATTATTTTATAGCATCTATTGACTGAAAAAAATGCATGATGACAAAAAAGCTACCATGAATTCAGTAATGCTTTTATATGAGTTCATATTTTACCAATCATAATAGTATCTTTGTAAATCTGAAAAATAGTAATACCTATATGTATGATATACTATTTTTGTGGGGTTCTTGTGATGTAAAAGAAATAACATTGGAACTTGATCAATAGAGCAGAGGGCTAGATATTTTCACTGATCCTCACAGTCTCTCAAACCTCTAGAAAACTGGAATAATGAGCAAAGAGAAAGCAATTTCAGGTGCCTCCATGATCTAGGACAACAAGAACCCTAATGAGCTAACAATCCAATAAACGAACAGCAGAGAAATCCAATTTGTAATTGGCCCCCAACCAGCCACTATGCTTGGGCTTGGCTGATCAGGATGCGAGAGAGAGAGAGAGAGAGAGAGAGAGAGAGAGAGAGAGAGAGAGAAGGGAATACACATTTATATAGTGCCTACTATGTCCTAGGCACTGTACTAGTGCTTTTCACAAATATTATCTCATTTGATTCTGACAACAACCCTGTAGGGTAGGTGCTATTATTATCACCATTTTATAAGTGAGGAAACCGAGGTAAATAGCAGTTAAGTGACTTATCTATCCATGGGCTTGCAACAGAATTCAATTTGACACCTCTCCCCTTCACTTATGCCTCAGAAAACCAGAAGTCAGAAACTTGTTATGGCAGGGACAGCGTAGTAGCAGCACCCTGTGCTACAACAGAGGTCAGTCAGAAAACTGAGAAACAGAGAGAACTAGGATAGGACATATGTGGCTGTGTGTAGCACTCTACTAAGCCTGAAGAAAAGAGCCCAGCATCCAGCTAGAGCCAAATCTGTGAACCCAGAAGTCACATAGGGTAGAGATAGTGGCCAGGGAATGAATTGCCCAGCATAGGAGGAGGTTGAGATGGCTTTGAAGTTCATCTCCAGGGAAACCACAGACAAGAAGAAACCAGAAAACGAGCAATAGGAAAATATGAGGGAAAAATATTAAAATCACCAAATATCTCAGGAGGAAGAAAACTCAGTTAAAGACCCTCAGCATGAGCAGCAGGAAAGACATTATAACAGAAGGGAATATGACCTCCAGATCACCTAAGGAGTCTGGGCATCTATGGATAAATATTGTAAGACAAAGGAAAATTAATTAATCCCTGATGAATCAGAAAACTCTGTGGAACCACGTAGATCACAGTAGAATGTTCCTGAGTTATTTAAAAGAGAAATAAGAATCATGAAAGCAGAATTTATGGCTTGCATGGCAGAAATAATTGGCAGCATAGAAAAACTTGAGTCTATGTTGGTAAATTTCACCAACAAAACATAAGAGAGAATAATTTATTGGAAATGTGAATACACAGAAGTAAAGGACAATCCAGAAGAATAGAAGCAAAGAGTAATAAGATAAAAAAAAACCCAACATGTTCTCCATACAAGCAAAATATATTGATCCTAAGACAGCGTACATAGAGAAAAGAAGATCAGGACAATTAAAAAGAACTGAATATTGTAATTCAAGAAATAATAGTATAAAACTGCCCAGAACTTCTGAACAGAGAAAACAAAGAGCCAATTGAAAGACTACATAAATTGACTCTAGGAAAAAGTCCTGTGCTTCAAAATCCAAGATACATAGGAGTTAAATTGAATGACTCCAATGACAAACAGTAAATTCTGCAAGTGACTATGAGAAAGGTGTTCAAATATAAACAAAAATTAATTCAAGTAATACAACATTATTCTGCACTCTCCAGAAGCTTCAGGAAGGAATGGAATAATGTGTCCTAAAGGAGTTTTAATCATTAATGAAAAACAAAAAAACAAAACAAAACAAAAAAGCTGGACATACAAAAGAAAAGAGGCTTTTGAAACATTACTAGAATGGCAACCAGACTTAAATGAATTATTTGTTTTACAAACATTCAAGACAACAGAAATTCAAGAAAGCTAAACAAATAAAGCAACAGAGGGTAATAACAACAAAACAACAAGAGAGAGCAACCACTAAGAGATTTCTTTCTAAAAGTTCAAAAGGAGACAAGGATAAAAGCATAAGTCAAATAGAAGTGATGGGGGAGAAAAAGGCCTGAAGCATCATGGACTAAACTTCACAAACCTCACAGGTGAATCAATTACAGAATGGGGGGTAGAGTACATAAAAGGGAAGAGGAGAGAAAGAAAGAGGGGAATGTGACGTGCCCTGATCAAGTGAAAGGTTAACACTCAAGGGAAAATAACTCCTGTAATGTCTTAGGATGAGGAGGACACGCAGGATAATTGATGAGGAGGCAAAAAGAGGAATTCAAATAGGAGGAAAGACAGGGAGAAATGATCTTGTTTCAATAGTCGAAGAGGGTACCACTGATGAATGCTCCCATGGATAAAGAATGATATTCTATAAAGGGAGCCTGAGACCTTACAATGAGACCTTACAAGGCTTAGGATTTGGTGCTTAAAGAAACCACTGATCCTGAATCAGGAGGAGAGGAATCAGGAATCCTAGGGGCAACTGACAGCCAGAATAGTAGAAGGTCATGGACCCAGGAAGGAGATTTCATGGCAAAGGGGGGTGGGGGAGGGGCAGTGGGGAAAGTAATCATGGAGAGAGCAAAGGTTAAGAATGAACTGCACAATTAGAGACATAAGAAAATTCCTACCATGGGGCAATATCCTCTCCATCACCCGTAAGAATTGACATTCCCAAGAGTGAAGGAAAACAGGAAAAGAGGACAAGGGAGCAATATCTGTAAGGCCAACAACACAGAAAATATTTAAAAGAGAGAACCTAAAATAGGTACCTTAGAAGCTTTAATCTCCTGAGTAAAAGAGACTAGAGAAGGACTAAGTATAAGGGCCATGAATCAATGAATAAAAGCTTAGACTAGCCAGAAAGGAAAGATAAATAATGAAAAGAAAGAAGGAAAGAAATTCTTTTTAGAAAAAGACACCAGAAATGAAATTTTAAAAACCAATGTTTTATTAAACAAGTTGAAGGAGAGAAGAAGAAAGAAGATTTTACTTGACTTCGTAAGTGAGAGGGAGAAAAGAAGAAAAGAACTAAATAACTAGATAAAAAGAAAAAATCTTTAAAAAAAAAAAAAAACTAGTAAGTTAAGCCAAACTCCAAAACAAGGCAAAGGGATAACAAATGGGAGGTGGAGGACAGGGGGACTTAAGGGTAAGGGGAAAAGAGTTGGTGGACATAGGGTTGCCTTAAAGTAAATTAAGGTAAAATAACTGAAGAGACACAAAGAACTACACTAATAGAAGGGGGGAAGGATCCTAACTTGGGGGAAAAAATATTGGAGACAAATGGAGAAGAATATAAACTTAACTCACAAATTTAAATACAAATAGGTTAAAATAAATTTCATGACAAAAGGAAAAAAATGATAGATTGGCTAAAAAAACAAAACCCTACCATTTGTTGCTTAAAAAAAACACACCTAAAAAGCAAATGCATACAAAGAATTAACAAAAAGCAACTAGAATAAAATTTAGTATATATCAGGTGAATTTAAAAAAAAAATCCAGGAGTTGCAATCATGCTATCAGACAAAGCAAAAACAAACATGCATAACATAAAAGGGATAAACAAGGAAACTACATTATGCTGAAAATAACCATAGGCAAGAAACCAATATCAATATTGAATTTAAGTGCTCTAAATGCCTTAGTATCTAAATTCACAAATGAAAAATTAACTGAACTACAAGAAGACAGACAGTAACAAAATAATACAGGAGATTTCAATGATCCTCTCTCAGTTTTGGATATGTTTAACAGAAAGATCAACAAAAGGGAAAATATAGAACTGAACAAATTTCTAGAGAAATTAGAGCTGAAGACATTGCATCTTCTAAGTGGGACTTCTAAAGAATGTACATCTTTCTTAGCACCACATGAAACTTTTATAAAACTTGACAGTGTATTAGGACACAAAGATATTGCAAACAAATGTAAAAAGTCAGAAATAGTAAATATATCCTTTATAGACCATGACACGAAAAAAATAATAATCAGTTCAGAGAACACAAACAAAAGACCCAGAACCAAATGTAGACTTAACAATGAAATCTTTAAACAATTAAATAATGAATGGGTAAAAGAACAAATCATAGAAGCAATTAATGATTAGGTGAACAGAAGTGATAATGATGCAACAACATGCCCTAGATAACACTTCCTTTCTACGAACCTCAGTTTACTCCTCTATAAAATGAAAGGGTTGGACTAGATAGACAATATCCTTTGATATTTTATATGCTAAGGTCCTTTCCAGCTCTGACATTCTTTGTTCTATGAGTTTGATTCCTCTTTCCAACCCAGAAGCAAACTTCTGCAGAAACAATTTCCCTTGATTCAGGTAAAGTATCTTTTGTGTCATATTGACTGAGCAATAACTATGGGAATAGGAGTATGATTCTAACATGGATGTCCTCACATTGATGCCCCATACCTATCACATGAAGAAAAGGCCTTTTTACAGACTTTTATGCGGTTTTCCCATAAGTCTTTTCTCAGGATGACATAGTTGTTGTAGGACTCTCTGCTGTTTAGTTTTCTCTGAAAGGTAACCAAGCTGGACCTGGACTTAGCTGGCCCCTTTATTCCTTGACTCAGCTTCCTTGTCACCTAAGGGCAGTGGTGTGCTAGTAAATGTTTAACAACCAGGTCTCCAAGGGGAAAAAAAGGTGCACATAACAAACTTTTAAGTTTAATTTGCATTATTAACCTTTTCTCCATCACTCAAGTCTATAAAATGAGTAAAACAATCAATCAAGCCCTGGTTTCTAGTGTTGGTTGATTTCATGTAGAAAATTTAACAGTTGGTTTCTCTGGATTGTAAGAGCTGGTTTCAGCACCTCCTTGTAGGGCATTAAAAAGTTCCACCCACATGAATTCAGGACCCCTCCAACTCAGTGTATTTCAGAAGACCACTCCAATCACCATATCCTGCTCTCCTCTGCTGACCAGCTCCATTTCCTGATGGAGATGAAGTGGCTGAGTCCAGAGAAGTTAAGTATCCTTGTTTTATATCCTTGATGTATTAAGGCAAATGATTTGCAGGTGCTTAATTTTTTTCTGACATCAAACCTGAACAGGGTGGCATTGCTAAGCCTTCCCATAACACACAGCCTTTAATATCCCTGGATCTCAACTTCCTCATTTGTAAAATGGGGAAGTTAGCATTTATGATCAGAGTTAAATAATAAAATTGCCATGTATATGCTGCTTTATAGTTTTAAAACTGCTTTTCCCATGCATCATTGCACTGCATTTGCATGACAATCTTGTTTGCTAAGGCAATGCAAGTATTATTTTCCCTACTTTTCAGATGAGGAAACTGACTCAGAGAGGTAGATCAACTTGCCCCAAATTACATGACTAACATTTTTCAAAGCTTGGTCTCCTGACTCTAACAAGTCCAGCACTCTTCCTGTTACGTAACATTGTCTCTTGAGAGCACCAAGGTCTTTTCCAGCTTGAATGATTCATGTCTGCAGGATTCTATGAGTTTAAGCAGAAGAAGATATTCTGCTTCCTCTTTCATCCCTCTTTAAAATGCTTATCCTATTTTTCCTTTGGTACTTCAATGTGACAAGTCAATCCAGGTTAAGGGCATTAGCTTGACCTACTTCCTTCAGTTTGCATTTGTAATTCACAGAAACACAGACTCCTGAATTGGGCATGTTTATTCTCCTCATTCTTGTTCTTTCCTGTACCTATTTAAGAATCACTTCTCTGAGCCAGAAGGCCTGCTGCTTTTCAAGGAATCTCTGCATCTATCAAAGATACACAGAGCATACTGACAACCTCAACTTCTCTGCAGGCAGTTTTCTCCCAAGTTCCACATGAGAATAACAAACATGGAGTAGAGGAGCTCATCTAAGATTGAGTGCCAAAAAAGTAGGGCAGGGATACGTGCCTGAACTGGGATGGCATTGTCTTCAGTGTGCTGTACCCTGGCCACACCAGCCCAAACTTTGTACATACTCAGTGTGGTGTATGAGAAAGGGGAGCTGGTCAGGTGGGTCTCTGAGAATCTTGTAGTGCATCAGCTATTGGTGCCCAGGGTTCTCACTCCCTGCCTTCCCTATTCCTGTTATATCTCTGAGCTTGTGTGTACCATCTGTTTTTTTCCTGGAGTTCATGTGTAGTCTGTGTCCAAGTTCTACATGGCTTGAGAGATAAGGTGTGGAGTACAACCAAGGGACAAGTGGAGGGGTGATAATATGTCCTGCAAATTCAACATCTGAGCCCTCTGATACTTTCATAATTGAGCTCAGTCCAAAAGACTTCCTGGTGTTTGGATATCTCCATGACTGTGACACCATATATTTATGTGTAAATATGTATATGGGTATAAGAATATGAGGAAAACAGCTAGGTTTGTAGCTAAAATTCAGCACATCATTTACTGACAGTACACACAATAAAGGCAGGAATGTAAAACAAGAGCACAGGTTAATGGCCCTCTCTCTTTTGTCTAGCCTTTTGTTTTTACCTTAGCTTCGCTGGCATGCAGCCCTAAAAGGATGGGGACAGCCAAAGGAGCCAAATGGCCCAGCCTCCACCCAGTTCTTGCAGGGTTAGGGGAGGAAGAGATGTCCCTGAAATCGATTTGGGGGACACAGCCTCACAACCGGGTTCTCTTAACAAACATTAAAAGGAATTTTCTAAACCCAAGTCAGAGGATTGTCTGGGACCAAGACCAAGTTAATTATTTATCATTCTTTTTCATGCATTCTACATTCCAGCCAAATTGGTCCACTTGCTGTTCTCCTTACATAACATTCTATCTCTCATTTCTATGCCTGTGCACTGGCTAGGCCTGCTATCTCTGAAATGTATGCCTTTCTAACCTTCATTTCTTAAAATCTCTAGGTTTTCCCCAATTGATAAATTATCAAAGGATATGAACAGGCAGTTTTCAGATGAAGAAATTGAAGCTATCTATAGTCACATGGAAAATGCTCTAAATCACTACTAATTAGAGAAATGCCAATAAAACAACTCTGAGGTACCTCCTCATACCTATCCAATTGGCTAATCTGACAAAAAAGGAAAATGATAAATGTTGGAGAAGATGTGGGAAAATTGGAACACTAATGCATTGTTGGTGGAGTTGTGAAGTGATCCAACCATTCTGGAGAACAATTTAGAACTATGCCCAAAAGGCTATAAAACTGTGCATACCCTTTGATCCAGCAATACCACTACTAGGTCTGTATCCCAAAGAAATCATAAAAAATGGTAAAGGACCCACATGTACAAAAATATTTATAGTAGCTCTTTTTTTGTAATGGCAAAGAATTGGAAATTGAGAGGATGCCCATCAATTGAGGAACAGCTGCACAAGTTGTGGTATATGAATGTTATGGAATACCATTGTGCTATAAGAAATAATAAGCAGGATAGTTTTAGAAAAACCTGGAAAGATTTACATGAACTGTCTGCTGAGTGAAGTGAGCAGAATCAGGAGAACATTGTACACAGTAACAGCAACATTGTACAATGATCAACTATCATAGACTCAGCAATACAACAATCTAGCCAATTTCAAAAGACTCATGATGGAAAATGCTATCTACATCCAAAGAAAGAACTATGGAGTCTGAATGTAGATTGAAGCATACTATTATCTCTATTTTGGGGTTTTTTTTCCTTTCTCATGCTTTTTCCCTTTTGTTCTGATTCTTCTTTCACAACATGACTAATGTGGAAATATGTTTAATATGATTGTACACGTATAGCCTATACCAGATTGCTTGCTGTCTTGGAGGGAGGGGAGGGAGAAAAAAAATTTGGAACTCAAAATCTTATAAAAGTTAATGTTGAAAACTATCTTTACACATAATTGGAAAAAAAATAAAATACTATTAAGTGGAGAAAAAAAGAAATAACTGATAAACTCTGTTTGCAGATTGAAGCTTACTTTTTTCCCTCTTTTTTTATTAATTTATTTTGAATTATTAACAATCACTTCCATCAGCTTTTGAGTTTTAAATTTTTCTCTCCCTCCCTCCCACCTCCCTCCCCGAGACAGTGCGAAATCTAATATAGGCTATACATATACATTCCTATTAAACATATTTTCACATTAGTGATGCTGTAACTAAGAATTAGAACCAATAGGAGGAACCACCAGAAAGAGGAAACAAAACACAACAGAATAAAAAAAATAGCAAATAGTATTGAAGCATACTTTTTAACTTTATTTTTCTTGGGTTTTTTGGTCTTTTCTTTCTTTTGCAACACAGCTAATATGGAAATAAGTTTTGACTTTCTATGTATAATCAATATCAAATTGCTTGCCTTCTGAAGGAGGCGGGGCAGACAGATGGGAGGGAGAGAATTTGGAACTCAAAATTTAGAAAAAAAAGATTGGTAATTTTTTTTACATTAGTTGGGAAATATCTAATGAAATAAATGAAAACATTTCTAAAAGGAAAAAATAAAACCTCTACTTTCACTAAGCTAATAGATAAGGTAGATGCTTGAAGATGGTTTACCTAAATTTTAGCAAAATTTTTTATGAAGTATCTCATACTATCTCTGTGGAGAAGATAGAGAAATATGGATTAGACAAAAATATAATCAGATATATTAAAAGTTTGGATGGCCAGATTCAAAGACAATATGTTAATGGTTCAGCATTAGTGTAGCAGGAGGTGGTATAGTGGAGTACCCCAGAGAGCTGTATTTAGCCCTGTGCTATTTAACATTTTTGTCAATGACTTGAATAAAGGCATAGATGGTTTGCTTATTAAATTCCAGATGGCACAAAGCTGGGAAGGATAGCTAACACAGTAGATAACAGAAACAGGAATCCAAAAGGATCTTCAATGATTATAGCCATTTCAGCCTCTTCTCTCCTGCACTGTGATGCCACATCCACCCTTCAAAAGCCTCAGTTTCAGTTATTACAGCCAAGCCTTCTTTCATTAATTCTAAGAAGCTTGAAGAGAAAATTTCCCATTTGAGTGAAAAGTGAATCCAATGTCAAATGTAGTATATGTAGACAGTAAAGATCTCAGCATTGACCAGTTTTGCTTGACTATTTTTCTTTATGTCAGATGATAGCAGGCTTTGTGCCAGTCAAAGCCAAGGGGATTTTTGCCCCGACAGATATCCATAATAAAGTCAGGAATGTAGGCCAGAAGGGTAGAGAACAATTACATTAATTTCCTTTGGTTTTGTTCTTTCTTAGATCTATTTTTGGGCAGCTGGATGGTGCAGTGGTTAGAGTGCCAGGCTTGAAGTAAGGAAGACTCATCTTCCTGAATTCAACTGGCCTCAGACACTTACTAGCTGTGTGACCCTAAACAAGTCACTTACCCCTATTTGCCTCATTTCCTCATCTGCAAAATGAGCTGGACAAGGAAATGGCAAACCACTCCAGTATCTTTGCCAAGAAAACTACAATTGGGGTCACAAAGAGTCAGATGCAACTGAAAAATGACTGGACAACAACAGATCTATTTTCATATCAATTGATCGATCAACAAATATTTACTAAGTGCCAACTACAACCTGCCAATCACTGTGCTAGGCACCAGAGATACAAGTGCAAAGAAGAAAAAATTTCTACTCAGAAGGAGCTTTCTTTCATATGGGGAAAACAATAAGTACATATATAAGTATATAGAGCATAGCTATAAAGTGAATAACTACATGAAGTAATTAAATACAAGGCAGTTTGAGAGGGATGGGTCCTAGCAGTTAGGGGCATTAGGAATGACTTCATGCAAAAGATGGTGCCTAAGCTGCATCTTAAAGGATGAAAAGGATTTTATGTAGCAGAGGTAAGGAGAGTGCATTCCAGACATGGAGAATGGCTAACACAAGAGTGCAGAGACAAGAATAGAGAATCGTAAGTAAGGAACAAAGAAGATCTTGGAAATAAAATGGGCTTTAGTAATCATGAAAATGATTTGGCACTTGTTAAAATAGAGGTTGACCAAAGGAATAGATTAGGTACACAACATACAGAAGCAAGTGAACGAAGTAGCATAATTTTCTTTAAAAGGAAAGACTCCAGTTACTGGGGAAAGAACTCATCATTTATCAGAAAACTTCTGGGAAAATTGGAAAGCAGTTTGGCAGAAAATGGACATAGAACATCTCGTATATGCTAAGATAAATTCCTAATGATACGTAACCAAATCAAGAAATTATCTTTCAGGGGCAGCTAGGTGGCATGGTGGATAGAGCTCTAGCCTTAGAGTCAGGAGGACCTGAGTTCATATTCAACCTCAGACACTTGACACTAGCTATGTGACCTTGGGTAAGTCACTTAACCCCAATTGTCTCACCAAAAAAAAATACTTTTCAGATCGATGGATGGGGAAGCATTCATGATGAAACAAGAGACAGAAAGGATCATGGAGAGTAATTATATTCTTTGGACTGATAGGTGCCTGGTGTTGAATTTAAGTCCATTAGAAATGCCTTATTAAATTCTGTTTAGCCCATTGGGAAGCTCCTTCTGACCTCCAAATCTATATCAGGGAATTTCTAACCCTAAATCAAATAGACATCTGAGTTAATGGACTTAAATTCAGTACCAGCCACAATCAGTCCAAAGAATATAATCTTGACCTGGCTTTTATTCAGCTGCCCTTAGCCAGGTGTGGTTGGTTTATTGCCTTGGCTATGAACTAAAAGAGCTGCAAGTCCCATCCATATTTAGAAGATGCTTTCTAATCACTATCACTTAGCAGACAAGAATTAATATGGCCTGCAGATGGTCCCAAAGAGATCAATCATGAAACTGGAAGCACAAAGAAGTGTGGCAACCACAAGACCAGTGGAGACACCAGGTAGAAGAAGTATGATATCCATTGGAAACCTGAGATGTGAAACCTAACAGAAACAAAGCACTCAGGGGAGAACAGCATGATGGCGTTACTAGAAGACATTAGCTGCGCTGCTGCATCAAATGTATGAATTACTCAAACCATGCATATGCCCTGGCCATGCAAAGGCCAAAATGTATGCCTTCTATGCATAATCCCTAATTGTGTGTTTTCCACATTTATACCCTCTCTCATTTCACAGTAAGGTGGTATTTGTGGAAGAATGTATCTCATGAGCTTGTGGGGGGAATCTCTTAATATTTTATTTGCTATACTGTTTGATTCGATGTCTTCCATTTAAACTAAGGTGTTCTCTGGATGGCTGTTAACAGTAACTTCATCATGTTGGTTTTGCTGAACTGCTATTTATCTCTTTTTATTCTTTTTTATAAGGTGATTTTGCTAAGGATGGGAGAGGGGAGGATATATTTGAAAATGAAAGGAATGTAAAACCAGATGATACTAGTAAATTTTTTAAAGTAAATACCAGGTATGGCTCATGAGTTGTGGTGTTGAGTGGCTGCTGACCTACAGAGTACCTCAAACCTCTGATGGCTTTCTAGGAACCTGTGTGTGAGAGGAGGTGCTCCAGCCTGCTGAGAGGCTTGCCAATTTGTCCATTCTGCTCTATGGAAGACATTTCAGGGATGATACTTATTATAAGAGAGAATCAAGAGAGAAGGTTATGTTGAGAAATGGTAGTGATGTTTTAAGAATATATCAAGTTGCAGTACCTGAGAACAAAGTTCCAATAACATTGATGTTACTTCAGGTGTCGAGCCAGAAGAGGCTTTCCAGTGTCTGAGAAAAGAGCGAGTTTAGCAAGGATCATCTTATACTTATGTAGAATCATAAAATCTCAGAACTGCACAGGACCTTAAAGATCATCTATCCTTTTCATTTTACAATGGCGGAAACCGAGGTCCAGGGAGAGAAAGTGATTTGCCCAAGATCACAAAACTAGTAAGACCCCAGTTCCAGCACAGACCTAAATTAAATCTTACCAGGTGGATGTTCTTCAGAACATCTGGAGAACCTCTAATGACCTTTTGGGTGGGAGATTCCACAGCTTCCCATGACCACTTCCTCTACTGTTTCACAACCTTGACTTTCAAGTTATTGTTTGTCACATCTACACACTCCATCCCTCCTGCTGTAACTCAAACCTATTTCCTCCTTGCCTTCTCATCGGCAGAGAAAGAAAACAGCTGGTCATCCTTCTCCATGTTTTTCTACAGAAGTTTTTGAAGTCGGGAAGAGCTTTGCCAATAAATGGGCTTCATGCTTATTACTTTTGAATAGGACAAAGATAATGGAACCAGTAGAGTATATTGGAAAGAGATGGGATTTGGGTGCAGCAGACCAGGCTTGACCCACACTGGAGTCCTAACTCTGTCACTTAGTACCCAAGTGGCCTCCGAGAAGGCACTAAGTTTCTTTGAACCTCATATTCTTCATTAGTAAAAAAAAAAAATTATTTTGCTATGTCAGTCAACAAGCATTTATTAAGTGTTTTAGGTGACTTCCAGCTCTACATACTGGGTTGACTTAGCTCATAGGACATTGGAATATTTACGCAGTGGGGAAACATGTGCCCTTTTTTTTTTCTTAACTGTCCCAGACAGGAGGAGCCGGGCAAGAGCTCACTGTCTCTAGACACTCTATCCTGTGGTCTGCTATTATGGAAATATGCCCAGTCTGCTCTGTGGAGGACACCATAGTGTCTCAGCATTGGAAGGAAACTCCAAGGCCATGTAGTCCAACCCAAACCTGAACAAGAATCCTCCCCACAGGATCACTGACAAATGGCCATACAGCCTAGTTTGTGAGTGGTAAAATCTCTGGAGAACATAACAATAGTCAGGCCTCTGGAGAAAATCTGGAGAACCTAACACTCCAGAGAGTATCAGAAGAGAAAGAAGGAATATGAATTAGGGCAATAGGATACATCTCACAAGAGCATCCCCAACTTACAAAAGTAGCTGGGCAATTATAGGGAAATCTGTTTCCAGTAAAACAAACAGAGTATTCCATTAATGCAATGTTTGTTTTCTGTTGTTTTTTGTTCTCATTTCACTTGGAGAAGAAAGATACACGTCACAGGAAAACCAATGTATAACAGGGAATTAGTCCAAAAGGCAATGATTCCGAAGTCAAGATATTTCCCTCCCAATCTCCTATGCCTCCTATAACTCCACATACAAATATATAGATGGCACTCCACCCATCAACAAATGCTAAACACAGTGCCAGGCATACTGTAGACACTGAGGTTGATACCAAGATATGTAAAACATGTTCTGTGCACAGGGATGGAAGATAAAGTGTTATTTGCAAGTAGGCTTACATGGCTGCATCATAAAATACATGGAAGGGAGTAAAGGTAGGAAGTAGCCAGGCTATGAAGAGCTTTAAATGACAGATAAAGGACTTATAATTGATACTAGGCATACAAAGGAGTCACTGGAGTTTATTGAGTAAGGGAGTGACATGGTCAGGCCTATACTTTAGGAAAATCACTTTGGTAGCTTAGTCAAGGATGGATTGGAGTGGGAAGAGCCTTGAGACAGGTGGAATAATTAGGAGGCTGTTGCAGTAATCCAGGCAAGTGGTGAGGAGACCAGAACTAGAGTGGTGGCTCTGTGAGTGGAGAGAAGAGGACATAGAAGAGAAACATTGCAAAAGCAGAAAAAGCACAATTTGGCAACAAATTTGATATGGAGGGTGAGTCAGAACAGGGAACAGAATGAAGATCACACTGAGGTTACAAACCCAGGTGACTGGGAAGATGGCGGTAACCTCAACAGTAATAGGAAAGTATAGAAGAGGGAGCTCTTGGAGGGAAAGATTTTTAACTCTGTTTTGGACATGTTAATTTGGAGATGCCTATGGGTCATTTGTAACATCCACTGAGCAATTGGTGATGAAGTAATGGAGTTCAAGATAAAACAGCTCTGAGGCACCACCTCACACCTATCAGATTGTCTAATATCACAGAAAAGGAAAATAACAACTGTTGGAGGAGATGTAGGAAAATTGGGATACTAATACACTGTTGGTGGAGTTGTGAACTGATTCAACCACTCTTAAGGACAATTTGGAACTATGCCCAAAGGGCAACTAAACTGTGCATACCCTTTACCTGGTAATACCTCTACTAGGTCTGTATCTCAAAGAGATTTTTAAAAAAAGGAAAAGGATCTATATGTACAAAAATATTTATAGCAGCTCTTCTTGTAGTGCCAAAGAATTGGGAATTGAGGTGGTGCTCATCAATTGCGGCATGTCTAAACAAGCTGTGGTATATGATTGTGATGGAATATTATTGTGCTATAAGAAATTATAAATATGATGGTTTTAGAAAAACCTAGAAAGGTTCACATGTGAACTGATGCAAAGTGAAGTAAACAGAACCAGGAGAACATTGTACACAGTAACAGTAATATTATACAATGATCAGCTGTGAATGACTTAGCTATTCTCAGCAATACAAAGACCCAAGACAGTTCTGAAAGACTTATAATGAAAAAAGCTATACACCTCCAGAAAAAGAACTGATAGAGTCTGAATTCAGATTGAAGCATACTATTTTTTTCATGGCTTTTTTTTTGGTCTGTTTTCTTTCATAACATGACTAACATGGAAATATGTTTTACATGACTCTATATGTATAACTATATAAAATTGTTTGCCCTCTCAATAAGGGGGGAGGGGAGGGAGGGAGAGAATTTGGAACTCAAATTTTTCAAAAATGAGCATTTAAAATATTTTGCTTGTAATTTGAAAAAAAAATAAAATATTTAAAACAGAATGGAATTCAGGAGAAACCAGGGATAAGTAGATATAGATATTATATGTAATACAGATATAGATGTATCTAAATATATTTACATATATATCTGCATAGAGATGATAATTGAACCTTTTGGAGCTAATGAGATCACTGAAAGAGAAAAGAGAAAATTGTCCAGAACAGAGCCTTAGGGGACACTCACAGTTAATGGGTGTGACATGAAGATCCAGCAAAAAGGACTGAGAAGGAGCAGCCAGACAAGTAGGAGGAGATCCAAGAGGGAGCAGTATCATGAAAACCCAGAAAGGAGAGATATTCAAAAGAAGATGATCAATAGTGTCAAATGCTGCAGAAAGGTAAAGAAGGAGAAGGAAGGCTATTAGATTTGGCCATTGTGAGAAATCCTCAGTTCCATTCACAATTTTGTCACCAGAAGTATAACTAATGTCCCTACAGTTTACTCCAGGATGTCAATATGAGGGTAGGGATGGGGAGAAGCTACTTTCACTCACATGGTCCAGGGTTATAATATTCCAGAGGAAGAGCAGATGTCTACTATCTGGCTGCCCCATCAAGTTTTAGGACCCAGGGAAGGGTTTCTGGGAGGAAACTTCACCATCTCCAGAATGTCAGAGCCCTGATGAAAAGAAGAGCCCAGTGCCCCAAAGTTCCAATCATCAACACGTCCTTCTCCCAAGCCACACTTCTCTACTAGCAGGACTGCAATGGATTGGGGAAGAATACTCACACTCAACTTGGCCTGGAGAATTACCCTACAAGAACGCCCAGTCTTATCTACCAAGAGTCAGTGACATGAGCCTACCCACAGATCTAAGGTGTCCCAGGTTCTCTGTCTCTTTCACTCCCTTCAGCACACATACAACCAGAATTCCCAGTAATGACATTGTCTCTGCCTTGCTGTGTGACTTGGTAATAAGACACTTGCCTTCTCTGGGCTTCAGCTTCTCTCCTGAAAAAAAAAAAAGGGTTGAATTAGATGAATTCTAAAGTACTATGCCTATGACCTCCATGAGTTCTATTTCCCTGGCTTCATGTACCGCAAAGCGTTCAGGGATCTGGTGAGAACTAGTGAGATAATAAACAAGATGTGTGAGGGCATCTCTAGAGGAAAGGTGCCGGGTGAACTCAAATCACAAGCACAAAAGTTAAGCTCACACTCCCTCCAACGTGTCCTTAACGGAGGCATTCATCCGCAGGACTAAACACAGTTTAACATTAGGCTTTTCCTGACACTGCCCTCCCCCCCTCCCCAATTGCTGGTGCCTTCCTCTCTCAAATTACTGTGCATTTATTTGGTTTGTGCGTATGTATATATCTGTGTAATGTGTAAATGTGTATGTGTATGTGTAGTGATAAGTATACATACAAACACATCCATCTTCCCACATAGAATGTAAACTCCTTGAGGTCAGAAACTATTTTCTTTTTATCTTGGCTTCGTTCTTCCCTATGGCCAAAATGAAATGCTTATTCTACAGGGGACAGCATGGCACAATGGAGCCAGGATAGCTAAGTTGGAATCCTAACTCTGTTGCTTACTGTCTGTGTGAACTTGGGCAAGTAATTTCACTAGTCTAGGCCTCAATTACCTCATCTGTAAAATGAGAGGGTGCTACTCAATGATCTCTAAGGCCCTCTTCTATCTCTGTCTGTGATCCTATTACTCTATGAGTCCAAGGTCTGACCAACTGAGCTCACTTGTCACCGGGAAGTGCTTTGTAAACCCTAAAGCATCATATATAAATGTGAGTTTTTAAAAAGTACTGATACTAATAAAATCCTCTAAGGGAAGAGCAGGATCAAGGGGAGAAAGGTATGCATTTTAAAAGGGTCCAAAACCAAGTCATAGAATCACAGATTTAGAGTGGGAAAGATCCTCAGAAGTCCAATCTCCTCATTTTACCAAGTTGGAAACTGAGGCCCAGAGAAGGGATGGACTTATCCAAGCAGCTCATCATTTTTCCTCTCTGGAAATCGAACTTCCTTAAAGACCTATATTAAACCAGTTTTCCACACTTATTATTTTTCTGTTTCTATATTGTCTCATAAATAACTAGCAAGCATCCAAAGCCTCTTCTTGTGCTAAGAAAAGCTGTGGACAGTACAGAAGTTGTTTTCAATATGGCACCAGCCACCATGGAATTCACAATCTTCTTGCAGAGACAAGATATAAACATATAAAAATAGTATGACATTACATAATTGCACTTTGAATTGTCTGGACCATCCTGTACATGTTATAGGAGAGAAAACTGGAGTAGTTGGGGAAGGCCTCATGAAGGAGAAAGGACTTAACCTAGGCTTTGAAGAGTATATTTAAATCTGGCCTCAGACCAAACACTTGACACTTACTGGCTGTGTGACCCTGGGCAAGTCACTTTACCCCAATTGCCTAAAAAATAAAAAAATTAAAATTAAAATTTTTAAAAAGGGGCAGCTAGGTGGTGCAGTGGATAGAGCACCGGCCCTAAAGTCAGGAGGACCTGAGTTCAAATCCAGCCTCAGACCAAACACTTGACACTTAATAGCTATGTGATTCTGGGCAAGTCACTTAACCCCAATTGCTTAAAAGAAATAAAAATTTTAAAAAAGAGTGTATTTAATTTAATGCGGTATAAGGCAAAGGTACTATGGAGTAGTCAGAAGATTGGCAGTTAAATAGGCAATGGGCCTGTGTTTGAATATTCACTCTACTACTTAATAGTGATGTGATATTCAGCAATGTGATGTGATATTTATTTCCCTTTCTTTTTCAGGGTCCCCATCTGTAAAGTAAAGGATTTGAACAATGTCATCTCTAAGGTTCTTTCAAGCTCTAGACCCAGTGATTCTTGAGCTAAAGGGATACAAATTCTAATGGTGGAATGTCAGGCGTCAAGTAGCAGGTGGGGAATAACAGAGGAAATACGCCCAACCCCACTGTCAAAACATAGAAGGGTCAGCTGCCAGCTCCTCCTCCGGGTAAGACTAGCCCCAGGTGTATGTCTGGATTATTCTCCTCGTGTTCCTCTCCTCCATTTTTCCTATTTCAAGGTGATGGACCTCATCTGATTTGACCAACAACTACCCTGCTGAGTGAGGCACACCTCTGATGAGCTTCTGTTTTTGAGTTTTTAAGTGTTTGGCCACATGGAGAATTTTAAAAGGAAAAATAAAACACCTCCCAGACATGACTCACACATCAAGACTGACAAAGTGAAATAGACCGCTGATGAGGAGGACTAACCCCAGAGCTGCTTCCTAGGGCATGGCCAAGCTTCTAGGTCACTCTTGACAACCAAACATTGGGATGCATACTGCCTCCGTATATTAACAAGTCTGCAAAAGTTTTAAATAAATGTATGTGTAATAGGGTAATAGAGGAATATCGGCATGCCTATTTTTCAAAACGTATTAAGAATACAAATTTAAGGATTATGGTAGAAGTAGGATATAGTGATTTGGAATCAGAAGAATTGTATTTAAAACCTAGCAATGCTATGTTCTACATGTGTGACTTTGGGCAAGTCCCTAAGCCTCATTTGGCCTTACAGCTCTGAGTCTATGATTGTATAGTATGTCCCTAACTATTAGAAATCAGTGTTATAGAAGATATGTTATCACTGCTTCTAGTGGCCCTTTCTCAGCAGAATATCGGGCTGGGTGGACCATTAGCCCTATGCAGAGGGGTATTTCTGGTGTTCTTAGAAATTTATAAACAATTCACATTTCTTCAGCACCTTAAGATTCGTGTAATTTTTTTCCACACAGCAAACCTGGGAGATCATTAGTGAAAGTATGATTATGTCCATTTTACAGAGAAGACAACTAAAGCTCATAGACGGGAATTGATTTGCACAAGGTCTCACAGAACATAAAAGTTTGAGCTGAGCTCTGAAATCACCTCCTGCCCAGCTCTAAGTCAGCTGTTCTTTTCATGTTGCTTCTTTTTTTTTTTTTTTTTTTTGGTGAGGCAATTGGGGTTAAGTGACTTGTCCAGGGTCACACAGCTAGTAAGTGTCAAGTGTCTGGTCTGAGGCCGGATTTGAACTCAGGTCCTCCTAACTCCAGGCCCTGTGCTCTATCCACTGTGCCACCTGGCTGCCCCTTCATGTTACTTCTTATAACCAATCAATTAAAAAGTATTTATTGAGCACCCACCATATTCAAGGCTCTAGGTGCCTTAAAGGATATCTAGTCCAGCCCCATGATTTTACAGATAAAGAAACTGAGGCCCAGAAATATGAAACCAACAATGGATATGGCAACAAAAAAATCCATTATCACCATCTCAGGCTACATTAAAAGACACATGGTGTTCAGAACGTGGTAGGCTATAGTCTTTCTGCACCTCCCTTGGTTATACTGTTAGCAGAGTATTATGTTCCATTGTGGGTGCCACATTTTACTAAAGGCATGGACAAATTGGATATGATCAGGATGTGATATCAAAAACGTGAGGCAGTTAGTGGTGCAGTGGGTAGAGTTGTAGGCCCAGAGTCAAGAAGTTGTGCTGCTTTATCAGTTAGTCATGTCTGACTCTTCATGACCCCATTTGGGGTTTTCTTAGCAAAAGAGACTAGAGTGGTTTGCCGTTTCCTTCTCCAGCTCATTTTACACATAAGGAAACTGAAGCCAACAGGGTTGAGTAGCCCAGGGTCACATAGCTAGTAAGTATCAAGAAGACCTAAGCTCAAATCCAGCCTTAGACACTTATGAGCCATGTGACCCTTGGCAAATTACTTAAGTGCTGTCTGCCTCCATTTTCTCAACTATAAAATGAGGATAATAGCACCTACTTCAATCAATCAATAAACATTTACTAAGGGCCTACCATGTGCCAGAATACAAATTGATCTGCTGTGTGTATGGAGATATGAAAAGAGCCAAAAGACAGTCCCTGCCCTCATGGAACGTACAATCTGGGATGGTTGTGAGGATCAAATGAGAAAATATTTGTACAGTGCTTAGCACAATGCCTGGCACAGAGAGGATGTTATGTAAATGCTAGAGCAGCTAGGTGACACAGTAGATAGAGCGCTAGGCCTGGAGTCAGGAAGACTCATCAGTTCAAATCTGGCCTCAGACACTTACTAGCTGTGCGACCCTGGGAAAGTCACTCAACCCATTTTGCCTCAGTTTCCTCATCTGTAAAACGAGCTGGAGAAGGAAATGGCAAACCACTCCCGTATCTCTGCCAAGAAAACCCCAAATGGGGTCATAAAGAATGGAATGACTGAACAACAACATGACCTACCTCAGTGGGTTGTTCTAAGCAAAGAGCTCTGCAAATTCCAAAGTGTTATACAAATACAAGCTGTATTTTTAGAGTCCATTTTCAGTGTTTCCTTTTTTTTTTCTTTAAATGTGAGGCAATTGGGGTTAAGTGATTTGACCACGGTCGCACAGCTAGTGAGTGTTATGTGTCTGAGGCTGGATGTTGAACTCAGGTCCTCCTGACTCCAGGGCCAGTGCTCTATCCACTGCGCCACCTAGCTGCCCCTTGAGTGTTTTCTTGTTCTGAGTTACACCTGGCAAGCCTGTGATCAGACCTGTGGTTCACACTTTTATAGCTGAAACCATCAGTAAATAGCTTTGCCTGAGGCTAGGTTTTATCATGTAGCAAAAAATTATTGGGTAGATTTATTCCTATTTTTTTTAAATCTTGATTATATCAAGTTATTATTGATGGGGTTTTTATGGGATTTTTTGATGGGAAAGCTAAGAATCACAGAATTTTAAAACATTGCAGCCAGAAAAGCACAGAACATGAGAATCAGACAAACTTCAGAAGGTAGAACTTGGGTATTGAGACTGGAAGGGACATTCAAACACAGACGGTAGAATTCCAGAGTTGGAATGATAATTAGCATTTACATAGTGCCTTAAGGTTTGCAAAGGTTGCTATCTCATTTGATCCTCACAACCACTTTCTAGGTAGGTGCTATGGTTATCCCCATTTTATAGATGAGAAAACTGAGGCTTAGAGAAGTCGTGAGACAGGATTTGAACTCAGGTCTGTCCAACTCCAAGTTCTTCTCTTTCTCTACTATACCATGGAACTGGAAGGGAATTTGTTCTGAGAACGTAGAATAGCCGAGCTGGAAGTGGCTTTAGATATCTAATCCAGCTCCCCACATTTTACAGGAGTACTGCATTTGCATATGTTACATATGGAGTCCTGATACCTGTTATTATATTAAGATACTATGGAAAAGGACCCACGTGCACAAAAATATTTAGAGCAGCTCTTTTTGTGGTGGCAAAGAATTAGAAATTGAGGGGAAGCCTATCAATTAGGGAATGGCTGAACAAGTTGTGGTATATGAATGTAATGGAATATTGTGCAATAAGAAATGATGAGCAAGAGGACTTCAGAAAAACCTGGAAAGTCTTGTATGGACTGATGCTGAGTGGAGTAAGCAAAACCAGGAAAATGTTGTACACAGTAACAGCCATGTTGTGTGATAACTAACTTTGATAGACTTAGCCCTTCTCAGCAATGCAAGGATCTAAGACATCTCCAAAAGTCTCATGATGGAAAATGCTATCCACATCCAGAGAAAGAACTATGGAATTTGAATGCAGATCGAAGCATACTATTTGCTTTTTTTTTCTTCTGTTTTGTTTTGTTTCCTCTTTCTTATGATTCCTTCTATTGATTCTAATTCTTCCTTACAACATGACTAATATGAAAATATGCTTAATACGAATGTATATGTATAGCCTATATCAGATTACACACCATCTTGGGGTAGGAGGTGGGGAGGGAGGGGAGAAAAATGTAAAAATCAAAAGCTTATGGAAATGATTGTTGATAAATCAAAATAAATTAATTAATAAAAAACACACTATGGAGCTCCCCAGGCACAGATTTTAGGATCTTTCCTCATAATCTACAATATTTTAAAAGTTATAGGGCCCACTTCCAGGTCATGTGAATGACAACTGGCAAACTGGACATTTTCTCTGATCCCCTCAATCTCTCAAATTTCTCCAAAGGAGGAATTATGTATCAAAGATTAAGCAACTTCGGCTGTTTCCAAGGTCTAGGATACCCAGAATCCAAAAGAAGATTAAAAAAAAAAACACAACCTAAAAACCCATCTGATGCTTACTGACCCTGAACTCACTCATCAGACCTCCCTCACCTCCCACACTACTAGTGGTAAGGCCACACCAGCAGACGAGCACAACACTGGCTTACATCAAAACCCACCCTTACACCCTATAATCATCTCTCTCTTTCGAGTGTCATGGAGACCCCAGCTCCAAGCTGTGGAAGTTTTCCCAGGACTCAACAGCCAGCCTGGCCATAGCCCTTCAGAAGCAAAAGCCTGCCAAGGGCTGAAGTCTGGAAGTACCAGTGCTGCAAAGCTCTGAACTGGTGGTACTAGGAAAAGTAGGCTCTGGACTACCATACCAGCCAGAGAACTGAGAAACAGAGGGAATAGAACAGGTCACCAGCGCATGTGAGGAGCTATGCAACACTCTTCTGAAGCTGCAGGAAAAAGCACAGCATCCTGCTAGGAATAGTTCTGAGCACCCAAAAGTCAGTTGGGGCCAAAACCTAGCCTGGTGAACCATGAATTGCCCAGTATGGAAAGAGGTTGAGAAGCTTTGAGATCTAGCCCTCAAAGTAACCACAATCAAAGGAGAGAGATTCAGGAAATGAGTAATAAGGGGGAAAAGGGAGGGGGGAAACTGAAAATAACAAAGATTTCAAGAAGAAAACTTGAAGACCTTGAATATAAACAGATAAACCAACAAGAAAACAGTAACAAAGGAAATATCTTATCACGATCTGGCAAATGATCTATGAATAAACACTGCAAAATGAAGGAAAATGATTTAACACTTAATAAGACAAAAAAGAATTTGAGAGCATAGAACCGTAATACACTGTTCCTGAGTGGTTCAAAAGAGAAATTAGAATTATAAGAATAGGATTTTTGTCCTGCAAGGCAAAAATAATGAGCAGAAGAGAAAAACTGGAATCTATAATGGCAAGCTTCACCAAAAAAAAGAAAGAAAGAACAATAGATTGGACATGCAAATACACAGAAATGAAGGACAACCTAAAAGAAGAGAAGTAAAAAGCAGTAACATTAAAATATGTTCACTATGCAAGTGAAATATACTGATCTCAAAGACAGGAGGTATAAAGACAACCTAAGGATCGTAACTCTCCCAGAACTCAATGGGACAAAAAATCTTGATACCAAAATTAAGGAAGTAATAAAAGAGAACTGCCCAGAACTTCCAAACATAGAAAATTAAATTCTAATCTAGAGAAATCATATATCACCCCCAGAAAAAAAAACTCAAGACTGAAAACTCCAAGACATATGGTGGTTAAATTTCACAATTCAATTCAGAAACAGCACATTCTTCAAGCCATCAGGAGAAAGATCAAGAGAAGATATAGATCAGAAGTGGGGAGAGGACCTACCATGGGTTAGTATCCTCTCTGACATCTGCAATAAATGGCATTTTTCTGAGAGTGAATTCATGGAGTAAATCCTATAGGCAGGGACAGAAAATGGGAAGAGCCTACAATGGATATCTTGGAAACTTTGCATGAAGAATATAGAGAAGAGAGAGAAACCAGGTAAGTATAGGGGTCACCAGTCAGTATGAGGATCTAAAGTAAAAAAGAGAAGATGGATAATAAAAAGAGTGAGAGAAATCCTTTTTGGAAAGGGATTTTTCTTTGAAAAGAAATTTTAAAAAACAAATGAACAAGACCAGCTGAAGAAGAGGAGAGGAAGGGGTAATTAGGTGGCGCAGTGGATAGAGCACCAGCTTTGGAGTCAGAAGGACCTGAGTTCTAATCCGGATTCAGGCATATACCACTCACTAGCAGTGTGACTCTAGGCAAGTCACTTAACCCCAATTGCCTCACCAAAAGGAAAAAAAAAAGAAGAGGAGAGGAAGGGGGAATCTACTTGACTAAGAGGAAAAAAGGGAGGAAAGACATATATAACCAGATAAGCAGGAAAGAAAAAAAGAACTAATAAAACCCTAAAGGAAAAGGAGTAATAAATGAAAAGGGGATCAGGAGAGAGTGGACAAAAGACAGTGGAAGCAGGACCACCTTAAAAAAAACATTAAAGTAAAGGAACTGAGAGAAAAGTGATAGGGTCCCAACCCCATGAAGACCCAGAGCCACCTAGCAAATACCAAGCCAAATCAGTTTAGTCTTTCACCTAAGGGTAAGGGAGTGATTACCTTTTGACCTCAGGTCCTAAATCCCTTTGAGGGGAACTGCACATGTAGAAGTAAAAGGTCAAGAAGAGAGGGTATAGATCAGTAGACCAGTGATAGGGGAGAGGCCCCACCTTAGAGTGGTGTCCTTTCTGACACCTGCAATAATTAGCATAGTTCTGGGAGTGGGGCATAATGGAAAAGGGGAATTCACAGGCAGGAAGCACCTTGGGCACTGACAGGAAACACCTAGAAAACAGATCCTAGAAAGGATGCCTTGGAAGTTTTGATTTCATGAAGAATTTAAAGAAAAGTGAGAGACCAGATAAGTCTCAGAGTCATGAATCAGAGAATGAAAGTCTAGAGTAAACAGAAAGAGAAGATGGATAATGAAGAGACTAAGGACTTGGATAAGATTTAAAACACCCCCTAGTCTATTTGCCGAAGGTGGCAAAATTTTCGAATAAGAGCAGAGTGTGCTGGGGGACTGCCCAATAAGCCCAGTCCTTATGAGCACGGGCAGAATGTTCAAGTGATACAATGACCGCATGGACTTTGCAGCATGCACAAACATTCAGCAACTGATTCTGGTCCACTAACCACGTGGTGAAAAGGAACCATTTTGTTTGGCCTTGGAACTAGAATTCATTCTAGATAATGGAACTAGAACTCAACAGAGCTCATTCAGAAGGCACTAGTCAGCCAGAGCCTGGACTTTGGTTGGCTTTTTTCCAGCCTTACTACAGTTAAGTGAAGGAGAAGATGATGGGAAGGGGGGAGGTCTCAGGCAGTCCCCATTCTAAAGCCAACATGTGGCCCATGAATACAAGCTGCCGTTCTTTGCATCTTTGTGTTTGTTCTTCTCTATCTTAGGTGAAGGAGATTGGAAGTGACCAGGACCTCGTGGGCTTTGAACGGACAGGAGGCCAAGTATCAGAGTATGGAATCTGGAGTCCGTGCCTGGATTTGCTGGAATCTAGATGATGAGGAACTAAGTCTCAAGAGACCTGCCCAGCCCAATCCAGCAGTAGCAGAGATGTAGGATCATCAAACATGCCAAATTTGGGAGTGAACCAATGGGTCAATGTTATAGAGAAACTGTGTTAAGTCTGAAGCCGCTCTCCCAGAGATTGCATTGGGGGGGGGGGGGGGGGGTCCATCCCCAGGTATTGGGGCCGGGGGATTTTTGTACTGTGCTTGCTCTTTCTTCACAATAAACACCTTTCTATAATTTTAAAAACAAAATGGGGATGGGGGAAGAGTTCAGGATTGGAACTGGACCTTTAATTTCAGTGGTATAGAAAACTTTCTGATAAGGAAACTCCCTCTAACAATGCAAGTTGGCATCTTATCTACAGCTTACAGTCTGAGAGGTAAAAGGTCTTGCCCAATATCTCACAATCAGTTTGTGTCAGTGGCAGATTTAAACTCAAGTCTTCCTGACTTCAAGGCCAGCTCTCTTGCCATTATACCATGATGGACTAGAAGCAGCTGGTGGCCAGAGTTAGGAATACCTGAGTTCAAATCTAGCATCAGATGCTTACTAGCTGTGTGACCCTGGCTAAGTAACTTAACCTCCCTCAGCCTTAGTTTCCTTATCTGTAAAATGGGGTTTATAATAGCACTTACCTCCCAGGGATGTTGTAAGGATCAAATAAGATAACATTTGTGAAGCACTTAGCACAGTGACACATAGTTGGCGCTATCTAAATGCTTATTCCCCTCCCTGGTACAGTAGATAAATCACTGGTCCTGGAGTCAGATGACCTGGATTCAAATCCCACCCATGATAATTAATTACTTGTATTACCTTGGGCAAGTCACTAGACCTCCCTGGACCTCCGATTCCTTACCTGCAAATATGCTTAGGGTTGGACTAGGTGGGTTGTGCAGTCCATTTAAGCACTAGAAGTATGATCCTATAAAATGTCTTTTCAAACCACCGTCTAGAAAAAGGACCCACGTGTACAAAAGTATTCACATCAGCTCTTTTTGTGGTGGCAAAGCATTGGAAAATGAGGGGATGCCCATCCATGCGGGAATGGCTGAGCAAGTTGTGGTATATGAACGTGGTAGAATATTATTGTGCTGTGAGAAATGAGGAAGGGAATGGTTTCAGAAACACCTGGGAAGATTTGTATGAACTAATAAAGTGAACAGCACCAGAGAAACATTTATACAATGACAGCGATACTATAAAGATGATCAACTTTGAAAGACTTAGTAACTCTGATCCACACAATGATCAACTACAGTTCCAAAGGACTCACGATGAAACATGCTTTCTGCCTCCTGACAGAGAGGTGATAGATTCAGAGCTTGGACTGAAGCATATTTTCTTCTGTTTTGCATGACTCAATGTATTGGTAATGAATTTTGTTTTTCTTGTCTTCTTAAGAAGAGGGAGGAGGAAGGAGGGAGAAAATTTGAAACTGAAAATTAAATTAAAATAAACTAAAAATTAAAAAATAAAAACTACCATATGGAACATTTAAAAATTATTTTGACTGATCGATCAGAAAACATTTATTAAGCTCCTACTATGTGTCAAGCACTGTACTAAGAGCTGGAAGTGCAAATACAAAGAATGAAACAAGCCCTATCAAGAAGCTTACATTTTGATGAAGGAGATAAATACATATAAAATATATAAAGTTAGTCAATACAAGGTAGTCTAGCAGAGAGATCCTTAGAAGCTGGGGATGGGGAAGATTAGGAAGGTATTCATGAAGAAAAATAGTGCTTGAGCTTGGCATGGAATTTATCTGAGAAAGGAGCGAAAGACATAGGGCAATAATTAGGGAAGATGGTGAGGACTAATAAATATTTTTTAAGTGTAACGGGGACTAGTCTGGTTGCACTGCCTGAAGGCCAGGTATGTTACATTTTAACCCTCACCCTAGGATTCTCAGATACCGTTAGAGGGTTAGGAAGGACCTCTTTGCCACTGGCTCAAGCCAAACACAAGAACCAATTGTGTTCCCAAAATGCTGGAAAGCCCAAGTACTCCAGTTTACTTCACTCAACAGTCAGATTAGCTCTTATTGAGGTATAGTTACTGCAAAGGTTTGGCAAGAACAAACGTACAAACATTTCCCCCCAACATCTCAGGGGTATGATTCCCCTTACCACACTCAGTCTCTGAGAAGGGCAAGGGGATAAGGTTCACAGTTAAGTTTAGTACCTATAGAGCATCAGTCCCACTAAGTTCCAAGTCCAAAGTACCACTCATCCACCCTACCTGCCCCCATCATTCTGACTTCTGCATAATCCTGGGCTCCAAGGTTCACATATCTCAAATTGCCAGGTCTAGGATTCCATTCCCTGTACCTAGGACTGAAAAGGACAAACAAAACAAACCAAAATCCTGGACCCATTTTGGGGGGGCCAAGGGAATGAGGTGAAGGTAGCCCTCAGACCTTTCCCCTTCACTGCACAGTGCCCTGGTGTGGGTGAACAAGACCTGGACACCATCAGAAAAAGAAAGACTGTTCCAGTCTGGTAGTTTGAAAGAACAGTCAGTTCTAGCTATGCAGCCAATAGAATGAGGGTGCCCCCACTCATGGCAGGCCAGTGAAGGATGTCTTCTCCCAGAAGCAGATCCCTGGCATTTCTCACATTGGTACCTTCATCTTAGGTGATCTAGGCTTGTACCAAAGACCAAATACATGAGGTTGGGAAAGATCTGGGAATGTTTGCGGGCAGTAGGGAAGGAACTAGAAGACATGAAGAGGTTGACAATTCAAGAAAAAATAGAGGGGATGATTGAGAGGAAAATCTACTGGAAAAAATAGGAGTAGGTGGGATCAAGGGCATATAGAAGAGGGATTGGGCTTGGCAAAGAAAAGAGCCACCTCTTTGTCAGAGACTGGAGGAAAGGAGAGGGTAGGGGATGATGTCAATGGGTTTTGAAATAAACAGGGAGCCGAGGAACTCATGTTGAGCATCCTCTATTTTCTCAGTAAAGACACAAAGTCCTCAGCTGAGAGGTGGGGAAAGGGAGAAGTGTGGAAGGCTTGAGTTTGGAAAAGAAGGTTTGGAATTAATTCTATGGGAGTAAGATAAGAAATTAACTGGGGAGGAATTAAATGACTGCCTTATTGCAGTGAGGGCCCAGTTGAAGTTAGATAACATGAAATTATAATGTACCCAGTCACCACAGTTGTAAGATTTCCTCCAGTTCCATTCAATATCATGTGAGTAGGAGCAGAAGAGGCAAAGGGTGGGAGTAATCCAGGATTGAGAGGATGAGTAGTGATAGGAGAAGGGGGTAAGGAACTTAATGGTTAAAGACATCATGGGGATAAATTGGTTAACTGTAGAGTTGGGACTGGTAAAGGAGGAAGGTGAAGTGAAAGCAGGGGTAATGGCCTGATGAGAAAGAATTGAGGGGTAGAGGGACAGCTAGGTGGCACAGTGGATAGAGCACCGGCCCTGAAGTCAGGAGGACCTGAATTCAAATTCCGCCTCAGACCAAATACTTGACACTTACTAGCTGTGTGACCCTGGGCAAGTCACTTAACCCCAATTACCTAAAAAACAAAAAAAAATAATAAAGTAAAATCCTCTAAAAAAAAATTAATTGAGAGGTAGAAGGAATGAAGAGCACAAAACAAAGAATAATTCCTCTAATTGAAAACAGGATCATTGGTCTATTGTTTTCCTTTATGACTAGTTTTCAGCATTTTGATTCATATTTTAAAATTAAAATAGAAATATAAGCCATGAATTCAGCTCTAGGTAGTGTGACATAGTGGTAAGCACTCTACATTTGAAATAATAGAAGCCAATCCCAGCTCTGTTATGTGCTACATATATGGCCTTGAACCCATCACCTCCCCTGTCTGAGTGTCAGTTTATTGATCTGCAAAATGAGGAGGTTGGACTAGATAAGGGTCTCTAAGGTCTGTTCCAGCCCTAAATCCCATAATTTTATTTGTACATCTTAGAGTACTGCAAAAGTCTTGTAAAGTTCTAAAGGAAAAACTAGATTCAGAAAATACAAAAAGAAAAAATGCTTATAAATTAAATGAAATTAGAAGTAATATAAAAATCAAAGAAAAGAAATTTAAAAGGAGTTACTATTCTTTTTTTCTTCAGACCTAAGATGTTATTAGCTTGGGAACTCTTCCTATGGAAACTCTTTTCTCTAATTCACATCAAGAGTTATGTTTAAAGAGTTCCCTGGGGGCCCTGAGGAAGTTTGTAGTGACTCTTTAATTCAAGGCATTGAGGTAGGTACTTGAAAAAAAAAATGCCTGAGCCTCCCCAGGTCCCCAAGGAACTTTCCAGAATTGGGGATATGAACGAATGTGCTAATTGCTCCCCAGTTTACTTCCTGAAAACAGCAAATATTTGAACTGGGGGGAATGTAGCATGTTCTCAATTGCCCTGGCAGCTTCTGGCCAAGAATGTGTGGCTTAGCACTGAAAGACCTGGGCACGTCATGAAGACAAAGGAATCCTTTATTGGCTCATTGGGCCCATGATGGAACCAAAAAGTATTCACATTGAGAGGATTGGCTATTACACAAGGGATCTGCCCACTCAGTAGAAAAGGAGGGGAAGCTGTCTTCTCCAAGCTTCCTCTTCCTCTTTCTTTCTTCCCCTCCAGAATGTGTGACAAATAGCTTTCACTCTGCAACTCTTTGTGAGGTGTGAGAAGGGGCAATTTTGCCCTTCCCCCTTCACAGCAATGACTGTGAGTATATGGCATTAGATACAAGTCCTGCTTAAGCAAGCCTGAGTGTAGCCTTCAGCTCCCAGCTGCCTCTTCCATTTTGTGTTCCTTTCCTAAACAATGGGCTAAACTGAGCAGCAATCCTGAGACAGACAAATCAAACCTTGGAAGAAGCCTCATGAATTTAAATGATAGGGAGATCCTGAGTCCTTCCCTTGGAGCTGGCTGAAAGCAAATGAGTGTCCTGCAACCACACCCTTCTCAGAGAACCTCACCACCAGAAGGAGGATAAACTCAAATCCCCTGTTAGCTTGCCAAAAGACATGGGCCTAAACAGAACTGTTTGGTCAGGAGAGTCGAGGTGAAAGTGAAAAGCCCATTCAACAGTCTGGAAAAATGCTTCTTGTTAGGGGCGGCTAGGTGGTGCAGTGGATAGCGCTCCAGCCTTGAAGTCAAAAGGACCTGAGTTCAAATTTGGCCTCAGATACTTGATACTCACTAGCTGTGTGACCCTGGGCAAGTCACTTAACCCTGACTGCCTTGGGGCAGGGGAGAGAAAGAAAGAAAAATGCTTCTTGTTTTAATCTTTTAAATCTTACCCTCCTGAGAGAGTTATGCCAGTGATGAGTTACTGCTGTTTGTTTAAGTCTGTTAAAGCACTTCTTGTTAGTCTTTTATGTTAAGCATTTCTTTTATGTGGAGGAAATAAATAGCTGCCCTAGACCTGATTTACAAGGTACATTGAGTATCCTATTCTCCCCTTTGAGGAAGACCCTAGATATGAGGCAAACCTAAGCATTAAGCGATTTTTTCCTACCCAGAGCTATGTCTTAAGGAGGTAAAGAGCCAGAGCTCAAGAAAGAACCTAACCCCTCATTTTTGAGGCCAAGGCTGAACACGGTACCCCATGTGTGAGTCCAGCCCTAAGAGGGGTCTGTGGTAGAGAAAAAGACAAGAGCATCCCAATAGCCATTCGTGTTGTTATAAGCGGTGTACCTATGGTCACACAATTAGTATATATGTCAGACAGACCTGAACCCAGATCTTCCTTACTCTGAGGCTGACCCCTATTCATTAAACCATGCTGCCAATCATTAAGTTAAATTCTTCCCAAAGTAATATTTTGTGTTGTTTTGTTTTGGTTTTCCTCAGGCAGGATAACAGGCTCTCTTATTAACCGTAATACTAGAGGTGCCCACTGAAAGCTTATGAAGATGAATCAAACAGAACAGGGAGAGCCAGGCATTGATTTATGTTGAACCCCAGACTGAGGTCCGTGGAAATGGCTTTGAGCTGAGGTTTCATAGTACTAGAGAGATAAGGCCAACAATCTCCACTGAGATTTGACCTGGGGTGAAAAGACCTGGATTTGAGTCCTGGCTCCAACACTTAGGAGCAAGTCACTTGAATATCTTTGGCCTGCAATTTCCTCATGTGCAAAATGGAGAAGACTGTGCAGGAATTGAATAATTGTGCCAATTCCTCTAATAACAGCTTACATAGTACTTTAAGGTTTACAAAGTTTTTTACGTATGTTACCTCATTTGGTCCTCATAACTCTAAAAAGTAGGTCGTCTTATCCTCTCTTTTACAAATGAGAAAATTGAGGAACTGAGGGGTCAAATGACTTGCCCAAGGAGTCACACAGACAGTAAGTATCTGAGGCTGAATTTGAACTCAGGTCCTCTTGACTCCAAGTTTAACACTCTACTCACTGTGCTGCCTAGCTACCTGTAGACATTGCAGGAAGTTACTAGTGCAGCCTTCCCCTGTCATACCCCTCTATCTAAATAAACAAGGCAAAGACTGCCCAGGTTCAGAGAAAGGAAGAAGCCTGCGCAATTGGCAAGAGAACAGACATGTAGACCCCCAAATACAAACAGGGAAGAAGTAGGGTGCTTCTGATAACCTAGGCAAATTCCTACCAAGAGAGAAGTCTACTTTATTTTCAAATTTCTTTTTTAATCTTTATTTCAAGGGATGGTGGATGACTGGGTAGGGGATAAAGGAGGGATATTTTCAAAATGGAAGATGATCTAAAAACAAAAAAAATCAATAAAAATAAGATTTTTCCCCATTCAATTGTTTTCTTTCTTATAAGTACATTAATTGAAAAAGTTTTTCAATCTCATGCAAGCAAAGTTATTTTATCCTTTGTAATTGCTTATAACCTTTGTTTGATTAAAAACATATCTTCTACCTCTGAGACGTATGTGATCTATTTCTCTTCTAATTTTTTAAATAGTATGATGTTTAATTATTAAGGTCATATATCCATCTAGAATGTATTGGGGAATATGGCATAAAATGATAATCTAAGGCTAAGCCTAATTTCTGTCAGACGACTTTCCAGTTTTCCCAGCAGTTTTTATCAAATAGGGAGTTTTTTCCTAACTAATTTGTTTTCCGGTTTATCAACACTGACTTATTAAGTTCCGGTGTTTCTGATTCTCTCTTTCTAGTCTGTTCCATTGATCTACCTCTCTGTTTTTTAAATCAATACCAAATGGTTTTGATCACCTCTGTTTTAAAATATAGTTTGAGATCTGGAAATACCATTTCCTCTTTCCCATACCTCTTTTAATTATTTCCCTTGATATACCAGATGTTTTATTTTTCCAAATGAATTTTATTATTTTATCAAGTTCTATAAAGTTACCTTTTGATGATGT
The DNA here is from genome assembly GCF_900497805.2 of Vombatus ursinus. Lineage (NCBI taxonomy): Eukaryota > Metazoa > Chordata > Mammalia > Diprotodontia > Vombatidae > Vombatus > Vombatus ursinus. The sequence goes on along the minus strand of NW_020948840.1, from coordinate 261,747 downwards.
TATTGGTATGGAATTAAAAGTAGAAATGAACTTTGGTAGAATTGTCATTTTTACTATATTGGCACTACCTAGCAATGAGCACTGAATATTCCTCCAGCTATTTAAGTTGCTCTTTATTTTCTTTTAAGGAGCACTTTGTAATTGAATCTACACAAGTCTTCTGTGTGCTTTAATAGATTGACCCCTAGATACTTTATGAATTTTGTAGTTATTTGGAATAGAATTCCCCTTTCTATGACTGCCCTTTGGATTTTGTTGTTATTGCATAGAACTGCTGTTGATTTTTGAGTATTTTTCCTATAACCTACAACTTTGCTGAAGCTATTGTCTTAATTAGTATTTTTGTTGATTCCATTTAATAATCCAAGTAAACCATCATATCATCTATGTATAGAGACATTTATATCCTCTTCACTTATCTTTATAACTTTAATTTCTTTCTCTTATCTTATTGATTTTACTAGCATTTCCAGAACTACAGCAAAAAATAGAGGTAAGTGTGGGCATCCCTGCTTTACTCTTGTATTTCTTGGGAAAGATTTTAGTGTATCTCTATTGTTTATAATCCTTGCTTTTGATTTTAGATAGATACTGTGTGGTACAGCAACCCTAACACAATGAAACTCAGAGACTTCTCAAGGAAGCAAATATTACTCTTTATTACAATCTCGAGAGAAGGGGCGTCTACTCCTCCAGTACACTACCAGCAGGAGAGAGGGGAGGTACAAAGGACAAAGCAAGGTAATATACCTTAACGCAAACAAGAAACTTCCACCCTACCACTATCCCTTACTCCCATTGGCTGGGAGGCGGGCTTACATTCTAGGCGCAAAAATCTTTCCCATTCCCAAAGAACAAGGAAACAGGGTATAGCCAATCCAAACATACATGTCCTTATTTAGTATACCTAATGCTGACGTGGCAGTTGCAATCAGGAGAGGGTTTAGGGCTGAATTAAACTTATGGCCTGTTCGTTCTCTCAGAGCCTTTCTCTAGTTTCAAGACAGTCTTTTCATCACCACCCTGAGAAGTCTTCACAGAGGTTATATCTTATTCAATACTTTCTAATGATATATTTTTTTTAAAAGTCCCTCTGTATACCTGGTAGGGTTGGGTTTTGGGTTTTTTTGGTTTTTTGGTATAAATGTATAAATTTGATTTAAATTGTTTTAATTAAAAAGATTTTAAAAGAAATGTAACCAGTCATCAGCCCAAGACCACCAAACCAAGCTAGGTCTAGAATAGATAGATACATACATACAAACATACTTACACACATACATATAGCTATAGATTTGTACATATCTCTCTGTATATATGTATTGTAACCCAAGTCCCAAAGCCCATTGTATGGGACTCTCTCCTCATTAGTGGAGATCAATGCCCTGTGCCTACTTGAAGGAAAAGGTAAGAGTTGGAAAGATAGAAGAGAACCCTGTCAGGTTCTTCAGGGCTCTTCAGTCTCTTCAGAGTCTTCTGGCTTCCATCTTCAAGAGAGATGATGAACAATATCAACCCCACTTCAGATTGGTGAAGGGAAAAAAAAACTGAGAAAAAGCCAACATGAGAATAACTGGCATTCTTCATTATGTACCTTTCCTCAGCTTGCTACACTAGAGACTTTGGGGAATTTCCCTTTGGGTCAGATCTTTGACTCTTCCTTTTGGCTGAGCTAAGTTACTTTGCTCCCAATAGGAGAGCTCCTGTATCATATTGTACTTGTAATCTGTATTGTATTGTATTGTACTGTCTGGCATGTATTCACAAGCACATGTGTCTTATATGTATGCTTTCTCTAATTTCTGTTTTGCTATCAACTTGGATAAATGGATTTATTTGCTATGTGTGTTCGTTGTGGAACTATATTTGGTGGGAAGCATGTCAGGTCTTGGATATAGAGCTTAGGGCCCTCTTTTTACCACCAAGAAACAGCGACCAGGAGTTTAGTTAAAACCTAATAATTACATCCTTTAGACTATAATATTTAAGGGAGCGGATAGATACAATTTTAGCATGGTACTCCTTCTCTCTAAGGAAAGTAGAGGAGCCAGCTTCTGGCTCCAACCTCTTCCTTGCCCTACTGGCAGGAATTAAAGTCTCCTTTGGAGAATAGTGGAAGGAGGAGATGCTAGAGATTTATCTATTCTGGCCTTCCTCTATAAGCCACATATGATACCCCCCCTGCTATACATGGGGGGCATATGTTGCATAAATATGTGTATATGCATATAACACATTACATATAATGAGGTGCCATATATGTAGAAATATTTACATAGTATCATCATACATATAAATGCCACCTTATTGCGGATGTGCAAATGAAATATATTTGCAGTTTCATTCCAGTTTGCATTCTATTTATGGATATATCTTACCAGAGATTCAGCTCCTCATTGGCAGGGATTACATCTTAACATTTTCGTATCTCCAATAGCATTTAGTCTTCCGAATTGCTCCTTGGTCCCACCACCCCCACCCTAGCTTCCTGTTACTATCATCAAGACTGAGTTTTTCTGCCAAGCAGGGGCAGGCCCTGAGAAACAACAAGCTAAAAAACAGAAAGGCCACAGAAGAGCAACTCCAAACAGACCTTCAGATCAGGAGGTTTCTGAGAGGCTGCATCTGAAAGAACACAGACTCCCAGATTTATTGGGATGTGCTGGGCAGCAATCTTCTCTAGCATGTGACCACAGGAGGCAAGCAAAGAAGACAAGGGGAGATAGAGAGGCCTCTGCTGTCATGCCCACAATTGCTCAAGAGACTCTCCACCCTCACTTCTTGTCATCATTTCTTAATCTTTCTTCCCTACTACTGACTCACCTACATTCTCTCAGTATCACAGGGTTTAGAGCTGGAAGGGACCTGAGAGAGCATCTAATCTAATTCCTTCATTTTATACTCAGGGAAACTGAAGTCTAGAGAGGAGAAATGATTTGTTCAGTGTCACACAGACATTAAGTAACTCTTCTTTAGAAACAACAACAACAACCATGAAAAACCTCACAGGAGAAGGCACAATCGAGCATTAAGTGAGTACACTAAGTGAAGACCCAGATGTTTGACTCCACAGTGCTTTGAACTCCGCAGGGATTACTCATTTTTTAAAAAATGTTTCACAAAACATGTTTTCAAGGCATGCTACTGTGTGCATGCAAAGTTGAAACACATTATGTTATTCTTTTCTAAATATAAATCAGAAATGCACTAGAAGCCTTTCTAGGTTAATGTCTCATAGTCATTTTCAATGTCCCTATTCTATAGCTAGGTGATGTGATGTAAAGATGGGGCAGGAAAGCCACACTAGCCCCAAGATAGCTATGAAATTCCACCATTATAAATTCATTTCTTTGGCTCTTGGAGACTTTTGGTTTTCAGGAATCCTCTTTTGAAAATACAGGTGTTCCATGTTTAAAAAAAAATGGTTTCACATGCAACTGGGAAATAAATACAGGAAATGGAGTACAGAAATCTATCCTGCTCTACAGGAAAATAGAAGGGGAAGGGGATAAGAGAAGGTGGGGAGAGATAGAAGGGAAGGCAGACTAGGGGAAGAGGTATTCAGAATGCATGCCATCTTAGGGTGGGGGGAGGGGCAAGATGGGATGGAAATTTGGAACTCAAAGTCTTGTGGAAGTAAATGTTGAAAACTAAAAATAAATAAATTTATTAATAAAAAAATAAAAATACAGGTGTTCCTGGGAAGAGGATTGTTCAATCATGTCTAACTTTTAGTGACCCCATTTAGGGTTTTCTTGGCATAGATGCTGGAGTGGTTTGCCATTTCCTTCTCCGGCTCAGTATACAGATGAGGAAACAGGCAAACAGGGTCAAGCAACTTGCCCAGGGTTACATAGCTAGTAAGTGTCAGGTCAGATCTGAACTCAGGAAGATGAATCTTCATGACTCCAGGCCTGGCACTCTATCCGCTGCACCACCTAGCTGCCCTGGGAGGGAAGATTACCTTAAGTATTTACCATCTTATTCTGGCTGATAAGAGAGACATTTGAAAGTTCCTCAGGGATGGGGCCCTGATGGAAGGAGTCTGAAGAGCTCTATAGGAAACAGGGAGGGAGAGAGGGATACTGTAAGGAACCAAATCAAAGTCCCACTTGCTTCTTGCTTAGGGTAGCCCCTAACCAGTTCTAAGCTTATATTCAATAACAAACATCTCTAATAATAATTACTAAAGTAAGTGCCTTGCATAACAGTTTGTTGTTGTTGAGTCATTTTAGTTGGGTCCAACTCTTCATGACCCCATTTGGGGTTTTCTTGGCAAAGATGCTGGAGTAATTTGCCATTTCCTTCTCCAGCTCATTTTATAGCCGAGGAAACTGAGGCAAATAGGGTTAAGTGACTTGCCCAATGTCACATAGTAAGTGTCTGAGGCCCAATTTGAACTTTATCTTCTATGAGATTTGAATTTATCTTCCTGACTCCAGGCCTAGCACTCTATCCACTTTGCTACCTGGCTGCCCCAGCACACAGTAGGCACTTAATAAAGATTGATTGATTGATTGATTGATCCTAGGGTGTTCCTTAGCAAACTTAAGGGTTAAATACTATAGGATAGTAGAATTAAGTGAACTACAAGCTCAATATGAGTCAACAATGTAATATTCAATAAATTCAATCAGAAAAACATTTATTAAGTGCCTATTACATGCCAGCCACTGTGCTAAGTGCTGGGGATACAAAAAGATGCAAAAGATAGTCCCTGGACTCATGGAGCTTACAATCTAATGGAGGAGACAACATGCAAATAAGTACATACAAAGCAAGCTATATACAGAATAAATAGGAAATAATTAACAGAAAGAAGGCATTGGAATTAAGTAGGTTTAGGGAAGGCTTCCTGTAGGAAGTGGGATTTTGTTTGGGACTTAAAGGGAGCCAGGAGGTCAGTAGCTACAGTAGAGAAAGGAGAGCATTCCACACATGAGGGATAGCCAAAGAGAATACCCAGAGCTGAGAAACGGAGTGTTCATATGAAAGACAAAAGAAGCGAATGCAATTTTGAGTTACATTAAGAGAAGTGTAATCACCAGAAAAAAGAAAATGATGGTGCCATTGTCCTCCGCTATGGTCAGAATATATCTAGAATATTATGTTCAGTTCTTTGCTTCATCTCCCAGTTCTGGATTCTATGAGAAATGAGGAGAGAGAGAGAGAGAGAGAGAGAGAATAATGTCTAACTCTAGAGAAGCTAAGTGACTAGTTCAAGGTGGCACAGATAGTTAGTAAATGGGATCTGAACAAAGACCTTCTGGTTCCAAACCCAGTGCCCTTTTCACCACCCCATATATTTCTGGCATTTTGCAAGAAAAGTTTGAGGCAGAAAGAGTAGGATCAAGAAATATTAAGATAACCTGAAGAAAAGGATTCAAGGAGAAGGACCCGAGAAGAAGGAAAAGGAGAAGAGAGTTGGCAAGGCAAGGTAAAAAGAAATGGTAAATGAAACAAATTGGTGGGCAAAACAAATTAGCAGATGGGATTAGTGGGTGGGGCAAGTGTGTGAAACCTCTGAGGTTGATGTGAGTAGTAGAGGGGGTGGGGATTGTGGAACTGTGGAATTACTGTGACTAAAAAATGAAAGTTGGGTGTGGCTGTCATGTTAATAAGAGGTAGTAGGTTGTAAAGACCTTAAGGAGCTACTTAGGAGAAAGATATAAAAACCTACAAATTGTTTTTTAAAAGACTAAAAAGCATGTTGAACAGGGGGAATTTTGTGGCAACTTGAATTGAGTGTTCAGTGTTTGTATTTTTGCTGCAACCAATTGGATGCCATCTATATTCCAAGTGCAAGCTGATCTCTCTTCCAGAAAAGATAGGTGAAAGGACTCGAGGAAAGCTTCTTCATATTCCAGGTAACCATGTGTAATTAAATATTCTTTTTAAAACTATAAATGGGATTCAATGGGGGAGGGAAAGAAGAACATGAAGTAGAGGAGGGAGAATAACTCCTGTTAGGAAGTTCAAGAGTGGAAAAGATCACATAGGATGAAAAAGTGGGGGGGGTGCAAGGAAGGTAAGCACAATTATATAACAGAAACTGAAAAACAAATGACAGGCTCTTCCTAGAGGAGAGAGTTGTATGCTATGAAGAGGAAGCAGTTGTTCATAATATTTGTAAAGCACTTAGTGAAGCCTGGCCCATCCAAGAATGATACCATAGGTCCTTGAAAGACATTCCCAGAAGGTGAGAGATCATGCAAGAGCTGTGGCAGTTGATGATTCCCTGTTCAGGAATACCAAGTCAGTTTTTTGTCAACCTGATAACAACAGAGATATCTATCTTCTTCCCCTGCAAGAATCAAAACAAAACGGATAACATCTGACGACTCATCAAAACAGATGACTATACCCCAATTCTAGTGATTCATGTGGATATAAATGATACTGCAAGAAGCAATCCAGCATATGTTGTCAAAGATTAAAGTCTTGAGGAGGAAGTTGAAGCCCATAGGAGCAAAGGTTAAGTCTTCCTTGCTGATGCCATTTGAAGAAAGCATAGAATGCAGAAGAAGAAGAAAATAATTTGGGATATGAACAGGTAACTAAGAGGGTAGGTAATGGATTAAAATGGGGTTTGGATTTCTAGATCATAGCTTAAAATAGGGATGATAGATTCTTGGTCAAAGATAGAGGGTACCTAACAAAACCAGATAAGAATGGGTTTTTTTTTTTGTTTTTGTTTTTGTTTTATTTTTGGTTTTTTGCCAAATTAAAACAACTTTGAAGTTTCACGTCACACCTGAAAAATTGGCAAAGGATAGTTAATGTTGTAGAAGTTACAGAAAAACAGAAACATTGATGTGCTATTAGCAGAACTATGAGTTGGTCTAAAAACTCTGGAAAGCAATTTGGAATTATTCAAAGGAAAATGACTTAAAATGTTAATGCCCTTTGACTCAGAGATCCCAGAGATTTACCCCCAAGGAGGTCAATGACAGAAAGACCTCCAATCAATCGATCAATCAACAAATATTTATTAAGTACTTATGTCCTAGGTACTATGCTGGGGATACGAAGAAAGTCCTTCAAGGAACTTACATTCTAATGGGGTGAGACCAACTATAAATAGGTAAATAACAACATACTACAGAGTAGCAACAAAGAACTAGAAACAAAGTAGATACTCATTGACTGGATGTTCAAATAGCAGAAATTCAGACATTTAGAAGGAGTTGAACTGACTACTTCCTGAGGAAACTTCCAGCTCTAAAATTATACAATTCTTCCTCTGAAGTCACTTCTTTCTCTGGGTCTTAGTTTCCTCACCTAGAAGACAAGGGATTAGCCTAAGTGATTTCCCACTCTGACATTGTATGTTCAAGAGTCACACCCAATTCTGATATTCTATGAGAAATGCCAATCCTGCTCCCCCTATCCTCACTACTCCCCTAATCTCCCTACTAGGATTCAACATTCAGAGATCATCCTTAGGGAGGGCTCTTCCCAGAATGAAAACTGTTTCCAGTTTAGTTTTGACTAGACCATATATTCAAAGCTGTGCCTAGGGCCCTGAAAATCTAGGCCCATTTTTTAAATGGGGAATGGGGAGAAAGGTATGATTTTTGTCTATGAGTGCTGAAAAACACCTGAGACTCAAACACACACATACTAATGACTCATGAATACCACTTCCACCCAGGGAGAAGGGATTGCCCTTCCCTTAAAGGCTGAGCTTTGGGAACAGCAAAGCAGCAATTATTCTGGTAGTGCTAGTGAAGACACCTCAAGTTTACTCTGAGGCTGCCAGCAGGCAGCAGATTAAAATAGGGAGTCAGAAGAGGTCTAGGGTCCTTTATATTGTAGCTACAGAGTTGATTGTACTGACAGGAAGGAATACAAGAGAACTAAATGACACCTGATTTACCAGAATCACAAAATATAAGAGCTAGAATGGACCTTGCAGATCTTCCAAGATGAGGAAGTTGAGGCCTGGAAAGATGAAGTCACCCATCCAATGTCAATGGCTAGTAAGTATCAGAAACAAAATTTGGACTAAGGTGTTCTGACTCCAAATCTATTCCACTATGGGAAGTGAAGAGGAGAAGAGGAAAGGGACATTTATTAGATGCCTACAATGTGATGGGCCAGGCTCCACTAAGTGCTTTACGAGTATTATCTCAGCTTAGATTCTTATAATCTAGCCACTGCTTATCGATGTTCTTACTCCTTAAGAGTCTGCCCAATATGATGGATGTTCTAATAAACCTTGTCTTTGGCTGAAAGAAGGCTTGGGTCGAATTCTTTTGGGCAGGACCCACGTGTTGTGATTTTGGGGTCCCAGCACCCCTGAACCCCTAAACCGCATCATTTTGGTGGCCCGTACGGGGAAACTGCCTAACCCCAAGTTCTTCTCCAGCAAAGACTGGAAGGTATGTAAGCCTCCCCCCCCTTCTTGCTCTGCAGTTGGGGTTGCTCTCCAAGCACCAAGGCTTGGAGGTGCATTTCGGGCAGTTATGAGGTTGTCTTGCACTCAGCCTGACGCTCTCAGGCTCTCGATCCACTGGGTTGGTTCAAGGCCATGGCCCTGGGTACACCTTCCACAGAATAGAGGACAAGGATGGACACCCTATCCGGAAATATATCTGTGAATTCCCTTGGCACTAGGGAATTGGGAAAAACTGCACTTGCTTTTTGGTTCCCTGAGGCTTACTTACTCCCTTCCCTCTGCACCTCTGAATCCTCCCTCATGGAGGTTACAGGGAAAGTTAGAACAGCTAAAAATATCTTGGCAGATTCTGGAGGTTTTGTGATTGATCATTATTACTCTTTTTTCCCACTTCCTTCACTTGAGTCAAGAGGGTATCTGTTAACCCCCCTCATAGAAGAAAGTTTCACTCTTTACCCCTCACCTTTGATTTCACCCTCCCCCACCTGGGAAAGGAAGGAGGTGGGAGAGGCAGCAGCTACAGCACGGGCCACACTGGCAATGGCCTTGGGCTCTGGGGCAACCTTTGCCTGGAAGCATCACCCAGGTTCAGCACATCCTGCTCAAGGTAATGAAGCTAGCCTCCGACCTTGGGTAAGCATGCTCTTTTAAATTTGTAGTTTTAACTGTTAATGATGAGATGTTGATTCTCTGTGTAAAGTAATTTGGAAATGCATTTAACAAGACTGAAGTCACCTGATTGGTAGTGGGTTTGTTTCACGTTTCAAATTGGTGAGCATTCTGTATCAGTTATGTCAAGCAACTTTTCATAATTTGATTACTGCTAAAATAATTTAGCTACTGTTGGTTATTTTAATGCATAAATTAGCCAAAAAGTTTGTTTGGGTTACGTATGGCTTGCTGAGAATTTGCAAGTGTATAGAAATCTCTAATGATTGGCTTTTTACACCAGGACAAATTTAAGTTTGAGATGTAAATCCTGGAAAAGTTTTTCCTAAGCTGTGATAGTAAAACTTGCTGTTTGAGGTAAAAGCTCATAGGATTTTATTTTGAGTTGTCTGGTGGGTCATAATCCATTGATAATCAATAATCCATCATCTGAGAGAAATGCCACAAGCTACTCAGAGAAGGTGATACTGGTGGGAAGTCAGCATTGGGAAAAACTGAGAGGACAATTTTAGCCTCAGCCTAAGATGGGATCCTCCTGGCTCAGTTTCCCCATTATGTTCCTTTGAAAGGGAATGTTACCCACCTGGCTATTCCTGACTCTGGCTATGAGGTGGATTTGTTACTGCATTGTTGGAAAACTGAATTATCTGAATCCAAACACAGCTAAGGATGTTTTATCCTCTCAGAGTTGGGCCCTAAATCTAGTATCTGGGCCCTGCAGTTTTTTCTGTCAGATTTGTGTCTTCCAGACCATGGGCCATTCACCTACAGTTGGTAGCAAACAGCAAGTACCAGCCAATGTCCCCACATCGTTCCCTGGATGCAGCCTGTGCTTGGTTCCAGTCAACATCCTCTTTGGGACCCTCTTGAGACAGGGACAGCTCTACTCCCCTTGCCAGCAGGAAGCAGTTTCAGAAGCCGAGATCTTCACCCCTTACCCCAAAAGGATTTGGGTTCCTATTTGTTTGAAGGGGGAATGATGGGGTTGGGATCTGGGCCCCAGAAAGGAAAAACCCTAGACTTTCCCATGTGGCCAAATTTCTGGCATTTGCCTGAGGCTATAATCCCATCAAATGGCCTTTCATTGTGGCTATACCCAATCTCCCCTCCATTGTTTCACCTCCCTATAGCCCCTGGCCATTTCCCACCCTTGGTCCCACCTATGCTCCATTTCCCACCTTTGGTAATTCTATTACCTCATGGACTACTTGGCCACTCCTAGATCCCTCCCACAGTCTTTCTGTATATGGGGTCCTGTCTCCATTAAGATGCTCTGATTCTTAGAATCTAGCCAATAGCCCATAGATGCTCAGATTCCTTAAGAGTCTAGCTAATATGGTGAATCTTCAATAAACCTTGATTTTGGCTGCAAAAAAAAAAAACAAAACAAAAACAAAAAAACCCAAGTATTATCTCATTTGATCCTGCACTGACAGAGCAGTGTAATTCCAGTTTTCTGGTATTCCTGAGTGGCTTCCTTGTATGTTTATATATGTGTTCCCACATAGTATGTGTGTGTTTATGTGCATTCTTAAATGAAATGTGTTTACCTTGGGGAAGCCTTTCAGATCTGGCTATGCTACAAGCTGCCTGAGATCTTAGACACAGATAACACTGAAGGACTTGGGGGTGATGACTGTCACAATAGTAGGATCCTTAACAGTTATCTTCTGAACTTTTCTTTTGAGAGGTGACTCTCAACTATGCAGTTGTATCTCTAAAGGAAGTACCATAGCTATTACAAGGGGTCCTTGAGTCCAAATGTGTGACAGCTATTATCAATCTGATTCTTTGCTTCAACAAAATATTTGTGTGAATAAATTCAGTCACAGAGAACAGCTGAAGAAATACATTCCTCTCATTCTTCTCTAAAGAGAGATGGTAGACTATGGGTCCAGAATATCACATTCAATACTATATATGGTTATTCTGTTGGTTAGTTTTATTTAAGTATTTTTCTTTGTTATAAAGGAGAGTTATTTGGAGAAAGAGAATATTGGGAGATGGCATTTATATTAAAAAAAAAATCTAAAGGTATCAATAAAAGTTAAATATTCTGTGTGGCTCAGTACAATAAGCAAATATGTCTTCTGTAGGTTGAATAAGCAGTGCTTCACACATGCTCATTGCCATTTTTGAGGTGTATGTAAATGCTGTTGTGATTAATAAAATACAAATTTATTTTAAAGCCTTACAGAATTCATAGTAACTTCATGTTCTCATGTATTGTTTCATTCAACAGATACTAATAATACAATTACTATCACTTCGGAATTCAAGAAATTTTCTGACATTAAAAAAGGGTCCTTGTACTCCAATAGACTGGTAACCATTGTCCTTGGGTGTGTCTTTGAAACAGGTCTCAGGACCCTGATAGCCCTTTTGAGACATGTTTTCCCCTTCAAGGCTGCCCTTGAAGTTTATTTTGGCCTGATTGGACTTGGATACAAATATGTAGAAGATGGAGAGTCAGGGAGGGAAGGGACACATTGTGATTTGCTCCCTGGGAGACACCTCCCCTAAGGATGGTCCTGTGTACAATACATCTGAGAAACTTGGATCAAGCTCCATTCTATCTTTTAGCTAGTCAAGGATATTTCCAGAACTGACTTCCAGGGCCCCTCCCCCCCCCTTAATGGAAGTATGATAAGTCAGGAAGCTGGTTTCAGAGTCTGCCATCTGTCATCACTGAAGCAATTTACCAGTCAGTGTAACATCATAGGATTTCAAAGCTGGAAGGGGTCCTAGAACTCATTAATCAATATAGTCAAATTCCCTCATCTTAGAGATAATGGAACCAAGGTTCAGAAAGGGTGAGTGACTTGCTCCACAGTGGCAAGTGACAGATCTTCAACTTGAACCAGACCTCCTAACTCCAAACCCTGTGTTCTTTTCAATACATTCTGCTCAAACAGAAAAAGAGAATTAAATATCTTGGAGTCTCCCATCACTCATCCTAGGGAAAGTCAGTGAGCAAAGAAGTTGTGCAGAATTCTAATCTCAAGTCTGAAGTTTTTCAAAGTCTGAGCAAATATTTCCTAAAAAGAAAAAAAAAAGAAAAAAAATCCAGATCCAGCCCTATGTCCCTAATTCTTTTTAAATTTTATTATTGTTATTATTATTATTATTATTATTTACCCAATGCATTGGAAGTCTTCCCTGGAGCAGCAGTGAGAGGCAAGCAGCAGTAACTAAAGAGCATCACAGACTTTTCCAGTCACAAATGGCCAGGGCAGGAAAGTCTGTGAAAGTAGGAGAACCTTCTCTACTGGAGATTTGATTGGCATAGGGAAAGGTACTCTTAATATATTTTGTTTATTTTTTAGTAAATAGTATTTTATCTTTTATACTTACATGTAAAAATAGTTTTCAACATTCATTTTTTATAAGATTTTGAGTTCCAAATTTTTATTCTTCCCTTTCATCCCCTCCCCAACACAGCAAGCAATCTGATATAGGTTATATATGTATAATCATGTTAAACATATTTCTACATTAGTCATGTTGTGAAAAAAGAAACAGAAGAAAAGGGAAAAGCACAAAAAAAATAGTATGAAAATGATATGCTTCGATCTGCCTTCAGACTCCATAGTTCTTTCTCTGGATGTGGTTAGCATTTTCCATCGTGAGTCTTTTGGAATTGTCTTGGATCATTGTATTGCTGAGAAGAGCTAAGTCTATCAAAGTTGATCATTGCACAATGTTGCTGTTACTGTGTACAATATTTTCCTGGTTCTGCTCACTTCACTCAGTATCAGTTCATGTAAGTCTTTCCAGATTTTTCTGAAATGTGCCTGCTCATCATTTCTTATAGCACAATAATATTCTATGACATTCATATACCACAGTTTGTTCAGTCATTCCCCAATTGATGGACATTCTTTCAATTTCCAATTCTTTACCACCACAAAAAGAGCTGCTATAAATATTTTTGTATAAGTGGGTCCTTTTCCCTTTTTTATGATCTCTTTGGGATACAGGCCTAGTAGTGGTATTTCTGGAGCAAAGGGTATGCACAGTTTTATAGCCCTTTGGGCATAGTTCTAAATTGCTCTCCAAAATGGTTGGATCATTTCACAACTCCACCAACAATGCATTAGTGTTCCAATTTTCCCACATCTTCTCCAACATTTATCATTCTCCTTTTCTGTCATATTAGCCAATCTGATAGGTGTGAAATAGTACCTCAGAGTTGTTTTAATTTGCCTTTCTCTAATCAATAGTGATTTAGAGCATTGAAAGGTATTTTTAAAAGGCAAGAGGGCTCTTCTGGACACTTTTGCTCAGGGAATCAAGATTTAAACCTATATCATACATCTAGAGCTAGAAAGTACCCTCGAAGCTAACTGTTCCAACCCTATCATTTTGCAAATGAAGAAACCAAGACTTGAGGAAGTTCAATGACTTTCCATATATTAGTGAGTAGAAGAAGCAGGATCTGGACCCTCTTTCCTCTATATTACACTAGCAACCATTTTCTAGAAGATAAGAAATGTCTCCAACAAGTGATATTGCTTCATTGGGAGGGTGTTTGTTTGGCATTTCTCCTTGGGCATTGATTGGCAGCTTGATCATCTCTGAAGAAAGCTGGAAACTGCACCTTAATCTGGTTTACCACCAGGTTGCTGGGGGTTTGGAGTTTCTATTTTACAATTTATTTTTTTCCAAAACAATGATTCACAGTTCTCCACAGGTGGTTTCTTCCCAAAGAACTGTAGTTACCTAGCTCAGGGTGCCCCAGCCTTTTAGAGAAAAGTTGACTTTTACTTTCTCAAAGCCTTAACGTTAAGTGACAAACCCCAGGATGTGGAGTCAGAGGAACTGGGTTTGAATTCCAGCCCTGACATTTACCCTCTGTGTAACCCTGGACAATGAATGTCTCCTTTCTGGGCCTCAGTTTCCTAATTTGTAAAATTGAGCTAATACCTGCTTCACATAGCTGCTATGTGGAACAAATAAAATAATGTATATAAAGTGTTTTGCAAGCATTCAAGCCTACATAAGTATTGGCTATTACTGTAATAATTTCCCAACTAGTCTTTCTGCATTCACTCTCCCTTTCTAATATATCTTTCATACTACTACCAAATTATCTTCCTGAAACACAAATCTGACTACAAAACTTCTCTGCTCCAAAGTTCTAAGTGGCTCCTCATTTGCTATAAGGTAAGCAATTATCTCTAACCTGACATTTAAGGGCCTCCACAATCTGGTACTAGCCTATCTTTCCAAATTTTCTTCTTCTTCTTTTTTTTTTTTTGAGGCAATTGGGGTCAAGTGACTTGCCCAGGGTCACAAAGCTAGTAAGTGTCCACCTAGCTGCCCCAATTTTCTTCTTTTTAATACCCTTCAAACATTCCATATGCTAGCCAAATTGGACTAGTGTTGTTTTACCCATTTTCTACACCAAACATTCTCAACTCAAAGGACATCCCACATTCCCTAACATTTCCCTCTTCTTTCAGAATTCTTTCTTTCTTTAGGATCATAGGAACATAGATTTATGACCTAGAAGGGCTCTTTTTATACTTATGGAAATTTAGGCTCAAGTAACTTACCCAAGGTCATAATCTATTAAAGGGGTAAGACATGTATACAAATAAACAACCTAAGATGTGTATGTGTTATGTGTGTGGGAAGGACATGTACACAGTGGAGCAAATACAAAACATTTTTGTTGTTCAGTCATGTCCAACTCTTTGTGACTCCATTTAGGGTTTTCTTTGCAAATATACTGGAGTGATTTGCCATTTCTTTCTCCAGCTCATTTTACATACGAGGAAACTGAGGCAAACAGGGTGAAGTGGCTTGCCTAGGATCACACAGCTAGTGGCTGAGGTCAGATTTTAACTCAGGAAGACTCATCTTCCTGACTCCAGGCACTATCCACTGCACCACATAACTGCCCAGTACAAACACAGACAAAGTAAATATCAAGCAGTATGTAAGAGGGATTGTGGGGGGTGAAGGATGGGGGTGGGGAGTGGGCAGGGCCCCAGCAAAAGCAGATAGCCCAGAGGGCTTAAAGACAGAAATATTGAAATGTAAAGAAGAAGGCCTACTGGTGCCCCCTTCATTAGATTTAAGTTCCTTGAAGGCAGGGGCAGTAATTTTCATCTATATGCCCCCAGAACTGAACATTGGATCTTGCTGCAGTGGGCACGTATGCTAATACTGTATCCATTTCCATTGGCAGTTCAGTGCTTGTACTATACAGTCTCAGTGAAAAGAATGAGTGACATCATCCAAGTGGTATTTGCCTGTGAAACATAAGAATATGGGGTAGTGTGAGGAGATAAAGGAATAATTGGCAGGAGAGGAAGTGGATGGGGAGAAAAGTGATGATTCATGTGTCAAGTGGGGGGTAAAGAATTAATTGACCCTCTGAGGTTTCTTCCCAATCTAAGATTCTATGATTCTCTGAAAAAGAAAAAGAAGGGAAAAGAAAGGGTTTTTGTCTGTGGAAAAGGAAAGCATCCTTCTTTTTTTGTCTTCCTTTTTTAATCAATATTTTGTTTGCATTGTAAGAGAAAGCCTGAAGCTGTGGATGCAGCCAGGTGGCTGACTTGAAAAATTCTACAGCTGTATGCTAAAGGAGAAAATTATTCACACATTCAAATGGAAAAACTGGAATAGAAAGTGTACCTGGAATGTTAGATTGACACTGGTCCTATAATCAGTTGACTTGTAAGGGCCTTCCTGGGATATGCTAGTGAATCTGGGTGATTGGCCCAAGACATTTCACTTTGTTTCTGATCCCACCCATGCCTAACAATAGTGATTTTGACTGGGCAGTGACTGGTAGCAGGGAAAGGTGTTACATCTTCTTTGTCCTTCATCACCCATATTATAAGGACAACACTCCTCACGCATCACAGACTATCCTATGAGGCATCTAGGTGATGCAATGGATAAAATTAGGGGCCTGGAGTCAGGAAGACCTGAGTTCAAATCCAGCCTCAAACATTTACTAGCTAGGTGACCTTGAACAAGTCACTTAATATCTGTTTGCCTTGGTTTCTTCTAGTTTAAAATTGGGATAAAATAGCACCTTTTCCCTAAGGTTGTTGTAAGGATAAAATGTGATAATATTTGTAAAGCCCTTAGCAGAGCGCCTGGCACATAATAGGGGTTATATAAATACTTCTTGTTATTATATATCCCTGATTCAGTTACCGATTACAGAGGCCCAAACCACAGATTCATTCAAACATTTGTTAACTGCCTACTGTACACTAGATTCTAGAAGGGCAATTATAATGATAGCTAACTTTTATATACTACTCATAATAGTTAGCATATATATAACACATATCTATATCTTTTTTTTAAGGCAATTGGGGTTAAGTGACTTACCCAGGGTCACACAGCTAGTAAATGTCAAGTGTTTGGTCTGAGGCCAGATTTGAACTCATGTCCTCCTGACTTCAGGGCTGGTGCTCTATCCACTGTGCCACCTAGCTGCCCCTACATATAACTATATCTATAGATCACTTTACATTATCTTATTTAATACTCACACCAACCCTGAGTGGTAGGTGTTATTATTCTCCCCATTTTGTAGATGAAGAAACAGACAAAGAGATTAAGTGATTTGGTCTCTTGGTGTCTAAGGCAGTATTTGAACCTAGGTCTTTCTGATTCCAAGACCAGGACTTTTTTTTGGTCCAAGGGAGGACCAATGATATCACAGGTGATGTCTTAACTTGCTGGTGAATTGGATTTAAGAGAGGCAAAGTTGCACAAAGTCATCAACCTTACTTTCTCTTCCTGAGTCACTGAAGTCCAGTGGCAAGACAAAAGTCAAGACAACTGGTGATGGCCAGGATACAGGTGATGGCTGATTTTGGCATCTTTGATGTCTCACCAAGCTCTCAGTGCTCCTCATCTTCTGCTTCATTTTGTTATGGATAGCAACATGGCTTTTGGAACAAATTATCTGCTCACCCATTCCACTAGTGAAAGTCTTCACATGCTTGGTGTAGCCATCCCCCAATTCACTGACAGGCTGGAGGCCTGTCAGTTACCCTCAACCTGGTTTAGCTCCTCTGCCTCAATAGTTTTATTGGGGTGTGACTACCGCACATGCCACAGCTTCTTGGAGCCACAGGTGAGAGTTAAGTACCAGGTAGACCCCAAAGGTGGATGAGCAGCCTTGGAAATGGCTTGGCAAGTCCTCCCACCAGAGGTTCTAGTCTTCCTGAACACCCCATACACTCCAGGACTGGAGACATTTAGCATGAAGAAGACTCAGGGGTCACATGATAGCTGTCTTAAGTGTCTGAAGGGCTGTCGTGTGCAAGAAGGATTAGATTGGTTCTTTTTGGCTCCCAAGTACAGAACTAGGGACAATGGGTAGGAGTTGAAAAGAAGCAAATATAAGCTTGATGTAAGGAAAAACTTTGCTACTAATTAGAGCTATCACAAAGCTGAATAGGCTGCCTGGGGACGTGGTGGGTTCCTCCTCCTCAGAGGTCTTCATGCAGAGACTGGACAATCATTTGTACCATACATAATAGTGGGGGCTCCTTGCCAGTATGGGTTAGACCAGATGGCCACTGAGGTCTCTTCCAACTCTCAAATTTTATGATTGTATAAGTGGGAAACAAGAATTGGAAAGTTCTATTGAGCTTAGAAGGTTTCATAAATTAATCTGATAATACACTAAACTGTCTGTTTTGAGGCACAGCCCAACAAAGTTCAGAAATCTTCCCCTATGTGACCCAAGATTGATGAATTTTTCTGCCATGGCAGCTCACTTCACATCTGTGTCAGTAGAGAGAGTAATCACACCAATGAAATTATAGATACTTGAAATGTTCATGGGAAAAAGGGGGAGAGAAACCTGTGACTTGGTCATTGTAAGGAACTAAAAAATTCTAAATGTGGAAACTCCCTCCACAAATTCAGACTGATAACTTTTTGATAACTCTTAGAGAGTTACCTATGGGAGCTGAAAGGGTATGTGATTTGGTGCTGGTCATACAGTAGATGTCAGAGAGGAAATTGAACCAAGGTTTTCCCAACTCCAAAGCCAGCCTTCTATGCCGTATGCCAGATGGTCTTTTCAGGTTATGCATAGAACCCTGAGACATCTCCAGTGAAAATGTTCATATGGACTATTTGTGCCCAAACTGTGGTAGAACCTTCTGAGCTTGTGTTGGTCCAATCAGCCACAGTCAGACACATTGTACCTTGACCCCAACATAGTGATGTCATTTTGGTCCTCTTTGAGAATGGAGGACAACAGCCAAGAACGTTGAAGAGAACAGTAGACAACTGACCCTCTGGGGATCCTAACAGTGTAAGTGTGAGTGCAAGTTAAGGAAGTAGCCTCAGATGGGGTGCTACAAATGTAAAGGAAAGAACAATAGTCACTTCCCTTCTTTGGAGTTCAGTTTCCAACTCCATTAAATGGTAATGGGCTAGATGAGTTCTATGGTCCTTTCAAGCCCTTAATCCTATAAACCCCTAGCTGAAGCATGCCAATCACTTTTGCTTATCAACATGTGAGGTTTTATCATTTCCATAAATTTCTCAAGACTTTCATTTCACACTAGGAAGCCCAGGCATGGAGCATGACTTAAACAAATAGACCTAGAGTTCCTGCCATTGCATTATAACAAGTTTACAAATTACCCTTCTGTTCAATTATTCTGTCCCAGGAATTCAAGCAGAGTAGTGCATAGCAATCAGGGTGGAACTAACTTCAGGGCAAGCAAACGGAAAAGGACTCAAGGGCTGGGTTCAAGAACTCCTGTTATGGATAGCAATGATGTTTTCAGAGTCTAGCACCCAAACCAAAATATTCCAGACTCCCCTGGAATCCTTTCTCCCCACTGTGCTACCTTTCCTTTCCCCCTTTCCTCTCCCTGCTCAGATAGCTCTTTGAAGATATTTCCCTTCACTACTATCAAAGCTTGTTCTCAGGAAAACATCAGTAAACTCTTCCTACAAAAAACTCTGAATTTGGAATTTGCAGGCATGGGTTTGAATTCCCAATCCAATACTTGCTGTCATTTGTTAGAGGAACTAGCCTTGTCCAGCTTGACCCAAGAAGGCAGAACTAGAAATAATAGGCGGAAGTTGCCAAGAGGCAGATTTAAACTTTGATGGAAAGAACAACTTCCTAACAATTAGAGTAATCCCAAAGTGAAAAAAGCTTCCTCAGACATTAGTGGTTCCCCAGTCTTCCTCTCCTCTATCACTCCTCCTCCTCCCCCAGCTAAGTCTGTACCACCACTCCTTAAGGATATTGTAGAGGAGATCTTTGATAAGATATGGATTGGGATTGATCAGTAGGCATATGGGGTGTCTGGAAGGACTAGCCCCTCTGGTGTGAGCTCTTTTTTGGGGCTGCTCATCCATCTTGGGTGTCTACCTGGTGTCTTGGGTGTCTACTCAACTCTCACCTGAGGCTCCAAGAATCCATGGCATTCTCAGTGGTCATACCTTGGTAAAACTATCATTGCAGACAGGCTAAATCAGGACTGAAGCTCAGTCCAAAGACTGGGGCTTGTATGGAGACTGGTGAGTTATCTACATAGAAACGATAGTTAAACCAATGAGATTTGATGGGCTTATACAGAAAGAGGGTAGAGGGGGCAGAAAGAGTTTGGAGAACACCCACAGTTATGGTGTGTGATACGGATGATGAGCCAGAAAAAGAAACCAAGAGGGAGCAGTCAGAAAAGTAGGAAGAGAATCAGGAGATATTAGTGTTGCAAAATCTCAGAGAGAAAAGAATATCCAGGAGAAAAAAATGGTTGATGGTGTCAAATGCAGCAGAGAGATCAAGGAAGGATGAAGTCTGAAAAAGGCCAGATTTGGCAATCAAGAGACTTACAACTTTGGAGAGTGCAGTTTCCATTGAGTGGTGAGGTTAGAAGCCATATTGCAAAAGGTTGAGGACTGGATGAAAAGTGAAGGCAGCAAATGTAGACAGCTTCTTTAAGAAGTTGGACTAAGAAAGAGAGGAAAGATACAGAACAATAAGCTTGAGGGGATAGTAAGGTCTAGTGAGAACTTTTTTTTAAGGATGAGGGAGACATGGGAATATTTGAAGATAATAAGGGAGGAACAAGTAAATAGGGAAAGGTTGAAGACTTGGGTAATGGTTGTTGACTAAGGTTATAATCTGCTGCAGAAGGTAGGAGTGAATAGGCCCAAGCTCAAATAAAGAACAGTTGTCCTTGACAAGAAGGGCAACCTCTGTTGGAAGCCTAAAAAAAAGAAGAGAGTGGGAGATCATTGTGCCAAGGGATTGTGAAACAAAGAGAAGGGAGGAGAAAAGGCTGTTTATGCTAAACGGACTCAATTTTCTAGGTTTTCAGCTAAGAAAAAAGGAGCAAGGGGAGCTATGGGAGGACTGAAGAGGGAAGAAAAGGACTAAAATTGTTTCTGTGGGGAATGAAATGGGGAATAAATTAGGGAGGAATAAATGAACTGCCTTACTGCAGTGAGAATCCAGTTGAATTTGGAATACATGAATATATAATGTAGTTAGTCACCACAACTGTGAGATTTCTTCCTACTTCATTCAGAAGCAAGTGAGGAGGAGCAGAGGAGGCAGATGGTAGGCTTAATCTAGGGATGAGCATTCCTTAGGCAACTAGGTGGTGCAGTGGATAGAGCGCTTGGCTTAGAATCAGGAAGACATAAATTCAAATCTGGACTCACTAGCTATGTGACCTTGGGCAAGTCACTTAACTATATTTGCCTCAGCTTCCTCATTTACAAAATGAAGGAAATAGCAAACCACTCCAGCACTTTGCCAAGAAAACCCCAAATGAGATCACAAAGAGCCAAACACAATTCATTGACAATGAGCATTCCTTGCCTTCTCAAACAGATTATATTCTTAATCATTTCTCTTCCCTTCTCCCTCCCCAACAAAAATTTCAACTTCTCTCTATTTACTGGTTTCTTCTGTCTTCAAATATGCTCATGTCTCTCCCATCCCCTTAAAAAAGTCTTCACTAGACCCCACTTTCCCCTCAGACTATTGTCTTGTATCTTTCCTCTCTTTTCTAGCCTGACTTCTTAAAGAAACTGTCTATATTTCCTGCCTCCACTTCTCTTCTCATCCACTCCTCAACATTTTTGCAATATGGCTTCTAACCTCATCATTAACAAGGGGCCAAGGGATTTGAGAACAGAGGAAAAAGGAAAAGGATTCAAAAATAGAGGACAGTGTAAAGTTGAAATTGCTAACTTTAGGGTTGAGATTGGAAAGGGAGGAAAGTAATACTAAGGCAGGGCTGAGAATGTATTAAGGGGGTAAAGAGATAAGAATCTAGATAAAAGTGAAGAATAGGTTTGGGAGGAGTAAAGCATTGGAAGAAGTGGAATGATAGGAGGTTGTGATCCAATGTCAAGAGTTTTTAATCAAGGAAATGAATTATTTATGGGCAATGTCAAGATCTAATATATGCCAATGTGGTTGAGGTGGAATGAAGGAGTAGGTTATGAGATTTAAGAAGGCTGAGAAACTGGGACACTATGGAATTTGAGGGAGCATTGATATGAATAACATGGAAGCCCTCTGGTATAAGGATAAGAGTTGGAAAGGAGAGGAATATAGTGAGCCAGGTTCTGAACTTCTTGGGAAAAGAGGGAGAATGACTTGAATAGGGATCAGTATAGCTATAGATATCTTCTCAGGGCCCTTTTAGCTCCAAGATTCTATGATACCTGTGTGACTTTGAGCAAGTCATTTAACTTCTCCGGGCTTCAGTTTCCTCATTTGTAAAATGAGAATATTGGACTTGATGATCTCTAAGATCACTTCTAGTCTTTTTCATTATCATAGGTGGTACACCTGTCTGGAATGCTCTCCCTCCTCACCTTTGTCTCTTAGAGTCCTCAGCTACCTTCAGAGCTCCACTCTGGTGTCATATCTTCCAAGAAGCCTCTCCTAAACCACAGATCAACAATGCTTTCTCACTCTTGAAATTATTTTGTGTAGACTTATTTGTGTACAAGTTGTAATCCTCAAGTAGACTCTAAACTTCTTGAGGGCAGATATTCAGGTTTTGGTTTGGTCCTCATATTCCTAATTAGCATAGTTTCTTGCATGTAGTAGGTGCTTAATTGTTGCCTATTGAAATGAATTGAATTGTGATCCTATGATAATTTACAATGAAGTTACACATGCCTGATAATAACAGTCCTAAGTCTAAGCTAGGAGGGCAGGGGTGGAGTCAATTTTAAAGGATCATGAAATCTTAAGTCAAAAGAATGAATCCATAATGGTAGAATTTCAGGTGTTAAGGAAGTCTTTAGTGGGAGGAAAACAGGTACCTTTGCAGCTTCTCTAAAATCCTACCACTCTTATGTATAATGTAACCTATCCTGTGTCAGGGTACCAACTGGTGTTTAAAGCTTATGTGGTTACAAAGAGATCAGAGATTTAGACTTAGGGGGACTTCAGAAGTTAAATAGGCCAAAGGTGGTATATTGCCCAAGGTCACATAGATAGTAAATAGTTGAGCTAGGACTTGAATGCCGGTCCTCTAACTCCAAATCCAGTACTCTTCCCATTGTACCACTCTGGAATAGTGTGGGAATTGTGAATAGCTCATCACAAACCCACATCGCTTCTGGACAACATACTTCCTTCTCTTAGATAGACTCCTCATCTGTAAAATCGGGGGAATGGCTCCAGTCATGCCTGATAACCCTTCTAGCTCTAATGAACTAGAAGTCTATCGCTCACTTCCCTCATCTGTAAAGGGAGAAGATTGGACCAAAGTCTCTTCCAGCTCAAAAGTCTATGACTCTATGCTGTTGATATATTATTATATCAAAGAGCCAAGTACTTTCTCTGAGGAGAGGGCTAGCACAGTAAAGAAGATAATGTTGGTGGGCCGGGGGATGAGAAGGCAGCAGCTGCAGCCAATAGCCTCGAGGTATGCACCAGTTTCTGTCCCATCCTGTATGCAGAAGCAATAACTAGGGTGTTCACTGCTGGTGTTTAACACACTATCTATCCTCTGCAGAACCTTACAGGCTTATAGTAGGGAGAGAGAAGGAGACAGGTAGGACCTGATTGCAGCATGGCAATGCCAATGGAATCATCATGTATTCCTAGGTGTCCTTCCCTTTGTTTCTTTTTTTTTCTTTTTTCTTTGGCAATTGGGGTTAAGTGACTTGCCCAAGGTCACACAGCTAGTAAGTGTCAAGTGTCTGGTCTGAGGCAGGATTTGATCTCAGGTCCTCCTGACTTTAGGGCTGGTGCTCTATCCACTGCGCCACCTAGCTGCCCCTTCCCTTTGTTTCTATGGGAACGTTTTGCCTTATACTGTGAATAGTTCCCTGGAAGGCTGGCAAACTGCCTGAGGTCTTGGGCTCAGAGCAGGACCGAGGGTTTTGACTGACAAAACCCTGACAAGTACGTGCAAGGAGGTTACCAAAAACTGTGTCCTTGATAACACTTTCTGAGCCATTTGTTCCTTATCCTTTTGGGTGGATCTGTATCAGAGTTTGAGAGATTTAGGGGATCCTCAGAATCCTGACAGAATATCACTAAGGTGAATTATTATGCTTTCTTTCTTTTATTATTTTTATATTTTATATATTATATTTCTTATTTTACATATTCAAATATTGTTATATTGTATACATATTATATTTCATTATAGTCTTCCACTATTTATTATATTATTATGTAATATGTAAACTCACACTTCCCAAATAGAAAATGGGTGACATTCGTGTCCATGTTTTTGAAAGAAAGTTTTTGAGTATCTGCTTAAATTCATCTCCATTTTTTTACTCTCCTTCTTATAAAAACCCAATAATTAATAGTCACTGATCTCCCTACTTATCAGGCACTTCATTTGCAGTTTAAACAAATTAATTAAATGTAACCTGCATAGACTGCTAAGCAAATTAATTGCATCAACAAGGTCAGTGAAAATGCATAGGGGTGACTCCTGTGGAACAAAGCACAGAAAATTTAATGCTGTGGTGAACATCTGGAAAGTAATCAGGACTCTTCAAAGTGGTATTTTCAAAGCTGGAATAAACAACTATCGAACTATTGACATACTAACAAGGACAGGTTTCCATGGGAACATTTATAAATGTATCTGGTCTTATAAGTGCCAGTTTTGGTTGCTTTTTTTTTTAAATAGTATTAAGTTTGTGCATGCGTAAAGGTCTGATCGACTAATCACAGGTTCTATTGATTTTCTGACTCTTAAAAGACAGCCTTGATTTCTTTGCCCTGTGAAGTACTTCAAGCCCTCCTTCAGTTTCTAATGTATAAGAAATAAACTGCAGAGTGCCATGGGAAAGCAAGTAAACTTTAAAGTGGTGCAAGGAAGAGTGAGATAAGTGCAAAGTAGAGATCCAGGCAGACTGCTATTAGAAATTTGAGGATGGGGACAGCTAGGTGGCATGGTGGATAGAGCAACCAGCCTTGGAGTTGGGAGTACCTGAGTTCAAATCTGACTTCAGACACTTACTAGCTATGGGACCCTGGGCAAGTCACTTAACCCCAATTGCCTCCAAAAAATAAAAAAATAAAATAAAATAAAAATTTGGGACCATTTGCCTTTAAAAAAAAAAACAAAGAAAGAAATTTGAGGATGAAGCGATTAGTATCACTTGTAGGGTGAGGAATTAGGGGAAGCTTCATGAATAAGATGGCTTGAGATTGAGTTTTGAAGAAAAGGAGGGATTTCAACAAGTAGAAATGGGGAAAAGAAGTCCAATCTAGACATGAGGGATGGTATGAACACAAGCACAAAGATAGGGAAGAACAAGACAAGAACAAAGTAGAAAAAGTAGCTCAGTTTGGCTGGAATGTAGAATATGTGAAGGGAATATGTACCTTATAGAGGGGTCTCCAATGTCAAGGCCAGGAAGTGATCATTTATTCCAGAGCTAATAGGAAAAGGCTTATAGTTCTGAGGCAAGATGTGACATGTTCATAGTGTTTGCTTTGACAGGGCTTTGAAAGTTGGATTGAAGAAATAGTAAGACCAACTAGGGGGTTAATGAGAGGTGGTGAGGGCTTGAACTAAGTAGTGACAGCAAAAAAGAGGTGTTGGATACCAGAGATATTATTGTGGAGGCAGAAACTACAGCAGTTGGCAACTAATTGGATGTGGGTGGTAAGGGAGAAGAAAGAATCTAAGATGAATCTAAGGTTATGAGCCTGGGTGACTGGGAGGATGGTAGTGTCATCAGTAAAAAAAAAAAAAAACAAAAAATAAGTCAGGGAAAGTGCTCATAATTTCAGGAGTAGAATGGAAGAGGATTTATGGAATCTTCTCTGAAGGGCTTTAAAAATAAGGTCTATTAAAAGTAAGTAACATGAAAAATATGCCAATTAAAATCTACTTTAAAAGAAACACAAAGGGTATATGGTTATCTGATTGGAGTACTAAGCAGTGACAGAGAACTAAGTGCATTATCTCAGTATTAATTTTTTACATAAAAGCACAAGAAATACAACATCTGCTGCTTTTTGCCCTTGTGATTTCTTCTCAGAATATGCAATGAGCTCAAAGGAATCTTAGAGATCATCTGGTCCAAGCCCTTTAATGTACACATGAGGAAACTGAGGCCCAAAAATTAAAGTGATTTGCTATGGTCACTTTGTGACCATAACATCATTTCTTCATAGAGTGAAGAATCTATAAAATGATAAAATAAAAATAGTCCTTCATAGATATCAGTTCTGGACTTTAATGGAGCTACAAGGGAATGAGCAGTGGTAGATTGGCTGGTGCAGTGAGAGAGGGGAAAGGGGCTACGGAAGGTTTTGAAGAGGGAAAGGAGAACGCTCAGGTCTCTTATGAATCCTTTGCCTGAGATTTTCAGCTCTGATTTTTCTTGTGGGAGTGCAAGGGGCCCAATATTGTAAGAGCCTCAAAGCAAATCTTTTAAAAAAGCAAACCAAAAAAGGAAAAAAAAAAGGGCAGGCTCACAATTTGTCAGGTTCTGTCAACAACTGGCAAGAGCACAAAGGAAGGTCCAGCCAGCTCGGCCTTGACGGTCCAGTAACTCTACCTAACACAGAAACTGCTTTAAAGATCTTGGTAAGATCTTTGATTTCTCCCAGTCACGATCACAAACTGCTCAGAATGATTGCTCTTTTTTTTTTCTTTTTAAATGAAGCTGATCAAAATCTAGTAATGAACAAAAATGACCCAAAGATGTATCACAGATCTTACTCTAATCAGCACCAAAGCATGGAGACCTCATAGCCTTCATTACAGTGTCACTACTAAAATACTTTTGAGCCAAGATGTTCATAGAGTATTGCTTGATAATAACTTTGATATTTACATGCATTTTCTCTGTCCTCAACATGGGAATTCAGTACGGAAAAAAAAAAAAGGAAGAGTCAAATGATGGGGTTAGACTAGATGACATCCATGTTCTATATTCCTGTGAGCCTATATGGAGGTTTTACTTTCTCTTACCAATCAATCAATTACTATTTACCATGTGTCAGAGGGGCAGGTAGGTGTTACAGTGCAAACTCATCTTCCTGAGTTCAAATCTAGCCACAGACACCAGCTGTGGGATCCTGGGCAAGTGACTTCACTCTCTTTGCCTCAGTTTCCTCATCTGTAAAATCAGCTGGAGAAGGAAATGGCAAACCATTCCAGGATTGTTGCCAAGAAAACCCCGAAAGGGGGTCATGAAGAGTCAGATATGACTGAAAAAATGACTGAACCACACTATGTGACAAGTGTTGTGCTGAGTGCTTTACAAATACTGTCTCATTTGATCCTTAGTTCAATTGTATTAGGTGCTGGGGGTATATAGGAAAACAAAAAAAAATCTCTACTCTCAAATAGCTTACATTAGAGGGAAAGGGGAGCAAGGTGGGAACATTCTCTTTGACCTTCTTACTGTCTCATTCATTCTTGATCCTTTGTTTGAGGAACATAGGACTTAAATTAGAAGGGAGTCTTAGTTTTATTGTCTAAAAATTGAGAGACTTGAGCTAGAAGCTGTGACTAAAATGCTGGATTGTGCAGTCAGGAAGACCTGGGTTCAAATGCCTTCTCTGATGCTTACTACATGTGACTTATGGGCTACTTATTAACTTCATCTGTGAAATGAGACAGTTGTACTTGATGGTTTGGTTGTTTGTTGTTGTTGTTTGGTGGCAATCCAGGTTAAGTGACTTGCCCAGGGTCACATAGCTGGTAAGGGTCTGAGGCCAGATTTGAATGCAGGTCCTCCTGACTCTGGGGCCAATGCTCTATCTACTGCGCTCACCTAGCTACCCCACACTTGATGTTTTCTAATGTCCTTTCTAATTTTAAATTTATGAACCTACATGATCTCTAAGACTTGGAAAGGAGAAGCATTTGTTCAGTGTTACAATTAAGAATTAGGATTTGAATCTAGACCTTTTGATTCCAGATCATCAATAATTTTTTTCCAGCTCACTATATTGCACTCCTTTGTCCTAAATATCTGTCCTTCCCTCTATCTCTAATTGGCCTGGGTGTTTTTCTATCCATTTTGCTCCTAGGTCTCCAATGTCTCTTTTTCTCTACCACTTGCTTCTGGATTATTTTTTTCTCTTTCTCATCCGGCCCAAATATATAATAGAAGGTTTTATCCTTGTCATCATTGTTGTTTTATACATTGGGTTAGGTTGTATGTTCCCTGTTCTTAATTTTAAAATCCTATGAGTTAAACATTATTTTTTTCTGTTTCTACTTTTCCTCTACTATGAAGAAATACTCAATTTACCTTTTTCCTCCACTACAGTCCTCCTCCAATGACCCTGGGTTCTCTGAGGCTATATGAGTGGAGCAAAAGCTCTGGCAGATCAATATGTCAAGGATTTGTAAGTTCACTACATTGCAACCCAACTGGTTAATCAAAAGATTAATTGACTTGACAAGAGATAAAAGGTCAGAGGCATAATATGAAGCCAGGTTTTCCTAGCTCCAGGGCCATCTTTCTATCTACTATACCACCTCTTAAACTACTCAAGCTTGGTTCCTGTGACTTATCCAGAAGTTCTTCATTTCTGACCATCACAGTTCCTTACACACGCTTTACACGTAGTAAGGAGTCAACAGATACTTTCTGATTAAAGATCAATGGGTATAGTTTAAGGACCTTAACTTCTCTAGGCCTCATTTTCTTCACCTATAAAACAGGGCAAAGGAAGTAAATGACCTCTGATGTCCCTTCCATTCTAAATCTGTGATCCTTTGAATATTATATTCTTTAGCAATTTACCTCATGTTATTTTGTGAGGGTTTGTACTAATTAAGTCATAATGTTTACTTATATATATTTATTCCAATCTATAGATTTAAAAATACAACTCACCTCCTGGTCATGAGTCCCCCAGATTCATTCAGGTTAAATAGACACATGTTGGCAACTGCTAAGGGAGACATTGCATTTACATAAGACACATCCCTGTCCTCACAAAGCATACCAACAGATACAATACAAACATAGCTAATTGTCATGTGCAACATTACATTATTTGTGCACTATACAGATGCAAAATAAAGATATGGAAGGTGATCCGGAACCTGGTCAGCTGAACCAACTCTCCTGGCTCCTTGCAAATTTGACATGTCTGTACTGTCTAGACTAATTCAGATTGGAGTCAACAATTTGATTTAGTTGAAAAAGCACAGTATATGCAATTAAAAGACTTGTGACCAAGTTTTGGCTTTGCCACTTACTGTCTGGAGAAGTCATTTAACCTTTGGGGTCCTTATTTTCCTCTTGATCTAGAAAATGAAGGAATTGTGCAAGAAGCTCTCAAAAGACCTCTCCCCATCCCCAGTACTGAATCCTGTGATTCATAAGTCAAGGAGACAATAAGGAATAGCAATGTAGTATTTGGGGACAAGCAATGTGTGGAATCAGATGACCTGGGTTAATTATAATGCCTATAAATGACATGCTATAATATATAGCATTTAATAATTTAGGAAGCATGCTCATGGGCATTCTCATTTGCTCCTCACAAGGAGTCAGGAAGAGTAGGCATCATCGTCATCCTAGTTTGTAGATGAACAGTTTAAATGAAGTAGGTCAACACAAGTCTTCTGCCTCCAAGTTCATTGGTATTTACACTATCTCATGATGTCCCAGCTCCACTATTAACTAGCTACATGACCTTGAACAAGTCATTGGCTTTGGGCCTCAGTTTCCTCATTTATAGAATGAGAGAATTGGATTAGATGATGCTTTCCAGGGATAATATCCTATGATTATAAGATGTTTACTCTGAGGTGTATCAGGTACTAACCTCTCATAGGCATTTGTCTAGCCAAAAGCAAGGAAAATTTACTTGTAGATTTCATTTGGTCCTCACAATAACTCTGTGAGTTAAGTACTATTATTATTGCCACAGAGGGTAAGTGACTCACCCAGAGTCACACAAATAGTAAGTATCTGAAGCCAGACTTGAACTCATTTACCTAACTCCAGGCCTATGCTCTATCCACTGTGCCACCTAGCTGCCTATCAAATGAGGCAATATTTGTAAAGCACTTAGCACAGAGCCTGGCACATAGTAGGTACTTAATAAATGTTCCTTAAGGTAATAATTATAAAATGCCTAGTACAGTGCCTGGTATATAATAAGTGCTATATAAATGTTAGCCATGATGATGAGCCTTTATTATGAGTTTATAAGGAAGCCTTTAGTAAGAATTATACAACACAAGTTGGGGATCGGGGGAGGATTATAATCTACATAAGTAGGAGTCCAGTGATGAAGTCCATCTAAGGATAGAAATAAGCAAGTGCCTCTATCAGTTTCCTTATTGGGAGCAGATTTTGAAAGAGGCCAGTGGAGTGGCATGGGGGGGATGTGGGACAGAGAGCCTGAGAAAGACCTAAGAAGGAGGCTAAAGAGAAGGTTAAATAATGAACCCTAGCTTTTTTCATCTATAATGCTAAATTAATTAGGGACTAAGATGAACTAGGAGCTAGAAGAGACCTTAGAGGTTATGCAATCCATTCCCCTTGATTTTTCAGAGGAGGAAGCAGGCCTAGCGAGGGTAAGGGATTTACCTAAGGTCACAAAAGCAGCTAGGTGGGAAGCCAAGACGTGAACCCAGCTCCCTTTGTTCCTAATCGAGTGTACTTTTCCCAAGCAGCCATGCCTAACCCTGATTCTGAGTCCTTTGATTATATTTCTGTACAGGGAGACTTGTGCGTCTACCAGTCTACTTTTGGTTCTGTGATGTATGTTTGTGAGCACGTGTGTATGTACTTAACTCCTTGAGAGAAATGATCTTTAATCACAGGAAATGATCAAATAAAGATGTTGATGATAAGTATATTAGGATTCTGAATGACAACTCTCCTCAGATGTCTGTGCATTAAATGCCAGATGTGAGGAGAGGGAGAATGTTCCCTAACTTGATCCCTGTGGTGGAAAATGAAAAACGTGTGTGCTAGTAATCTCAAAGTAAGCAGAACTCATTCTTTTCTGCAATGTAGATTTAATGTAGCTACTCAGCCACTATGAGCTCCACCAATTATAATAACAAAGTGGGACAGCCTTTATCTCTCACTTACATTTTCACACATCATGCCCTTATATTACCTCCTAGGAGTAGGAGGTAGGAGGGAACTCAGAAAGATATAACAAGAAGACTGAAGGGATTAGAAAATGTCTGTCCTTTTTTTGTTACATATAGCCACTAATCTTCCTCCGAATTATGAATGTGGACTTTGACAATGCTCGGAGTCCATATTACCCTACTGGACTGTGTGCTTCATGAAGGCAAGGACAATGTCATTACTTCCCGTGTCTCCCCCACAGGGCAGCCCAGGCACACAATAAGGGAACAAGTTATATACCATTAAAGATATCAAGCTTTTGGTTTTTTCATCTGTAAAATGAGCTGGAGAAGGAAATGGCAAACCACTCTAGGATCTCTGCCAAGAAAACCCCAAGTGGGGTCATAAAGAGTTGCACACCACTGAACAATCACCTCAAGCAGTTCTTAACTTGGGGTCCATGAACTTGTTTGTTCAAGAAAAATTGTGATAACTATTACATCATAATTGCTTTACAATTCCATGTATTTTATTTCATGCATTTATTATTATTATTATTTTTTTTTTTGCTTTTTGGTGAGGCAATTGGGGTTAAGTTACTTGCCCAGGGTCACACAGCTAGTAAGTGTCTGAGGCCAGATTTGAACTCAGGTCCTCCTGATTCCAAGGCTAGCACTCTATCCACTGCACCACCAAGCTGCCCCTATTTCATGCATTTAAAAATATTATTCTGAGAAGGGTTTCAACAGGTTACCAAATGAGTCTATGTCTCAAAAAAAGGTTAAGGTCCCCTGCTCTAATGCATTTCCTATATCATATTGTATATATTTATCTATGATTGTGTCTTATCTTTTTTGTTAGACTGTAAGCCCATGTTTATCTCACTTTCAGGGTTTCTGCAGAGTCTGTCACTGTGCTTTATACCAAACTGGTGCATAATAAATGTCTGTTGAATAACTGAACTAAAAAAAAAAAAAATCATGTCTTGAAGGACAGGAAAGTAAACGAGCTTACCCAATGCTTTCAAACTACTCATCCTGGACCTTCATAAAAATACCCTCATATTCACCTTTTCCATTATTGTTTTGCACCCTCACAACCCAGTTGAAGAATGGGTGATAAAAGGTATCTCAACCTGGACTAGCCTAAGGTCATAACAAGTTAGCAGAGGCAGAATTAATAATAATAGCAGACATTTATATAGTGCTTTATGGGTTACAAAGTACTTTCACAAACATTTCATGTGCTCCTCACAACATCTGTGGGGTAAATGGAGCAGTTATTATTATGTCCATTTTATAGATAAGAAAACCGAAACAGAGGTTAAATGATAATGCAGGTCTGACCATCAAATGAGATATTTGTAAAGTGCTTGGTACAATGTCTGGCACATAGTAGGCATTTAATAAATGCTTGTCACTTCCCTTTTCCCTTGTTTCCGTCAATGCCACCCCAAATAAACTCCAGTGGCTTCCTATTACCGCCAAGATAAAATATAATTGGCTTGTCTTTGGCTTTTAAAGCCCTTCACAAGTTGGCCCTTTCCTTCCTTCCTTCCCAGTATCCCTTCCCTCTGTGATCTCACTAGATCATTCACCTTCTCCCAGTTCTTTGAACATAGTACTCCAAGTCCTCATTCAGTTCTTTTTCGTGCACTGCCCCCAATGTGAGGAACACACACCCTCCTCACTTCTGCCTCTTGGTTTTTTCCAAGACTCAGCTCAGATGCCACCTTCTGCTAGAGGGCTTTCCCAATTCCTTATCCCCTCCAATCCCTCCGTGCCTTCTGTCAGAAATCATCTCCCATTCAGACTGTGTACAGACACATACGCATGCATGTGTGTGTGTGTGTACAGCAAGTCACGTAAACTCTGTTTGCCTCAGTTTCTTCATCTGTAAAATGGGGATGATAATAGCACCTACCTCCCAGGGTTGTTGTTAAGATCAAATGAGAGGATAATTGTAAAGTGCTTAGCACAGTGCCTGGCACCTAGTAAATGCTACATAAATGTTAGCTAGTGTGTGTGTGTGTGTGTGTGTGTGTGTGTGTGTGTAAAACCTGTATGTATGAAAACCAAGAGGCAGAAGTGAGGAGGAAGTGTTCCTCACACTGAGAGCAGTCCATGAAAAAGAACTGAGTGAGGGAAAACTTGTTTGCATGTTGTCTTCCCCATTAAAATATGAGCCCCTTGAGGGCAAGAACCACATTGTTTTTGGGGGGGTTGCCTTTCTTTTGATCCTAAGGGCCTGGCACATAGTAGGTGCTTAATAAATGCTTGTTAACTGACAAGTAGAGATACTGATAATAATATATGGGTATTCTGAATGAAAAATACTACTCAGATGTTTGTGAATCTTTTTTTTTTTTAAAGCACACTTTAGGCTTAAGTTAGATCCCAAACCGCATAATTATATGACAGAGTTGGGACCTGAGCGGGGCTTCTGCCACCAAATCCTCTGTTCTTTCCATACTACTTTCTAATTTTTCACAGAAAGGCCTCCTGACTTCCAGTCCTATTGCCTTTCCACTATAATACATTGCCTCCCTCTGCTTGAGCAGCAGGCCCTCCATCCCATAAATATCTCTGTGATCCTATGGAGCCAGCACACCCACCCTGAATGCCTCTGGTTCAGCCTCCCAACACTTGCTTAACAACCTCTGACACAAGCCCAGTCTTTCAATGGTTTTCCTAGTTCAATCTGGCTCTTAAGTCAGCCTTGTTGAAATGCACTGGTTACACAGAAAGCGTTTTATCTGACCTATCATGTCCCCTTCCACATGCAAATTCTTTCCACTGGGATTTCTCAGGGTCTTGTTCTTGCCTTGTCCATACAACCATAAACACTTGTGTCTGAAGCCCTGCCCCAGGGATTCCAGGAATAATACCAGGGGCCTTATGTTAGGAAGGTCAGGACATTTTTACACAAAGTCATGCACTCTCTCTGTCTCCAAACTCAGTCTCTATTGCTTGTCTAAACAGAATCAACTCTTTCCTAAATTAAATTCTTGCAACATTTTTGAGCATTTATTCTAGGCAAGGAACTGTGTGCCTTTAAAGGGGTCAGAAAGGTAGTGTGCTGTGCTTATTTCTAGAAGGGCCTTTCAACACATTCCCATCCTTTACTAGATTCAGCCCTTCCATTCTAGAGATTCTCCAAATATGTTGCATTCTGGATTGGGAATTTACAGTTCCTTCCTATTCCTTGGCCTTTAATAACCCACTCATTAGGGAATTCCAGCTATCTAACAAGGGCATTTTCCAGCCCAAGCAACTTGCAAAGCCACCTTGCTATGTAATGTTCCTCATATAGGTGGGTAAGGAAATACTTCTGTGTGTTGTGTTTCTCCATTAGATTGTAAGCTCCTTGAGGGCAGGGACTACCTCTCTTTTTATTATTTGTGTCTCCAGCACTCAGCACCGTGCCTGGAACATAGTAGGTGCTTAATAAATATTTATTGGATTGAATTAACACTGAGAGAATCTTGCTGGCTTTTTTCTTTTCTTTTCTTTTCTTTTGGAAGGGGGAGTTGTGGGGTGGAGAGAGAGGTGTATGTGACGATGTCAAAACCTGTAGGAACCTCAAAGGTCATCCATTCCAACCCTCTCATTTTAAACAGATGAAGACACTGAGGCTCAGAGGGGAAATGACTTGTCCAAGGTCACACACAGGTGGTTAATAGCAGTGAGAATTTAAGTCCAAGTTCTTTAATTCTGAGTCTCCTGCTCTTTCCACTATCCATAGAAGGTGATCAGAGGTAGAAACAGAGAGAGGGAGAAGGAAGGGAAGAGTGCAGGTGTAGTCTCTGAAATTCCATCTCAAAAACACTGACTGGAGAATAAAGTAGATAACCTGGGTTGTAGTCATGGCTATTTCTCTGAGTGTCAGTTTCCTACTTTGCAAAATGAAGGGTGGATAAAGCAATCTCTAAGATCCTTTCTAACTCAAAATCCTATGATTGGCAAAGCCCTGCTCATGTGTGACACCAGGTCATAAGATTTAGAGCTGAAAGGAACCTTTGATTTGAAACCTTTCTAGATCTCCAACTGCTAGTGCCCTTCCTTTCAAACTCCCCTGTACTTATTTTCTTAATGTCGGTGAATGTTCTTATTTCCCTATTAGAATGGAAATGCCCTGGGAAGAGAGATTGCTTCCTTCTTTGTATCCCTGGTACTTAGGGAGTGCCTGGGCACATAGTAGTAGGCTTTGAAAAGATGCTTATTGACTGACTGAAGGGACCTTGGGGATTAGCTATTCCAACCTTCCTTATTTTACCAGTGAAGAAACCAAGACTCAAGGAGACAAGTGACTGGCCAAAGGTCACACAGATTGTTGTTCTTTCGTTTCAGCCGTGTCTGACCCCATTTGGGGTTTTCTTGGCAAAAGATACTGGAATGATTTGCTCTTTCCTTCTCCAGATCATTTTACAGATAAGTAACTGAGACAAACAGGGTTAAGTGACTAGCCCAGGGTCATACAGTTAGTAAGTGTTTGAGGCCAGATGATTTTTATTATTCCATCTTCAGAGACGAGAATGTGTGCGGGACCAAAGACGGGGATTCTTCTCTAGCTTGGGGAGGGAGCATTGAACTTTTCAAAGCTACAGTTTATCCTATAAAACCGTCTCTTAAGCCATTTTACTCCGGTTTTCCGGTAACTAATTGCCTTTATAATAGGGATGTGATTATTTCTAATTCGCAGCCCTAATCGCATTCTGACGTGGGGTGGATGGGCTGGGGGTAGAGTGGATTTAGCAGCACCGAGCTCCGGTAGCCTTTGTCAAGATTAAGGAAGGGTGGGCGGAAAGGAGCTTTGGCGACAAAGCCACCGATTATGTCATCTCATCCCAAATGCACAGCAGAAGTCAAGCCGCAGCCGCCCCAAGGCCATCTAGAGCTGCAGTGGGGCCCCACGATCCAATGCAGCAACTGCAGCAGCACACGTTAGTCGCCCCAGGTAGAAGTCCCGAGAGCCTCACTCGGTCTCGTGCCGCACCCAGGCCGGCTGAGAGAAAGGAGGGGGTGGGGGGGTTGTAACTGTATCGCCATGGCAACAGTGACGTGATTTTACCCTGGATCTAATTGGAGGAAACCCCGTGGCCGAAGCCGCAGCCTACCGGCCAACCAAACTTGCGGGGCCTGACCCACCCTCCTTCCCTCCACTCCTTCCCCACCCTATCCCACCCCGCCCACTCCCCCTTCCATCCCCCCCGCCTCCTTCCGCGCGCTCCAGCCCCATTGGTCAGCAGCTTGAAGGGAGGCGGAACGGGCAGCGGAATGGCCGCGCCGCATTGGGCCGCCGCGGGCAGTGGGTTTGTCTCCGCCGCCGCCCGCCTCTCAGCGCTTGGGGGTAGGGTGAGACGGGGAGGCTCCTTCGCCAAAGCCTAAAGCGGATCAAAGTAGGGGCGACCGGAGGCGGTGAAGGTGAAGGTGAGAACTGGGGGGCGAGAGTGGTCGCCCACTGCTGGGCCCTCCGCCGGGGCTTCCTCCGTGGGGAGGGGTGGCCCGGGGCTGGCGGGGAGGTTAGGGAGTATCCTCTGGGTCTCCTCGGCCGGGGAGGGGAGGTAGCGGGTGGGGGTGGGGTGCGGCACTAACCGCCACCGCATCCATTTTGTGCTTCCTGGAAGGGAGCCGAGGCTGAGACTAGCTCGGGGCCGGGACCGGCGGTAGTGGGGTGGGGGCCCCCGAGGGGTCGGCGTGACCGGCCTTTTCCCGCCTCCCCGCGGGCGGAGCGGCCTGGCCCAGCCTTGGTGTCAGGGAAAGTGGCCGCCGCCCCGGTCTCGTCCCGGTTCGCCCGCCCGCCCGCACGAGCGTCCTTCCCCGCCCCCTCCCTCGGCCCGCCCTTTCCTCCTCCCGTTGCCGCCTTCTGCTCACCCCCCAGCCTCGAATTCAACCCTTGCAGCATTTGTTCGGGCACCAAGTTCGGCTAGGGGGATACAAAGGCGGTCTCTGCTCTCGGGGAGTCCCCCCTTCCTCCCGGTCTCGTTCTCCCCGCGTTTGCTTTTCGGGGGTAGCCCGTCCGGTAGGTCCTGGGAGATCACCCCTTCCTTACGCCCAAGAAGGGCGGGGCCGGAGCTTGGGAGGTGTCGGGGGTTTCCCGTCACAGGGGGCCCCCCTCCCCCATAGCTCGGAGCGGTCTGGGTCACCCCCCCATCCCTCCGGCCCCTCCTCCCTAGGTGCTCAGGCGGTGGGTGTGGCCGGGGTGGGCTGGGGAGGGCGGCGCTTCGGTTACCGGCCCGAGGAGGGGGCTGGGAAAGCGCTACGGAGACAAAAGGCGGCCGCAGCAGCCCCAGGTTGGGTGCCCGAGGTGCTGGGCGGGGTGGAGGGCGGTTGGTCTGACACGGTTGCCTCCTCTTCCCTCACCTCCCGCTCCCCTATTCGTTGCCTCTCCTCTATCTCCACCCTCCTTTCTTTTCCCTTCTCCCCTCCGGCCCCCTCCACCTTTTAGGCTTTCGAGGACTCTCCCTGATCTGGGCTGATTCTCTCCTGCCCCACCCTCGGTGCTGCTTCTCCCTCTCCCCGGAGCCCTGTTGCTTCCGCCGCCGCCACTGCCCCCACTCCCACCCGGAACCCGTCCACTATGGAGAAGACCGAGATGATCCAGAAGGCCAAGCTGGCCGAGCAGGCCGAGCGCTATGACGACATGGCCACCTGCATGAAGGCGGTGACCGAGCAGGGAGCTGAGCTCTCCAACGAGGAGCGCAACCTGCTCTCGGTGGCCTACAAGAACGTAGTCGGGGGGCGAAGGTCAGCCTGGAGGGTCATTTCCAGCATTGAGCAGAAAACTGACACCAGTGACAAGAAGATGCAGCTGGTCAAGGACTACCGGGAGAAAGTGGAGTGTGAACTAAGATCCATCTGCACCACGGTCCTGGTGAGTCCTGGCTCCCCTCCTTAAAGGGGGTGGGGGGAGGGGAGAAGAGGGATGGTTGGAAGCCAAGGGTGAGCCCTTTCTGTACTACTTTGCTAGAATACTCGTCTGATCATCTTGCCTGATTTCCCATTCCTGAAATGAGAAATATAGGTACCCTTCTGAAGGGAAAGTGGAAACCTTCATTATTTGACCCCGAACAAAGTTCTTTAGCTGGTGGATTTGGAATTTTTGCTAGGTGGCTCATTTCTGGTTCCGTAATACATTTCAGTACTTAAGACTCAAATTGCTTTTTAACGAGCAAATATTTTTACAATATACTTTCCGTTTGTGGAAAAGATTTTAAGAACTGTCAGGAATTCCTTTTTAAATATGTAAATGACTTGCTGGTTTGGTAAGAATCTAAACCAAATACATGCACACTAAAAAATAAAAGCAGAATTTGTCTTGAAGGGAAGGAATAACTTTGGCACAATTTGCAAATTCTAAAATACACTTCACAATTTGCAAACATAGAATACAAACGCTGGCTTTTTTTGGGGGGAGAAGTTGACTGTTCTATAGCACAAAAAGAATTGTGATGTAGAATTTTTCTATTTAATACTAAAAAAACTTGTCACAAGTTTAATTTCCAAACTGTACACTTTTAAAAGTATCTAAAGTTTTGCTATTGATGCATTTTAAGAATATATATGTATATATATATTTAAAGTGTATGAAACTTAATTTCGAGGTTCAACAAACCTGGAAAAAGCACATTTAATGGTGTGGAAGCAAAGCAACTAATCATTTTATTTTGGGCAGTATCAGTTCTAGGAGTTTACTAACATTTTCCTGCATTCGCCTTAGTTTAACTGTGATCTGCTAAAATGGAATCATTCCTGGCAAGCAGTAAGTAAGGGAAGTTTTCCAAGCTTTTAAACTGTTCTGTCTTAGTAAGGGTGGATATGTTGGGTGGAGTGGGTGACTACTGTGATTCAGCCTTGTTACTGACAGATAACATTTTTAGCTTTGTCATTGCATGTACAAAATTTTACTCTTGATCAGTAAGGTATGTTTTTAAGTTAATGTAATATCACCTATTAAAAAGTTCTTAATTTTTAGCTTATGTCATCTATTGCATTAGTGTTCTTAAAGCTTTTGTGAAATGCAGTTTTTATTTCAGCAGTAGAAAATTTTTTAAATTTTTGAAAAATAGTGTTTTTTTCCCTCAGATGTCTGCTGATTTGTGAGGCTAAATCTATAGGCTATTTATTTGTATTTTTTACACATTTGATTTTGTGTTTTAATGCTTTTGGTTTATGTTTTTTCATTACCTTAACCAATATTTAATACATTTACTTTTTCTAAGCAAAGATGTGGGTGCATCCATTAATGCTTTTTGAAAGTAGGTGTGGGCATCAACTGAATACTTTAAGAACTTTCTGTCAGCTCTGATGTGTGACAATAGCACTGGTTTTGGACTTAGAAGATTGAGATTCACGTCTTAGCTCTTCAGTTTGCTAAGCTATGTGACCTTCATCAAATCACTTCACCTTGCTTGTCCTCCAGTTCCTAATCTATAAAATGAAGGTGTTGAACTAAATGATTAATCCCTGGCATTTTAAATTATTGTTGAGGTTCTTTCTACCTCTAATAAACTACAGAGACTATTTTTGAGGCTATGGCACATTTCTGCTGCTTTCTTAAAATGATCTTTCTTACTCAGAACGTTGAGACAATAGCTATGCTCTTGAGGAAATTTTCTGAGATAGGCCTATGTCCTGTGTAGCTCTTGAAATTTTGATACTTAGAGTTGTGAGGAAGTGGCTGAACC
Organism: Vombatus ursinus; assembly: GCF_900497805.2. Classification (NCBI taxonomy): domain Eukaryota; kingdom Metazoa; phylum Chordata; class Mammalia; order Diprotodontia; family Vombatidae; genus Vombatus; species Vombatus ursinus. The sequence continues at coordinate 222,466 of NW_020948840.1, read as the reverse complement.
AAAGAGAAAATGGTACAGTGGGTAGAATACTGAACTTAGAAGCAGAAGCCTTGGGTTTGAGTGGCACCTGAGAGTTAATAAAGCGCACTTTAGATAAATCGTTTTGCTTTTGTAAGCCTCCGTTTCTTTATCTGTAAATTGAGGATGATGTTTGCATGACCTGTCTCACAAGATTGTTTTGAGGGAAAACTCTGGATCCGATATGAATATATGATTTAACTTTTTTGAGGGGTGGTGATCAAGAGTAATTTGAATGGGGATGTGCATATATTCCTCACTTAGGCTTGTTGATGAATTAGTGTGATTTGAGATGACCTTTGAAAGAGAGGCAAGGGTCTTTAATTAGCTTTGTAGTGTAATATTTTTATGTACTCAGTCCTGGGGAGAAGGCCTGAAGTTGAAGAAGAAGATTACATACCAAGGAAATCTAGAGAATTTGACACTGAGAGACCAAAAAAGTATATAATGAGTTATGGTAGCTAAGCTTATGAGGTTATTAGTGACTTGTGAACTGGCTAAGATATGTATAGGGGAATATGGATATGTTTTATGCAGTAGTTTAGAAGTAACTTGTAGTGTCTATGAGCTGATTGATGAAAAGTAAACCAGTAAAGTAATCCAGATGTTAGTAATTTGGCTAGGATGTGGGAGAAGTGACATTAAGATGGTTCCATGATTCTAAGGAAGGTGAAATGGAAGATCCTTTAGGTATGATCTAGAAGATGATCATGGTGTTTATTATAGTGTTGAGGGAAGTCTTCAGTATCTATAAAATGAGATGACTGAATTGGATCATAGAATGATCAAGAATTGGGAGGACCTTAAAGAACAGTTTCCTCATCTGAAAAATGAGGGGCTATACAAGTTAATCTGAATCTTTGGATCCTCTCTTAAGGTCTAAGGTCTAATCTCAATACGGCATTCACTTTAGCCTTTCCCTAATCTACTTTTATTCCAGTTTCCCAAATCTGGTCATTCTAAAGCTTCTCTTCTCAAACCTCCCATATTATTCTCTCCCTCTTAACTGAAGGCCTCTGAAAAACTCATACTTTACTGAGAAAATAAAAGCTATTTCCTTTTAGCTCTCTTTTATCCTATTCTGCAACTCAAAACTCATTGACTTTACGCCTATGTTCTCCTTTATTCCAGTCTTTGAAAAGATATCTCTTCTCACCAAGGCCAACCCCAACCCCTCTACACTCATACCCCAGTCCTATCCCTTCCCTGGGCATATTTATCTTTAAATCATCCTCTTTTATATTCAGAATCAGTTGAATTCATCCAGTACCTGGAGTGTACTCTTTTCTCACTTCTACCCCTTAGAATCCCTAGCTTCCTTCAAGGTTTAGCTCAAGTTTCACCTTCTACATGAAGCCTTTCTGTATCCTTCCCCCTTTCCAAGTCACTAGTTCTTAGTGCCTTCTACCCAAAATTATCTTCTATCTGTTTTGTATATGTTCTGTATATACCTCTACCTCTGTATATACCATACAACTAACTGGCTAGATTGTAAACTCCTCTAGGGCAATAACTTTATACTTTTGTCTGTATCTTAATGCCTGGCATGGTGCCTGCACTAATACGGTGCTTAATGTAAATGCTTGTTGATTGCCTACCAGCATGCCTAGGTCTCCCCCTTTCTTGAATCTTCACTTGACTATAGCATGTTAATCTTAAGCTGCAATCCTATATCTTTCCTCTCTTTGACGAGCCAACTCCTAGAGAAAGCTGTCTATTCTTATTGTCCCTACTTGTCCCTTTTCAACTCCTTGCATTATAGCTTCCAACTTCACCCAAATGAAGTGACTCTCTTCAAGGCTACCAGTGATTCCTTAATAGACAAATCCAACCCTTCTTGACTTCTCTTGACCTTAGTAACTACCCTCTTTCCTCTTAGATAATCTCTCCTGGACACTCCTCAGTCTTCTTTGTTGGATAAGCAAGTCTTAGCCCCTGGCTGTGGGTAAACCTTGAGACTGTCTTAGATCCCTCTATATCATCTCATTAGTTCCCCTGGGTTAATTATCTCTATTGAGATGGCTCCCACATCTATGCATCTAACTCGTGTCCCATACTCTTCCTACATTTGTTGTTGTTCTGACATTTCAGTGGTGTTCAGCTTTGCATGACCCCATTTGGGGTTTTCTTGGCAAAGATACTGGCATGGTTTGCCATTTCATTCTCCAGCTCATTTTACAGATGAGGAAACTGAGGCAAACTGGATTAGGTAACTTCAGGGTCACTAGTAAAGTATCTGAGACTGGATTTGAATTCATGAAGATGAATTCCAAGCAGTGTGCTATTTCCTGTGCCACCTACGTTCCCTCTTTCCTGCATTACCAGCTGCCTATTAGAACTTGGCTATTTCCCTTCAAGGTACCAGCATTCTTTTACCAGTCATCCAGATTTACAACCTCAGAGTAAACCTGTACTCCTCACTGTTCCCTCACCTCACATATAAAATCAGTTGCCAAGTTTCATTTGATTCCGTGGCTACAGCATCTCTCTTATCTGTTCCCTTATCTCAAGTCACGTATCCATCACCCTAGTTTGGACTCTTATCACTTCACTTACAATATTGCAATAGCCTCCCAATTGGTCTCCTTGCATCTAGTTTTTCCTTTTTGTGTTACATCTTCCACACATGACAAAGTTATATTCTTAAAACACACCCGACCGTGTCACTGCCCTGCTCAGAAAGCTCCAGTGACACCCCCATTGTCTCTAGAATAAAATACAAATTCCTCTGGCATGTGAGCCCTTCACAGTCTGGCTCTGCCTACCTTTCTAGGCTTATCTCACTCTTCTTTACACACTTTGTGGTCCAGCCATAATGACCTATTCGCTGTTATTCACAGATGATATTCTGTCTTTTCACCTCTGGTTCTTAGAAAGAAGCTTCTTTCAGAGCTCTGCTCAAGTGCCACCTCCTACATTAGGCCTTTCCTGATCCCCCTCCAATTACTCTGTATTTCTTTTATTTTGTTTGTGTGTGTGTGTGTGTGTGTACACACACACATGTTGTTTTCCCCATTGAATGTAAAACCTTTAAAAGCTGCAATTGACTAATACGTAATAGATAATAAGTACTTTTTTATTTGCGGTCTTGGTCCTTATCTATGGTCTATCCAACATTTTTTTATTGTTTGATTGGATAAGATCAGTTGGTAAAATGGCAAATAAAATTGCCAGAATTAAATTAAAAAGAGTCAGTTTGAGGGGTGTGGTAAAGAGATGAGAGGATCTTGAGTTTGTTTGATAAGGATAAATGAGAAATATCAAAAGGTTTGGAGACAAGATTGTCATCCACATTCTGGAAATGCAGAACCCTGCAGTTGGGTGCTTCTCCTAAAATTCCTTTAAGTGGTGACTTGGAACCAGAATCCTTAGAGTCTTTATCTTCTAAAATATATTGTCTGTACCCTGTTTTGCGGAAGCTGTTTCATTCTGAGTAGATTTAATTCGTTGTGATTGGAATTCATTCTGATTTTCAGTACATTCAATACATTATGGTTTAATGAAAAATCAGTAGGTATGATAAATTATTTTCATGTGGTTCATGTTGTCCAAGTTTAACAAGCAATTTTTATAGACAAACATTAAAATACAACCATATAAAATAGTTTAAAGGTTATTTTAAACTTGCTAATTCACAGACCTCTGCTTTTAAAAATATGATTTTGTTGACTTAAAATAACTTCAATTTAATAGGATACTTGAAGAAGGTTAATTTGGTTCAATCAGAATCCCAAATCAACTATAATCTTGAAATAAAACCAATCTATCATTCTTGAAGATTCGTGGATTTCAATATGGTCTGTCAGTTTTGTGTCTTAAAAGTACATTTTGTTAAGGATAACACACATGAAGAACTTTACCTCCAGAATTTTGGCGGAAAGGGATACTGACTGGTGGGGTTGACTACAATATTCTAAGACTATAGTTTGTACAAAGCACAACAATAGTAGATAAAAGCCACTTGATCATTTGTTGTTTTAGATTTTTAAGCTCCTTGGAGCTAGATTTCATTCTTTGTCATCCTAAGATAGATTGATATTACCCTTTATAGGCATGTGAAGTGTCAATTGGTTGTTATAATCAAAGTGGACAGCATTCATTTATACTGAATGGCTTTCATTGTCTGCTGGATCTTTGCTGGCATCTTAGCCTTTTGTGTTTTTTTTTAATAGAAATTCTTTAATCAGTATTATTTCTGTTCTATCACTTATCCTTGCTGTACAAATTAAAGAAAAACGTCATTTCAGCATACTGTCCTTTGTCTTTTTTGTTTCTTTGTTTTGTTTGTTTTTTAACTAGTCACAGGTTGACCAAAAGTACAACTGTTGGACCAGGTGTCTGTCTGACTAAGAATTCATTAGTAGTTTAAATTTGTAGATTGTCAGGAAGGTCATGAAGATACAAAAGAACACATAATCCGAGTAGTGAAAAAATGTAGCTATGCCGGAACCAATTCCATTGTGTGGAAATCATTGTATGTCTGTCTTAGACCCCTAAATAAAGAAGTTTTACTATAACAAGAACTAGAAAAGCCTCATTGTAGTGTGTTTTCACCTAGAAGATAGCACTAGAGCATAGATCCCCTCCTATGAAGGTATTATAGTGAATGTACTATGTACTTGTGACTGTCGCTGGCTTGTACTTCTGTTGAGAAAATTGTTTAGTCAGGATTTGTAGTTGGTCACATTAATTCTTCTTTAAAATTAACATAAAAGGGGTGTGACGTGCTTGAGCTCTCCCCCAAACCCCTCCAAATACCTGTTAAAAAAAGCTCTGAATAAAATTACTATAAAGTGTCAGTGGGACATAGTGGATTGAGGGTGGATCTTAGGAGTCAGGAAAAACTGAATTCAGGTCCTGTCTCTGCTACTAATGTTTTAGTCAATTTCATCCTGCTTCCAAATCTCTAAACCAGACAATGGGTAATGGAGAAGTTTCGGACTTTTATTAGGTCCACCCCCCTCCCCCCAAAAAAGATAGCATGATGGCAAATATCTGCACTCAGTGCTGATTTTTCAAAAGAGCCAAATTCTTTAGACAAAAAAGGTGGTAAAGTCTGAGTCTGTGGCTGTACAACATTCCTTTCTTGGCTGTGAATCTTAAAGGGGTTAGATAATAGATTTGAGAACAAAATGAAGTTTCTGCAGTTTTAATCAGAATTTCTATAGCTAAGTTCTGTACTGGCCGTCTTTACTGAATGCTTTAATAAGGACATAGGATGCAGTGTTTCTTGGCACCTCCTTTACTATGTGTAAATGACCCTGGATTTTAAAAAGCTGTATCATTAGGGCTCAAGCTGTGGCAGGTCCTACCAGACATCTGTTTGAGAGTCAGCCTAGATAAGTTTTAAAGGGCCTTGTCACCAAAAAATTTGCAGCCTATTACCATGTCATCATTCTGCCTGTACTCTAGCACCAGCTTTCACTTGGGAACTCAGTTTCCCTCTCCTGGGACTCTGGGCTATAATTGATGAGCATTAACCTTATTTTGAACAGACCCAGACCTACCACTTCCCCTTCTGAAACACTCCTCCCTTGCTACCACTTCTTCTGTTAGTTTAGGGGGAGTACAGTGCTCCTTGAGGACAAAGGTTCTCTTGCTTATATTTCCTCCTGTCCCCAGCACTTGATACAGTGCCTGTCATAAGTACTTAATAAATTGCTTTATATTCATTCAGTTTGATGGCAGTCCTGTTGCAAACTTTTTTTGTTCGCATATTTTTATCACTATAAGGCTATCTTGATCTTTACTGTTAAGAGAGTATCGCTGCTGAATGCCATGGATCTGTTGATATCTTTTGAAATCTATGATGTAACATTAATTAGATTTGTAGATCACTGTGAATTAAATACCACTTGGTATGGAAGTGTCTTTTGAGAGGGTGTACATTTTGTACTGCTATAAGACACACCTTGAACTGCTGCAAATACTCTGGAGTAAAAACTAATGGTTGTCCAAGCTTGAAGTCATTATATGAAAACGTGATGGAACGTTATTGCTACCAACTAAGGAATGATTACCTCATAGGCCACATTGAAGGCATAGACAAAAGCCTGCATCTTATAGAACTCATTCTTTTCCACTGATGTCATCGTGGATGCAGTGTGTTAGGTCGCTTCTGTCGATAATCATGCTCATTCCTGTTTTGTGGCACACAGTGCTACCTTCCTAACAAGTTACTATGGTAATGGGTAAGCACAAAACAGTTTCTTCCTGTGCAGATGCTATTCCATATTAAAGAAGAAGATATTTCCTTTTGTTTCTTACTAGTCTAGGGTTATAGGGTGGGGAAATTATGTTGATATGGCTGGGGAGGGGGAAAGGTTAACCAAAGGAGATGGGTGAATAAGAATCCCTCTTAGTCCCTATTTTTCAAGGAACTGGTAAGGACAAAAATATGTTTGTTTTCTCATTGTATAGGATTATCCCAGTTTCCTTCCTGCTCCTAACTCTTAAGTACAGTGAATCATCACTTTAATTGATAATATGGATGAAAGGTATATGTGTATAGTCTTTTGATGCTGAAGGATTGTAGATAGGAGAAATTCTTAGAGAATAAAGTTGGTCAGCATTGGTCAAAGTATTGTGTAAGACAGTACTGTTAAACTCAAATAGAAATGGATCCCTGCAGGCTGCATATTGACTTAGAATACCACAAATCAACATTGTCTATATTGTATTGTATTTTTTTATTTATTTTGTTTAAAACATTTTCCAATTACATTTTTATCAGGGCCACCTAGAGTTTGACACCTCTGGTGTAGGGGGCTTTTTTTTTTTCTGGTTATATTTACAGATAAAATATCTTCCTCAGTTTAGTTACATTCATTTCTCATTTTCTGTCCAAGTAAGTAGTTTTCCATGTTCCTTTTGTCACCTGGATCTTTCCTGTAGTTGGGTTTATTCAAGATGTGTGGTACTATTCAGAAATATTTCTTAATTGAGCACTATGTTCAAGGTAATTGTGTTAAGAGTAGTACAAAGATAAAAACAACCATCCTTAACCTCAAGAAGCTTACATTTTACTGGAGGAAGGGGTCTTATATTGATTAATATATACTCTCTAGGATTGACTTAATAGTTCATTTTCACTTCAACAGCATGAGATGGTTTCTATTTTTCATGATAGCTTTCCAAATAAGCTTCCATTAGCTTTTCTATAGATTTCACTTTGTACCTAAAAATAGGGAAATAATACTGCAAGCAAAGGAACCAGAGGACTTTCTATAGTTTGATTTAGTATTTAATATAATTTTATTCTAAAGTCTTAGAATATTTTTAAATAGCAGCCTAATTTCTGTAATCTGGAAAACTGTTCTACCTCAATCCCTTATCCAGAAATGGTGACCTGATTCACTTTCTATTTCTACTTTTCTCAAGTAGATTTATAGGTGGATGGGGTTTTTGTTTGCATGTTTTTGTTTTTTGCCCAAAGTCACTTAAAAAGGTTATCTACTTGGTTATGTATGTGCTAATGGGGCCTGCATCAATGAAGAGAATGTCCACAATGATGAAATCACAGATCCTTGAAGAACTGAAATATATTACTCACCAAAGTTGGTGGCCTGATGAAAGCGCTCCTTTTTTTCATCTACAACCTTAGTAAATGAGTAAGTTTGTAGATTTAGAGCTAGAAGGAACTTAGAAGATGTCTGGTCCAACTGCTGCTTTATAGAAAGGGAAAACTGAGGGCCAGGGAGGTTAAGTGATTTGCCCAAGGTCACAGAGATGGCAAAACTAGGATTTGGCCCCATGTCCTCTAACCTTCAGTCCAGTGTTCTTTCCGTTGTATATCACAGCCTCCTATCCTAGTTAATGCCAATTATAACTAGTTTACCAGATGTCCTGAACTGTGGCATAGTACTGTTTCCATATTTTTCTGTGGGAACAAATTTTCCAGATACTTTTCTCATGTAGTGTCTCTTTTGATTCTGGCTGGCTAGTGTTGGAAAAGTTCTGCTAATTATCTCTAACCTGCATTTCTTGACTATTTGAAGTCAGGTGGCAGAAACTATGCTTAGTACTTGGTGCTTAGTCATGATTAAGACACCTGAAATGTTCATAAAATTAATATGGGCCTGTTGATAATGCCAAGAAAATTTACTTCAGTGGATGTTAGAAGAGTTCTGGAGATAGATCTTCACAGAGACAATTTTAAAATGGATTGTAGAAAAATAAGTTATAAAGGATTAGAAAGAAAAATCAGGGCTTATAGTAGTGTTATAAAAATATTCTGGAGTGTGGTCTTGACATTTGGGGAGGGACACGGAGGGGAACACAGTTAGCAGTGTCAAATTTTTTAAAAACTATTGACCATTGGAATGGTGGTATGGCTGTTTGAGGCCAAAGCAAAGTATTTTTAGAGCTTCACTGCCCTGTGTACACAGAACAGATTCAAGGTGAAGGAAGTGGTGTGAAAAGTAGGTGATGAAGATGTTCAGTAGTAGTGGTGACATCATAATTTATCACTGATGTATCTCAAAGGAAACTTTAATTACAGTAAACTGTTATATTTTGTATCTGGTAAAATGCATTCATTTTTGATTCTCTGATTATTTAATTCTTAATGTTGAGTTAACTATCACAATATAATCCAATTTGTGCATTATAAAGAATGGTGGTTTTTTGAAAGTTTGAATAATTCATAGGACATGGTAGTAAAGAGTAAATAAGGCCTTTTCTTACATTTAATGGTACCTGCATTTCTCTGACTAAAAGGTGAAAGAAGTGGAATGAATGTTCTTGATACAAATACCTGAAAACTTCCAGTACCTCATTTATCTTTCTGAGAAGTGGGTAGCTTATCAAAATGTGTGCAAGGACTTGCCTGGAAAAAAAGCTTGTTTCAGTCATCAGAGGTGCTTCCTCCTGCACTCTCTGTAGATCTTAAGCATCATATTAAGCCACAGGCTTAATAGTATTATATAGTATTTCAGCACCTGTTAATATTTAAGTGTATGCAACTAATTGAATACTTTCCCATACAGTAGTATCCATTTCTGGTCTACTACAAACTAAGAATTTCACCTCCCTGTAGTTCCCTACAATGTACACTGTTAACAGTTTTAGCCAAACCAAACTATTTGGAATTCCTTGCCCTTCCACTGTCTCCACTTAGCAACCTACTTGCCCTTTAAAGTTCAGATCAGATGGCAACTTATTTATGAAAACTTGTCTGTTTTTTTCTCCTAACCTCTGATCCAACCACATGATTCCTGATAGTCTGCCTATCGTATGATTTTTCATATTTTTTCAGAATATTTCATATTCTGCCTTGTATTATGGCTTTATTTGTCTTATACCCTTACTAGATTCATTCATTAGGGATTTATTTGATGCAAGAAACCCTTGTGCGAGGAACATCATTAATAATTAGGTAGTGATTAGTTAGATATTAGAAAGGTCTCTGACACTTAACTAGCTTTTCTTATCCCTAAGCAAGCCACTTCACCTATTCACTCTCTTAAGTTATAAATGTAGGCCTGCCCTGCTATTGACCTGTATTGGTATTGCCCTGCAAGAACATTTTTAGGTACTGTCAGAGACACTACTAATAAGACCTGAGTTACAATAAATTTTTTGGAGTTTGTGGTCTAATAAAGAACTTGAAGGATGTACACAATTAACAAGTTGAAATGTGAAATTGTGAAAAAGTACAGGATGCTGTGTGAGTTCAGAGGGAGGACAGAGATTTTCTCATTTGGTAGATTTGTAAACTCCTTCACTACAGAGACTGTGTCTTATTCATCTTTGCTTCCTTCCTAGTGCTTTGAACATGACAGACATTCAAATATTAAATTGGTGAGAGTTTAGCACTTGTGAGAAGATACATTAAGATCTCCAGTTAATGGACTATATGTCCATGCATAAAAATCCCCAAGCACAATGGAGAGTACTTTGCCTATTCAGTCCTAAAATTAAAATAGAAAATAATTTGTGCCATTGGCATATTTTAATAAAGTGACTTTATTAAATTAGGTTTACTTAGGCTTATTTCAAACTTGGTAGCACCTGCCAGAGCCTGTATTTGACTGGCATCATTTTTGTGAACCTTGGGCCACTTGCGCATCATGATGATGCATCAGAGAAGGATTTTATTTTATTCTTCAAACTCAGTTTTATGAGTAGTGCGTGCTTAATTAGTATTCTACTGTTCCAGAGTAACCTAAGTGATTAGTCAATTTCACTTCTTCATGACAGTTGCGAAAGAGGTTTATGATGAACAGGACTGTGCTAGGCATATAAATAATTCAATTTTTAAACTTTTTTTTTTTTTTTTTTTGAGGAGAGGGGAAACTATGGAATGTGCGTACATGCATTTTAAGAGTTCCTACTTCTGGAGAACATTGTACACAGTAATAACCACATTATGCAATGACTGACTTCAATATACTTAGATCTTTTTAACAATGCAAGGATATGGGACATCTCCAAGAGACTCGTGGTGGAAAGTGTTATCTACATCCAGAGAGGGATATATGGAATCTGGGTGCAGATTGAAGCATATTTGCTCTTTTTTTTTCCTTCTGTTTTGTTTTGTTTCTTTCTTGTGGTTCCTCCTCTTTCTTCTAATTCTTCTTTATGGCAAGACTAATGTGAAAATGTGTTTTAATAGGAATGTATGTGTAGAGCCTAAATCAGATTGCGTGATGTCTTAGGGAGGAGGAAAGGGAGGGAGGGGGAGAAAATTGGGAACTCAAAAGCTTATGGAGGAGCAGCTAGGTGGTGAAGTGGAAAAAGCTGCGGCCTTAGACTCAGGAGGACTTGAGTGCAAATGCGGCCTCAGACACTTGATACTTAGTAGCTGTGTGACCTTGGGCAAGTCACTTAACCCCAGTTGCCTCACACACAAAAAAAAGCTTATGGAAGTGAATGTTGAAAACTAAAAATAAGTAAATTTTTTTTAAAAAAGAATAGGAAAGGGGGAAAAAAGAGTTCCTGGTTATGGAATCTTGAATTGGAAGGAGTCCCAGGAGTTATTTAATACAACACATAGATTCCTTCCCTAATTATATTTTAATTTTCCTCTCTTGATTTATACACATACACACACACACTAAATTTTTTTTTTTAACTGGACCTGTGATTCCACTGGTATAGGTAATTACCTGGTTTGCAAATTAGAATCCTGTTGAGTTGCCTTGGGCACTGAGAGGTTAGTGAGTTGCCCAGGCTCACATCCAGATTATGTCAGAGGTAGAATTTGTACCAAGGCCTTCCTGACCTGGAGACTGGTATCTGTCAGCTAGGCCACATTGCTTCTACTGGTGGGACTACTTAAGTTGATGAGAACTAGAAAAAACCCCGGGAGTCAGTTTCTGACAAAAATACTAGCTGTGTGACCCTGGCAGATTACTTATACCTCTGCCACCCCACAGAGCTCTTTTTAGACTGCAGGTTGCAGAACAGCCTGGTTTCCACTGTGGGGGTTCCCTGTATCAATCACATGTATAGAACAATAAAAGGAACAAAAACACCAAACTAAAACCTATTTCAGCTATTGATACATACTTAGCATGACTGTCAATACCACTGATATACCATTTACCAGGTATCCTCAATGGTTGAGGGAAATAGGGCCATGAATTTAATCTAAAAGAAATTTGGGCTCTATAGGAAAGAAGAGGGGGGGATCCATTAAACCAGTCTTTCCATATGGATTGACCTTTTTTATGAGACTACCCACAAACTGGGTGAGTCCTCAAATGCTCTATAGTTGTTTTTTATTGAGTCTTTTTCTATAATAAAATAGTATTTGTTTTTCTTCTATTCTTAGTCATCTGGATAGAACAAGTATAGGTTCTTAAGCTTGTCGTTTTGTTGCAGATAGAGTGAAAATTCTTCCTTAAACAATTATATCTGGACAATCAGCACCCTGATAATTAGATGTTAATTTTCTTTCTATAATCGCAATGCTTCTTTAGACTTAAAAAATAGGTAATCATGTTACACACTTGTAGGACACATTTCTTTCCTTGTAAGCATAGGACTATTGTCTTTCCACACAACATATCTTAGAGTCCTTAGCCTAAGTGCCACCTTCTCCCAAAAGAGGCTTTCCTGATTCTCTCTCCCCACAATTATTTTGTATTTGCCGTTGTTAGATTTATATTCACTTGTGTTCACCTTATTTCCCTCAGTAGGCTGTAAACAACTTGAGGTCAAGAATGGTTTCATTTTTGTCTGTTTTTCTAGTGCCAGGCATGTAATAGTTGCTCAATAAATGCTTATAGATTAATTATTCTTAGTCATTTTCTTAGGGTAGATCAAAACATGACCCATATATACTAGGGCTAGTAAAGCAGTGTTGACCTATTTTTAATTCTTATAACATCCTTACTATGACTTCAGGATGTCTGTCCAATTTAAGATTACTCATGACTAAACCAAGATTGTGACTTCCTGTGCAGCTTTTTTTTCCTTTTAAGGAAAATGAGCATTTTCATTTCCTCGCCAGTTTTTCTCCTTTGCTTTGCAGTAACTAGGTACTCATTTCAGAATTCTTGAATGACTGAAAGAGCTTTTGGATGCTAATGTACCAGTTATAAATTAATTCATTATTTGGCCATCACATTTATTCTTTGGAACTAGTTTATTTTTTAATACTGGCAGACAATTTTTTGGAGTCTCAAGATTGTTTTTGACATGCACCAATACATTTTGAAAGACTATTAGAAACACTTGTAGATGTTTATATTTAGCTGTCCTCTGGATCCTGAATTTCTTTGATCACAAAGTATAGGTCCTTCGCCCTGACTCTGCCATCTCATTTTCACAGAAATGCTACAGAGATGATATGGATATAATAAGAGCTGGAAGCTGTTTTTTAGGACGCTGTTCATTATAAAGCAGAGAAGAGGCTCTTCCAGGAAAAGGGTTGTGAGCTGGTACTAGGTTAAGGGGCCAGGCACTGTAACTGTCAGTGGCAACTTCAGATTCATTGCCTACCTGTTTTGTGTAAAATGGGACACCAGCTCTATCCCTTGTATAATACTCTAGTTTTGTTTTGTTTTTTTTAACATTGCCCCTTCCTTCTCCTCCCTCTCCCCTCAAACCAACAATAGCACAGCAGCTTGTGTACAGTTTGTGGTGGGAAACCATCTTGTGACATGACTTTTAGCTGGAGTGGCAAGACATGGGAAATATTTTGTCAGAAAATGTTTCCTGTTGAAAAATTGGGGTGGAGGGAGCCCACCATGGCCAAGGTGAGGCCGCCCCGTTTCACATGAAGAAACGAGACACTATAGCAATTGCAATTGCCACAGGAATTCAGTGCTCTCCAGGGAACTGTTACTTAATGATGATACTATTAGAATTATTGGAATAGTTAAAGTTTCCTTCAAATATATTTGCTTTGTTTTAACCATTTTTTGATCAAAAGCTTTGTAAAATATATAACAGGTATCCTTGCCGTCTTAAGCAAAGAATGTTCCCTAAAAATAAAACCGTTTCTTGATGGCTTTGGGGTCTGTGAAAGAACTGAGCCTAATTGTGGTTACCTTCCTTCCTGAGAATTCCAGCTTCTCTCAGTGTGCTTTGTCTTTGGGCACAGGAATTTCATTGCAGTTCTAAATTTAACTGATTTAAACCCAAAGTTGAAACACTATAATATGCCTGCTAACTTTATTGGTCCCTGAACCTGTTTGGCTTTCTTCCAGAGACATCTCTGGTCTAATCCCTGAATTATATTCCTTCACTAATATTACTATTACTAGGAAGTTGATTACTTCATTTGGAAATCTACTCCCCTCTCTTCTACCCCCTCAAAATGTATTTTCTAATACTTACTCACAAGTGCATTCCAAAAATTCGGAAATGGTTAAAGTAATTAGTGCATGTAAGAGATAACTATGCCCATTAGTTTTCTCATCTGATCTTTAAAAGTTCCCCAATTTAGCTATGCTATATGATCTTCTCAAGGCTAAGAATCCACCCTGTCGTAGCTCCCTGAAAAGAGGGGCTTCTGTGCGTCAGTATTGATTTGAGATCCTCCCCCCTGTGCATTCTGAACCTAATTTGCCTGTTCGATGATCCCATGCACACACCCAAACATTCTCTAGATTGACAAACTTTGTGTGCTCCTCCCCTGTTACTGCATCACAAAATCTCACATACAATCAGTCATATTGGGGTCTTGATCTTTTTTTGTCTTGTGAAGCCTGTGGACCTCTTCTCATAATAAATGCATAAAATAAAATACATAACATTACCAAGGAAACTATATTGAAATACACTTAACAAAAAGGATCCTAGATCATCTTGTCCATCCTTCTCCATTTTACAGTTGAATTTGAGGCCCAGAGAGGGTAAGTGACCTGCCTAGGATCACACAGGCAGTAATCTCAAATATAACAGACCATCACCCTGAAGGAACAAGTATACTTAAAAATAAGTCCAAAATGTTTCAAGGTCATCATTATTAATATAATTTCTACTGCTATACCCTGTGGAACAGAGATGGGGGGGGGCAGATATTAAGATTTAGGGCTACTGACTCTGTAGCCTCTCACTGCTGTGCTTTTTTTTAATTGCTTCATCTGCTTTTTGTAGTTGTCTTTCTTGCTTCTTACTATCAATGTATCTATAAGTACCAAAACTTTTTTGATCTTTTAATTTGCTGTGGTTTTGGAAGTAAGATCACCAAGTTTTGTAAGAATTGGGTGTAAAGTAATATTCCTGAGGCAGGACTCTCTTGAGTAAAGTAAAGAATTTATTAATACATGGACTTGTATGGTATGTCTTGGCTACTCAGACCTCTTCCATTTAAATGAGGATTCTGGGTATTTGGATCCCACATTCAGAATGTTACTAAATTTCATATATCCTGAGTATTTTCCATAATTATTTATTTTTCATGCCCAGTTTCTAGCATTTCTGGAACTTTCCGTCTTTGCTATTAGTAGTAGTGATGAGGTGGTACTTTTGAGCTTCTTATTCTACCAGGATTTTCCTCCTGTCCTAATAGCTCTGTTCTATTTAGGCTTGTGGTCTGTTTCCCTTAGGTTTGGCTTCAGAGCTCTCTCTTTCAGCCAACTTTTCCATTTCCTAAAGAGCGTGATTTTTAACAGCACTTAACAACTATAAGTTCAGGTGATCTGTTTTAAAAGAGTTCTTTGTTGGGGCAGCTAGGTGGCACAGTGGGTAGAGCTCTGGCCTTGGAGTCAAGAAGACCTGAATTCAAATCCAGCCTCAAACGCTTGACATGTACTAGCTGTGTGACCCTGGGCAAGTCACTTAACCCCTAATGCCTCACCACTACCACCACCCCCAAAAAAGAAGAAGAAGAGTTCTTTGGTTTGTTTGTTTTTTGGTGAGGCAATTGAGGTTAAGTGACTTGCCCAGGGTCACACAGCTAATAAATGTCAAGTGTCTGGTCTGAGACCGGATTTGAACTCAGGTCCTCCTGACTCCTGGGCCAGTGTTCTGTCAGTTGCACCACCTAGCTTACCCCCTCCCTGCTCCCCCGCTCCCCAGTTCTTTGGTTATTGAAATGCCTTTGTGTACCTGTATATTCTTTAATGCAAACATCATGACACAATCCTAGTAGTAAAAAGAGAGTGTTCAAGTTTCACTTACTGCCTGTGTAATCCTTGGCAAGTCTCTTCTGAGCCAGTTTTCTCATCTACATTATCAGCTTCAGTATTGAGAAAAAATATTTTGTAAACCTTTAAATTATTAGAGTAGCTTTTAGTAATATAAGTATGTGGCTAAATGACCTTTTGTTCTAAGTAGCTGTCAGTCTTCTGTTACCCAGTGCCAGTGATTAAGATGCCATATTCAGGGTTGGCTAACTGATAGCTGAGTTTTACATCTTAAGTAAACTGAAGCACAAAGAGGTTAAGTGACTTGCCCCAGAGTCACAGTTAGTAAATGTTTTGAAACTGCATTTGAACTCAGGGCTTCCTGACTCCCAACCCAGTGCATTATCCACTAACTGCCTTTTACAAATTCTCTAACTGTTTTAGACCCTGTGAGCTATGTTCTCATCCCCCAGAGTCATCTTAAGTATAAAGTTTTAATTTTCCCAAATTTCTTTTACTGTCTGATCTTAAACTAAGAAACTTACAAAACTACAGTCTCTTTAAGCATCAGTTCAATATAATTAGTTTGTTTCTATGTTGTGGTTGGTATAGCATGTTGATACTGCTCTGTGGTTGGGTATATAAAATATATTCTGTGAATGATAAATAGTGTATTTAAATAGTTTACATTTCTTTTTTTTAATATTATTAATGACCATATAAAAAAGTTTCCAAAATTCAAACTTGGGAAAACTCTAGAGGTATTCACCTCGTGGCCATTATATTGGCAAAGATGTTAAAAGATGGGAAACTGTTAGTGAGACTGGGGAAGCAGGCATGCTAATCAATTTAGATAGAGTGAAATGAAATAAACAGAACCAGGACATCATTCTCAATGACTAACTGTATTTGAAAAGGAAAGTAAACCAATAGTGAAAAACCAATAGGGGTCCTGGGAAACAGATAATGAAACCTATTTCCCTCCTCACTCCTGAGTAGTGAAGTTTCTATGAGATCATAATTTTGTATACATCATCAAATATGGTCACTGGTGTTCTTGCTTAATTGTTTTCCTTTGTTACAAGGAAGGATTCAATCTGGAGGAGAGAAATTTTGCCCCTGCATGAACAACTGTGGTGTTATTACAAAGGCCTCACTCAATAAAACGTCTTTTTAAAGTTGGAATTATGCAATAGAAGTTATAAGAATCATTTATAATCTTTGATCCAGCAATCCTACTACTAGGTTTATACAACCCAAGGAGATTGTTGAAAAGAAGAAAAGATGACAGTATTTTTATTTTTAAGAGGAAAGAAAACCATAGCAGCACTTACAACAAAAGGTTAAAAAGTTGTACCCAATGATTGATGCATGTGAACAAACTGTGAGATGTAAATGCAATTTTGTGCTGTAACAGATAAAGGAAGAATTCAACAAAATATCTGAAAATGTATTAAACAGTGATGCAGATGCAAAGTGAAGAGAAGTGCTTTCCCTCTGAGATTTTCCATCTGCTCTATCTAGAATGTAGTTAGTTATTTCTCTGTTGTCTCCTGCATTAGAATATGAGTCCCTCCAGGTACAGGACAGCTTTTTGTCTATTTGTATTCCCACCACTTAACACTTTGTTAACCTTGTTAACAAACTAATTATATTAACACCACATTGTAAGTATATAAATAAATGCTTGTTGACAGAAAAACAGAACCAGAACAGTATACTCAATACCTATCTTCAAATAAAGACAACCCATATTTAATTGACGTGTACTTTTAATAATTGCAGAAATTGATGGGTGTTGAAAATGTGTTATCACTTGAAGGCTTAAGAACTTAATATACAATGGCAAAGTGGCATGATCACTTGTTTTGAACTCCAAAGACTTGGGTTGTATTCTTAGGTCTTCCATTTATTGGCTCTAACTTTAGGCAAGTCACTTCATTGTACTGGACCTGTGTTTCCTTATCTATAAAATCAGATAAGTTTGGCTAATTATTTTCATGGGCCCTTCCTGCTCCATATCTATGATTCTATAACTTCAAATGACAAATCATAATAAGCACTAACATTCAAAACTCACAAAAAAAAAAATGTTTACAAATTGTACCAATTATGAATGTAACAAAAAAGTCCTATATTCCCCTTTAAGATTTACATTTTGAAATATTTCTCTTCAATGGATGCCTAATTAACTAACCAGTTTAAATTCCTTCCTGATTTAAATATCAATCAAGATGTTCAATTTATTAGGCTTAAATATTGAAATTGGGCACTTTTAAAAAAAATATTAGGTTGTTGGGTTATCTTTGGTGGCACCCCTCAGGGCTCAAAATCCATCTCAACCCTTTTGCCTGTTTACTGGTTCTTGTAGCTTGAATAAGGGTAAGGTGAGTCATTGTGATACAGTAGAACAGGTTTTGGCTAGGGAGTCAACCCGGGTGCTACTCTTAGCTTTTGTCATTAATTGGCTGTTTTACTTCAAGGTCATTTAACCTCTGTGGGTCTTAGATTTCCCAGCTGTAAAATAAGAGATGTAAGTTAAATTATATGTAAGCTTCTAGCTTTTTTTTTTTAATGGTTTGGGGGTAGGAGACTTTATAAGTAATCTGGGGTGTTTTTTATCATCAACATCAACCCTACCCCAAAGTTTTCCTGGCTATGCTGCCACAGGATCTTTTCATTTTTGTGAATTATTTTGCAGGGAAAATAGAGGTAGAGTAGGACCACCAAGGGGATCACAAGGCATTTGACTTGAATAAAATAGTTGTCTTCTTTAATTTGAGTGGTCCCATCTCTTGACTGCTTGACAAATTTTTTTGAGGAAATTCAGCCCTAGTTTTAGCCTCCTGTGTCACCTACCTCCAAGAGTTTGGAGCTTAGAAAATTTCTTTTCTAAGGAATTTTTCTAGGCTCTGTGGTCCACTAGAGACAGTCTAGACACTTCAAGTAAAGTAAGCTTTAACTACCAAGGGAAATACCATGAATTTTTCTGAGCCTATAGCCAAGTACCTTGAAATGGAGCATTTATTCCAATATAGTCAATTTAATTTTGCATTCTCCCAAACTCCATTTTGAAAAAAGAAAATCTTTTATTGAAAACTTCTTAATGTTGCCTTCATGGAGTTAGCATAGGAAAGGATATAATCAAAATAGTGTTCATCCTATAGAACCACCACTACTCTGAAACAGGTAAACGATTCCTTATAACAGATGACCTTCTGACTAGCCTCCAATCCCAATTTGATATTTTTACAAATGTAGTATATGGCAAACATTTGCTTTTCAGAAAACACTTTACCAGTCAGTAAATAGCATATCCCTTTTATACATTGTAAAATAAGCTTTCGTTTAACAAGATTTAGATTAGTAGAGTAACAATTTTGGTATCTTCGTGAGTTTTTTTAATGGAATTCTGTATATGAGAAGGTATACAGTTTTTTTCCCTATCTCAATAGGAGAAGAAGGGAAGAGAACTTTTTTTTCCTTCCAAAATTGAGCACCACTGACAGAAAAAAGTCAGGTATTTAAATAAGTTTTCATTTTAAGGAGAATATACAAGATGTTGAATTTATTGTGATAACAAAGATATTTTTTGCTTTGTTAACCTTGTTATATGCAGGGACTAAAGCTGTTGATATTCAAAAGTGGTTTTCTAAAATCATATCTCTTAATATTGGCGTCCACATGGGTGTTTTGCAGGCGATAACTTTTGTTTTGTTTTGTTTTGTTTTGGTGGGGCAAGCGGGGTTAAATGACTTATCCAGAGTGTCAAGTGTCTGAGGCCATATTTGAACTCAGGTCCATCTGACTCCAGGGCCAGTGCTCTAACTGCGCCACCTAGCTGCCCCAGTAACTTCACTTTTGTTGGCTCTTCCTGCCCTACCTAGTGAGGTCCCCTTATGAGAAAGAATTTTTTTTTAAAGAAGAAGAGAAAAGGTTTTTAGCAAAATCGATCAACACAAATGTATCACTGCCGTGTAGGCATAATACTACCCCAGCCTCTGCAAAAGAGCAGAGGAAAGTGTCTTTATGTTTGGGGCCCAGCATGATCTATAAAATTTTGCTGCATTTACTTTCCATTATTTTGTGATAGCTGTTCTTTGATTTACATTGTTGTGGTTGTTTTGTATATTGTTTACCTGACTCTCCTTATTTCACCAACAAGTATTTATTAAACACCACTAGCTTAATGTAAATCAACAGATACAGTGGTTAGAGGCAGATTCAGACCTAGTCTTTCCTAACTGTTTTAAACTAAATGTCTTTTCACTATACCGAGCTCTGTTCCCTAGTTTCTTCCATTACCCACTCCCTCATCACCATAGGTAAAATCTAAATGTAACCTTTATGAAATGAGGGATGGAATTTGCCCTCAGAACAAAGAGCCACTTAGACATAGAGCTGGTAAACAAAATAATGGATGGTTGAGCCTTTATTGGAGACTCAGCAGAATGTTTCTCAAAAATGAAAATGTCTTTTTGACACTTAAATAAATGTAAGGTATTTGTGTCAGTTAAAAAAAAATTAGTTCCGCAGATAGAATTAGTGTTGGAGGGTTTGCTCTCTGATGTGGTAACTTGCCTTATTTCCTTCCTTAAAGAACTCTAAAAAGGTAAAATGTTCCCAGTAGAGTTTAACAGTAACTTTGAAGGCTTATGAAAGAAGGCTCTCCCCCTTACCCTTTCTCTTTAGATATGATCTGTCCTAGTTGATGTGCTCTGTTCAGCATCATATGTAACCAAAAGAAATCTCTTAAAGAAAAGATTGAGGAACCCTCCATTTGTCCTCTGAGCCGTAAAACATTAGTGAAATGTATTGGCTGAAGAAGTTTTCAAGGAAGAGCTACTGTGTAGTTTATAAGAATGTGCTATATTTGAAATTTGGGGGATATGGACCCATATGCCAAATTTTTGACTAAGTCTAGGGAAGGCCTGTGGCAAATAAAAATGCCAAATCAGATACTCTTTGTACAGGCTTTTAATTGACTCTTTTATCTGGAGGGTTTTTCTTAATCAAGGAGTTACTTGCCCACTTTATATATGACATGTTTTTTAATAATTTTTAAAAGCTTAATTCTGAGGTTATAGAACTGAAGTAGCTATATCCTATGTAACTACTATTACCTGCTACCACACTTTGATCACATTAGTGAGCCATTAAGTAGAACGCATAATTGTTTTTGTGGTTTTCTTTAATTGGGCTAGTATGTAAATCTCTGCTGTTGATAGCATATAGAGAGACAGAAGAATTATTCTGTACCTGTTGTTTCCTTCACAGAGAGCTAGTGGCATCTGACAAAGAACCATGATACCTGGCTGAAACTCCAGGATGGAAGTAATGCACAAGTCACTTTATAAAAGTCCAACACTGTAAATCGTACGTAACAGCTATATGCAAACTAGTAGTGAAAGTTAATATTTTTAGAAGGAAAATCTTTATTTGGCACTTTGTGGCCTAGTAGTTACTAACGAAGTAGCTATTGCACATATCATTAGAACCTACAGAAGGCAGAGGAATAAGCAGTAGCATAGATCCCCCAGAAGTATAAAATGATTGGGGGGTAGGGGAAGGAAGAGCAAAAATATTATATATCTTCTTTTTCTATGCCAGTCTAAGATATTATTTCTCATCTTTTAATCCCCACAATCACCGCCTCCTTCCTCCTAACATGGTACCTTAAAAGTATAAAGCTGTAAAACAAATTCCTGATCAAAAGCTTTTTTGAAATATGTGAGCATGTGTGTGCACACCTGTATTTAGTGGTGAGCATTTTTGCAGGGAAGTCTACTTGATAAAATCTTTTCTGGCTGTCATTTATGTTGGCTAATAAGAATATGAAAGAAGTTCTGAAACAAAACTGAAAATTAAGTTATAGTGTTAATCTCTAACTCTAGGCTAATTGTCATCATTGATTAGTGAAAGTAAAACTATAGAAGAGAAAAATTAAAAATTGAATTTGTGAAAATAATTTGGATTATGGAAAAGATGAATTATTTTCCAAATGACTAAGACTGTGTTGATAATATACAGTGCTAGAAATTATTCCTTAACACTTTTGTCCAGTGGACATTGTTAATTTTATAATAAACCAAACTCATAGATCATAAGATAATAGTTCTAATACTGTAATTATTGTGTGGTAACTACCAAATGAGAACTCTGAAGTTGCTGACATTTCCCCCTAGTGGCTGGGTTTGGCTTTTCATGGTCCCTGATGTCATCTAACCCTGCCCACGCAGTTAACTTCTGGTGATTTAATATTTCAGCTTAATTTTTTTATCCAGGTTTCAGCTGGTAGAATCTTTTAGAGGGACATTCCCATTTCAGTATATACATCTGCTGATGCTTTCTTGAGTTCTTCTGTTTAAATGTTTTGAATTTTTTTTCATGGAGTTCTAAAAATAAGCGTTAAGTATGTGTGTATCTAATAATTTTCTTCCAATTAATTTGAATGTTATCCTTTTTGAAGAAGCAAAGGACAATAGTATCAACTAACTACATGAAATAAAGTAAAAGAAAAAAAACCAAACACTTAAGTTTTAACCTTCAACACCGAATTTCTTTGTTTTGATAATTTAACAATTTGATTAACAATGAATCCAAAGTGCTTTATTTATTTATTTATTTATTTGCTTGTAGGCAGTTGGGGTTAAGTGACTTGCCCAGGGTCACACAGCTGGTAGTGTCAAGTGTTTGGTCTGAGATCAGATTTGAACTCAGGTCTTCCTGACTTCCGCGCAGGTGTTCTATCCACTGCGCCACCTAGCTGCCCCAAAAGTGCTTAATTTATGACATCTGACATTTTAAGGGTGTGTTCTTTCCAAGTAGTAGATCACATGATAATACGTTCATATCAGGCTTTATACCTTTTAAACAGTGTTTAAACATTTTGCCTGCTAGCTGTTATTAAGGCAGTAATGCAAAAACAAGTTTAATCAACTTTATGCAAAATACTGTGAATTTATAATTTTATTTTGTTTTTTATTGTTTACACAAAATAAAATGATTCATTGATAGTTTTTGTTGAGTCTCACAAGAACTGGTATTTAATTGAATTATTCTCAAGATGTAATGCAGGTTAAAGCATACATATCAAAATCCAACTTTAGATTTACATCTGTAATGGTTGCTCTCACCTTTAATCTTCTGCAATTCATAAATGAAAAGAATATATTTTTATGTTACCAACTGGGTTGAAACATTGCCTAGAGTTTGACCATAATATAGCCAGGAATTTCAGGTGGTTACGCTGTGTTGGTCTACTAGTTCATATGTGCTAGCTAATTTAGGTATTTTAAAACTTTTTTTTGCCAGAAAATATCAGAATATGCAGGCTTCTTTAGCTAAATGGGCTTGTAATAATATACATTTGATTCTAGATTATCACATGATTAGTGCTTGTCAGGTGTTGCATTATAATTCCTGATTTAAAAACAGCAGCACAAGTTTCTGCTTTAGTGGTTTCCAACAAACAGATCTACTAAAGTTACATTATTATGAGAGTACTCAAAGCTTTATCACTACTTAGTATGTTGGTATCTCTAGTGAACCAAGGTAACTTAAGATTTATAAAGCCCTTCATAGGTGCCAAAGATACTGATGGTATCATAGAAGTAAGTTTTTCAGTTTTCAGTTAGTACTGCAATATTAAAATGTCATGAATTCAGATTATGAAGAGGTAACACTAATTTTTTAAATAATTACAGGCTTGTTATTTTGAAGTATTTTACCTTGAAAGATTAGGATTCAGGCGATTAGAACCTGGTCATGGTTTTTCAGTGAGCTTGCTTCAAGACTTTTTGGCAAATCATTTAACCCCTTAGCTTGTTTCCTCATCTTATCAAAGAAATTCATTGTATTGACTGCCTTAGCACATTGGATGTTCAGAGATGGAAATTCCCTCTACCAGTTTAAGGCACTCATGTTTGTAATTTAGTGGATCTGTTCTCAAAGTCTGCATAGAACCTCTTTTAGGGGATTCATGAGATCAAAACTATTTTCATAATAATAGTGAGAAGTTTTAAATTTCTCTTATGGTACATATAAATAGATATAATCCGCATAAGCAAAAGCTCTTTGAGGGGTCCTTAAGAGTGTAAAGAGATCATGAGACCAAAAAGTTTTACAGCAGCCAACTTAGTAGATAAATCTGAGTTGCTGAAGCACAGAAAAGTGAAATAATTTACCCAGTTACAAAGCTAGTAAGTCTCACGTAGGAGTTGAACCCAGGTCTTTTTAACTGAAAAGAAGGCATTCTATCTGCTTTTTAGGTTGACACTTTTTTTATGAGACTCAAATGATATCATTTGTATAGCTTTGTACTTTTAACTATTACAAATTTATGGTATTAAGTTTGTGGGATAGAAGTTGTTAGTAAGCAAGTTTCTTGCTTACTGAGGATTATTTATAATTAGTATATGATTTCTCTAACTCTTGAATGTTTGAGCAATTTTTAAGTAATTAAAATATTTCCTTTTCTCTTCACTATTATACATATATCTTCTTTGTATGTATAAGCCCTTTTATAAATAAATGCCAAATTAACGGTAGTGGAATAATGAATTTTTATTATGTTCTTAACCTGAGTTGTACTCCATAAATGTCTATTGCATCTGACTACTGTAGGTCAAATTCTGGCACAGTCCCAAAGAGCTAATTATTTTTGTCTTTCTCTTTGAAATCTTGTCAAGAAACTTTATTTTTATAAAGTTTATCATGTGGGAATTGTCCTGTTCTTTACTATTTCTAGAATTTGCAAGTTTGTGGATGAGTTACAATAGCATATTTCTGGAACTCATTTGTTTCTGCTTGATTGTGTGTTAGTGGCTCTCTTTGATATAATTATTGAAGACATGGAAGAGTGGGGTAGAAATCTACAAATGCATAGGTACACTTTTTTAGTGTCTACAACAAGAGAGGGTAATATGAAACTACCATAATCTTAAAACATATTGGAATAGCCTTTGGTACTACTCAGTCATCATGTCTAACACTTCAGAGGTAACTCTTAAGTTGTACCTAGAAGTCTTGTCAGCCTGGATCTGGACTTTAATTACTAGTTAAGGCCAAGAGTAGTAGCTTTGTCTCTCCAGAGACTGCTGCAAGTTTACTTTTCTCGTCAGAATTCATGATAAGAGTACAAAGCAATTCGCTTGAGTAGCACTTTGTATCAATTTTGATCTGGTTATCCTGTGCAGACCCTAGCTGTGATATACCATTGTTTTTACTATCTCTCTTGCTTAGAGCATTACTCAACTTCAAATACTTTTGACTTTAAGGATGATTAAATTTTTTTAAAGGCTTTGTCTAGAGACTTTGGAGTTTCATTTGTATGGTTTTTTTAACCAACCCTTCCCCTCCTCCACCCCCTCAAAAAAAAAAAGAGGGGCATCTCTTGCTATTTCATAGAATGTGTTAACTTTCTGTACTTTCCTACCTATTTTCCTCTGTTCTGGATCTATCAGGAGGGTGTTTTGAACTAAATTAATAATTCTAACTTCCAGATAGTGTAATATGTTATAATGTTGACTTTGGAACCAGATGATGTTTGCCACAGGCAAATTAGTACAAAGATTACCAGGAGAATAAAGTTAAAGTAAAAGCAAAAGCAAGCTGATCCCTGCCTTCCAAAGATTTGCTGTATAGTGATTGGTGTAATATCACTGTTCAGTTAAGAAGTAAAATATACAGCACACAGAAACATGTATCATCATAAATTTTTGCATTCAAATAAATAACCTGTAGTGATATCTAGCTATATTGGTATGACATTTTTCTTTCAGGAATTGTTGGATAAGTTTTTAATAGCCAATGCGACTAATCCAGAGAGCAAAGTCTTCTATCTGAAAATGAAGGGAGACTACTTCCGGTACCTTGCTGAAGTAGCATGTGGCGATGACCGAAAACGTAAGCATGCTTGGTTTGAGATGTCCTTGATCCTCTTAAAGCAACTTGCAGTTAGTTAGAACTGGGACTTGTAGGGAATATTCAGGCAAAGATCTAGACTCTGCAGTGCCCCAATTAATGGGGAAGGATCAGGTGAGAAAGGCACAAAATGTGTAGTGATGGATTATGGAGTCTGTGAGGAAAAAATAACGAACTTTCTCTTCCTTCTCCTTCTGAATACTGCAAGTTCGAGCATCATAGGTCAGGCATCATATTCTTTCCACCATACAGATTACAGGGTTTGTTTCATACCCTGTAGCTAACCTTGTGATGAACCTTTAAATGGCCCTTTCTAAAACTGAAGACCTGTAGGACCCAAGAGGATCATTGTAATTTAAATCTTAATTTTTTTTTCTACCTTTCATGAAGCTAAACCAAACAAGGACCAAGCTGATCTTCATATATAATAAATGCTAATTGGATTAATTTTTATTATTTCTACTATATTGTTGAATAAAGATTATAGTTTTAAATGAAAACTAGAATAGTATATCTACTAAGAGAAAGGTTCCTTCCACCAAAATTTTAAAAGCTTATGTGTCAGAAGATGCTAAATAACCTGGGTAGGAATTTTCAGTCTTTTACTTTTTTTTCCTCCCCCTTTACAGAAACAATAGATAATTCCCAAGGAGCTTATCAAGAAGCATTTGACATCAGCAAGAAAGAGATGCAACCTACACATCCAATTCGCCTGGGGCTAGCTCTTAACTTTTCTGTATTTTACTACGAGATACTTAATAACCCAGAGCTTGCCTGCACATTGGCTAAAACGGTAAGGTGTTTATTCAGAAATTGTTGACATGTTGAAACGTTCATAAAAGTTAATTTCAGATGTTTTGTAGAAATGCTTTAATGGCTTTCACTTCCTTCCATTTTCTCTTCCCCTTATCTCTGAAAGAAATTGTTTTTCTAGATTTGCATTTTAAAATCTTGAAGTAATTTCTCTAATACTTTTGTTTTATTAGTAAGTTGTCTCCTGAGTAAGAGGAAGTTGACTGGTCATTAGTGACTGAAATGGTTCACATTGGTCCAAAATGGGCTAATAAAGTGATATAATGTAGTATAACCTCTAGAAGTAATAAGAAATACTTGTTTCTGAATTGTAGAAGAAACAGTATAGTTATAGAACTACAAGTCAAACTCAATGAGTTCAGTATTGGTCATAGTCTCAAAGAATAGTCTTAACTTTCATATACATTAGCAGTATTTTAAAATAAAGACATCTATGAAATTTACAGCTTATCTTGCTTATCTTCATAAGTACAAATGTTTACTGACTATGTTTTTTTAGTTTACTGACTATATGTTTTTTATCAGGCTTTTGATGAGGCTATTGCAGAACTTGATACACTGAACGAAGACTCCTACAAAGACAGTACCCTTATCATGCAGTTGCTTAGAGACAACCTAACAGTAAGTTGTTTTTTTATGTTGCTTACCTTCCATATCCAAAATAAAAATATTAAGAAAAACTTGATCCCTTTCATAGTTTTGGAGGCTGATATAGGTAGGTAGGTTAGCTTTGGGGGAAAATGGTAGAACTAGAATATAAGCAACTAACTGGGGTGGGAGGAGTGAACTGAATCTTGAGTATTGCATATTTTACTTCAGTTTAAATAGAAGTAAAGTTATCTCCCTCCTACAAGAATTTATTCTAGGGTAAGATTATTGAAATTCTTTCCTCAGTGATATCTCTGGGTTGGTGTTAAAGATACCTCTAAACTTGATAAATATTAACTAATTACTAATTTTAGGATCTTGTCTGTAACATTGCTATAGGGGGCTATATTCTCATGGTATTGAGCACTTGAGGAACAATGTGGTATAGTACATAGAGAGCTGGGACCTTGTTTCATAAGGTCTGCCTCTGGTACATATTGGCTCTGTGACCATGGGCAAGTTGGTTAACTTTTCAACCCCCATACAACTCTCTCAAGACTATATCTGAGTTGCAGAGAGGATGAAGGCTTGTATCAATAGAGGGAGTTCCTTCATCTGAGAGTTCTTTATACCAGTGAAATCATAGGTCTAGTCCTTATCCTCCATATAATTTTGTCTATATTCTTCTAGGCTGACTTTGAAACAAAGAGAATGGGAACTTGTTAGCAAGACAGAAAATTATTCAGTTATGGAGGGGGAAGGGGTTGGAAGAGGTAGAGTGTAAATTGAGAACATAGGGGATTTTACAATTAAGGTTGCAGTTTTATACATCAGTGTTCCGGGTCAAAGTATAAATAATATAAATTATAGGATGTTTATGTGGTTTTGAAGGGACAATCTAATAAAATATAGGTAGATCTTCCAGCCTTGATGAAATTGATTATACAGTTATTTTTGATTAAATAAGAACATGCAATTGGGGTATAAGCTAATGTTGCTGCTAAATTGTTTCTACTCCTTTTCCCACTTAAACCAAAACCTCCTCTTGTTTTTCTGTGTGTCACTTTTCAAATCTGTCCCTTGCTAATTAGAAGCAAAGTATGAAGGTGACAGATAGTTGGAGATGAAAGTTATCTTGGAGTCTTATAGATCCTGTAATAAATGATATGCTTAAAAACATTTGACATACCATCTCAAGCTTTATATAGCTAGTTAACTTCAGTAATAGAAGATTCTTTATCTTAAAACTTTAAAATTAACTTTTGATATGTGGTATTTAAAACCTAGAGAATAACCTAGAAATAAAGTATAGAACCAATTTGTTTTGTGTGACCCAAAGCCTAAGATTGGAGAAATTTTTTCAGGCTCTGAGTAATCGCACATGATTACAATACATTAAGTAACAGTACTTGAGTAAAATAACATTTGTCACATTTCATCAATAAGCCTGTTCAATTTGATAAAGTGGGAAGGATAAGCAGGGAAATTGGCAATATAGTCATTATTCTCCAAATATTAGAGATAGCTATAATTATTTAGGAAGGAAGTGCCAGCAGAGAGAAAATCTGTCAAAAGCTGTTACAAGGTAAAAATGAAGTTAGTGAAGATTATTATTCCTAATAAACATAACCGCTACATCCTTAATGTGCCCTGGGTCAGAATACAGTCTTTTTTTGTTTGTTTGTCAAATTGAAACACCAGTAAACATTTTCATAAACAAAAAAGCAAAGAGAATTGTATAAAAAACTTTGATTCTTAGTCTAAAGTGTAAATTTAATATGGAGTACTAAACTGCCCTGATTATTTATGTTCCCTTTTTAAATTTTTTTCTGCTTTCTTCTGATTCTTTAAAAATGCTTTTCATTGATATTCTTGTCTTTTTGCTTGTTTCACTATCTTTTATTTTTGTTATTCCCCATCTCCCTAGCACCCCTTCTCCCCCCCCAAAAAAACCCTCCTTTGTAACAATTAAGTATTATCAGGCAGAACACATCCACACATTGGCTATGTCTGAAAATGCATGTCTCATTCTATACCTCTATCTAGTCCATCACCTCTCTGCCAAGAGGTGGGAAAAAATGTGATTTATCAACATTAACACGTACATGTGTGCACATACACGTATAAGTGCTTTGCACATAGTTCTTCATAAATGTTAATTGCATTGAATGGTAATAGTCATTTGGTAAACTGATTAACTCTTTAAGTGTTTGCCCTAATGCTGGTGGTTCTGGGGAATACAGAGGTAAGTATAAGACTTGGTTTTTCCCTTTAGGGGGCTAATTAATTAGTCAGTTTGAGGAGACAGTTACATGAAACAATGATGTTACATAAAAAAGAAATGATTAAATTATGCTACAAAGTGTGAAGAGAAAACAGCCCAGGACTGAGCCTTGGAAAATTTCTATGACTAAAAGAGCAAGAGAAAGGGAAACAGAAGAACTACGATAGTGTAGACCTATAAATGTTTTAAAGATGATGGACCCTACCTATGTGTGTTTTGAAGGTAGTTGGGTAGAAGCCCTCAGAATTGGGGAAAGCTTGCTTTATAGTGAACTAGCTCTGTTATAGTGAACTCTTCTGTTCCTCCCAACTTACTGTAGTGGTTAACATGTCCCCAAGACATATCCAGAGCTTACAAGAGATATTTAGGTGCATCGCATAAAACAACTATGAAATCTAAGTTATATTTTTTTAAAAAATATATTTAATGTTAGTTAGAAACATCTTACAGATGATCATCATCCCTCTTCCTGGCACTCCCATGTAAGGATCTGTTCTGTATAGTCATCCTTGATATAATGGTCATTAAGTTTTCACTTGGTCATGTCAAGAGGCAAGGAGCTCACTACTTTGTTCTTATGTAAAAGAGAATTTTTTTTTTTTCACTGTGCCCCCACTGCTGATTTTAGTTCTCTGGCACAGCACAAAACAAGACTACATCCTCTTGTATATAACACAACAGCTCTTCAACTGTTTGAACACAGCTGTAACACTAGTGGCTAGTTTTAGCATTTTAAAATTTTCTGTTTACCCTAATTAAATTTTCTTCACGTAATTATTTCTAAAGCAAAAGGATCAAGTTGGTTAACTGGATAAGAATATTAAGTTTCAAAGGATACCATATTCTGTGATTGCATGTTTTATAGTTGAGCATAACTTTTAAGCCAAAAGATTAATACTTTTTAGATGTTCGCATAGTACCATACAAGGAAGTTTATATTAAAATCATTTAAGAACATGTTTAGTGAGATAACTTATCACCAAATCTATAATATTTATTTGGATAAGAGACTTGGCATGATAATTGAATGTATCTAGAAATAACAACCACATGTGGTTTTTTTCTTTCTAGTTATGGACATCAGACAGTGCAGGAGAAGAATGTGATGCTGCAGAAGGTGCAGAAAATTAAAATTCATACAGGGTATCATCTTCCTCTCTCTCAAGAAACCTTTTTACACGTCTCCATTCCTTATAGCTCCACTTGGATTTCCTATAGCAAAGAAAACCCATCCATGTGTATGGAAATCAATCGTTTATAGTCTTTTCACACTGCAGCTTTGGGAAAACTCCATTCCTTGATTTGTGTTTGTCCTGGCCTTCCTGGTGTGCGGTTACTGCTGTAGAAAAGTATTAATAGCTTCATTTCATATAAACATAAGTAACTTCCAAAACACTTATGAGGACTAAAGTGTATCTGGTATTTAAAAATCTGAACCAGTTCTGCAAGTGACTGTGTTTTGTATTACAGTGAAGATATGAAAATGTAGTTAAATACAACTCAAGTGTTTTACATAGCTTCCCCCCACCTACCCCCTATATTACCACCTTATTTTTCCAGTGTTTTCCTTTCAGCAAACAACTTTCACATGCTCTTCTTATATATTCCTTTTAAGGAGAAATCTGGAAGTATTGGGTCAAATGGAAACAAGTTTGGCATTTTAGAGTTAGGGATCACAAATTGAAATATGCCTACTGTAAAATACGTCCTGTGACAGCACGAAGTTTTCTTACTCTCCAGTGGCTGCTGTTTCATTTGACAGTTTCCCTGTCTCAATAAAAGTTCACTCACACTCCTGCCTTTGTAGTTCTGGTGTCCGCTTTACTATGTAATAGAAGTAGCATGTAACTACCAGAATACAAGTGTTACTTTTTGGCAAATTAAAGTGCATGTCATTTCTTAATACACTAGAATGGGGGAAACCATTGGAAATACACGAGTCCAGGCCTAACATTTTTAGTACTTTTCCATGCAGATTTGTGCACATGTGAGAGGGTGTCACGTTTGTCCAGTGATCGTTACTTAGAAAGTTTGGACCACTATTGTGTGTTGCTAATCATTGATTGTAGTCCCAAAAAAGCCTTGTGAAAATGTTATGCCCTATGTAACAGCAAAGTAACATAAAATAAAATTACATTTTATAAACCATTTACTCTTGCTTTGTAAGAATTGCATACCATTCTTTTAAAGGCCAAATGAATTATCTGGCAGAGTACTTTCATCTTTTTCATCTTTAGAGCTCATTGACCCCAGAATATTGCTTTGTCTGCACAAACTGCAACCCATTTATCTACATTTGGTGACACTTGGCTAGTGGAGGACTATCTGTCTTTGTGGAACTGACAAAAGTTATAGCTTTAGAATTCTGCAACATGAGATTTGAAAGGATATGAGTTTTTTTTTTTTTTTCTCCCTCTATCTCCTTCCCCCAACCCCCTTACTGTCTCCAGTGCTTAGCACAGTATCCTGGCACGTAGGTGATTCTTAATAAATGCTTGTTGACTTTTTCTGGGAAACATGTTTAAATACAAATTATATCTGATTCTTTCAACTGATCCTCCTGGCGTGATTCTGAAGCCTTTCACTAACCTTTTTATGGGGCCTGGAACTGAAGAAAACACTCTGAATATGGTTTGAATATTTTTTATAGGAACCTCTGTTCTCAGTGCCTAGTTAATGGGGGGGGGGATGGGATGTAGATATTTATTCAATATTAAGTCCAGTACTCTAGTACAGAAAATTATAGTAGATTCTAGGTGAAAGGTATACATTTCAGAAGTGGCTAGACTACTACTCAGGTATAATACACTGGTGATTCATTCTTATATGAATTGGAACTGGATAGCCACTGGAATCCCTACTCTAAAATTCTGTGATTCTGTAACTAGGATTGTTGGGGGTGGGGGTGTTACATTCTAATTCTTAAGACTTACCTGATTTTTTTTTTTTTTTGTTACTAATTTCAAATTAATTTTCTAAAACAGATTAGGATTTTGCAGTTAGTCCCACAGCTAATCTGTCAGCATTTGTTTGTTTCTTTAATTTTGGGACCTGGAACTCATGATTTGTAGTAAATAGCAATTTTGGTGTCACTGGATACTGCCAAAAGGAGAAATGGGACTTCTCATATTTCATTATTAAATTGTTAAGGATAATTTATAAACCTGTTGTCTGTCTCCTCAGCAATTTGCTTAAGAGTAAAAAAGGTTAGTACTTGCTTAAGAGAAGTCCAGTACTGGACTTTATTCTTAATGACCTGAATCATATTTTTAAAAGTCTCATTTTTCTAAACAGCTATATTCCAGTGTTATTATTTATGAATGATTTTGTCATAAAGATGATCTTTCTGGTAGCAAAGCATTCCTAGGTTAGATTTGAAATTTGGGCCAGTATGGAACTGATTATTTTAAGTCCCTAATATATTTTCATTTTAAATTTGCAAAGCATTTTTAGGGTGTTTTAGAAGAGATTCTTTTGGGGGTACAGGTTGGATTAGGTCCTTAACCTTTTTTGTGTCATGTACTCCTTCACAGAAAAAATGTTTTTAAATGCATAAAATATATAAGATGACAAAGAAAACCAAGTATATTAATATGATGTGTTTTTTTCCCCCTATCCAAGACCTCTGAACCCTTGGACCAGATAGTCACAGAAATTTTGTCCAACTGTGAAATATGGCAGTGTTTCAGTACAATTTTCTAAGATTACTAAGTACAGAATTTAAATTTAATCTATCTTGAATAATCTCAAATTTCATATACGTGTGTATGTGTGTGTGTAATACTATTTCCCATATAACGGTATTTACAGTAGAGTTTAGCCAAAATGATTATGACATCAGATCTGGAGCTGAAGGAAACTTTAGATGATCTCGTTTAATACCTCTTTTTTTAGATTTAGGGGACATGAGTGAACAGTCTTCAATTCAGAATCTTGAAGACCTGCACCTGATTATTGCCTCAAACACTCAAAGGAATGTGCTCCTGAACAAGTAATTTAAGTTCTCTGATCCTCAGTTTCTCTAATCTATCATTGATGAGAGAACAGTCCCAGAGCTAGTGCATTAATAGGTTCATGGGATCTTAGGGTTTAGAATTGGCAGGCTATCTTAGGTTTATCACTTAGTCCATGGATGGGGAACCTGTGGCCTCGTCACACGTCCGACCCTCTAGGTCTTCAAGTACAGCCCTTGAGTCCAAGTTTTACAGAACAAATCCTTTTATTGAGGGCATTTGTTCTGTGAAGTTTGGATTCAGTCAACATCTTGACTAGGCACTTGAGAACCTAGAGGGTACCGTGTGGCCTCAAGTCCACAGGTTCCCCATTCCTGATAGCCCAAACTTACATAAATAAGGAAACAGATGTAGAGAGACCTTGTGATTTCACCAAGATAAAGACAGGTAGCAGTGCTGGGGTTGTAACCAAAATCTAACTTTAAATCCAGTGCCCTTTTCACTACATATTCGCAGGAATGTGATGGTATATGTACTTTGATGGATGTTTAGTAACTGTGGAGTAGATGGTATATGCAGTGTGACTCCTGTCTATGTCCTTCCATAAGTCCTCCAGAAACAAGTTCACTTAGTGTTTTCAAGGCCTGCTGCCAAGTCTCTTGACACTGAGCAGAACATGTGGAACACCACTTTAGTTCTTGGCATACTGTGCCATTAAAAGATAAGAGCCTTTGTTTTGGAGAGAAATTTAAGGTTGTATCCTACCCTCCAATTCAGATTTCCATCAATTTCTTTCAGAGTTCTGAAATGATGAACTTAAATTGCTCTTAAGTTTTCCGTAACGTTGCTTGTAGTCAGGGCGATAGACATTCTTCATCCACTTGGTTTTTTCTGTGTGGATAATTAGTATAAACTCTAAGTGAATATAGCTCTCACTTAAGAGACTGCAGTGTTTGAAAACCTGATACAGTCAGCACAGTGAAATTCAGCTCAGTTTACAGCATTGGGATATACTCCTTCTACACCCCGCCACCCCCCCCAAAAATCATAGGTGACCGATTCAAGATATTCAAAGCAGGCTTTATACATCCTGAATCAGAGATGAACGATCCCTGTCCTTCAATTTCAGCTTAGGTCAGGAGGTGGGTAGCAGCTTCATCATTGGTCCTATAATCTTGGTTGGTCATCATGTTGATCAGAGTTCTCAAGTCTGTAAATTGTCCTGGTTCTGTTTACTTCATTCTGCATCAGTTCATACAATAAGTAATTGTTGATAACAAAGGGAACTGAATTGAAAGATGCTTAAGTGAGACAAATATTGAGTCTTTAGGAGTCAAACCTAGTTTGTTCTGAAAAAGTTACTTCAAAGATGTCTTCCTTTCTAAGAATGACGAAAGTAGGAACAGCTCTGTTTGAACCAGCTCTGTTCAAAGTCAGAAATGGGCATTTTGAGAGCTTATGAAAAGCAAACGGAAATGTAGAGTTTCTACCATGACCCTTTTCTGCGCAGCTGTGTCCTATATTCTACCAAGGAGGGAACATTTGAAGGGCTGCACCTCCTTTCAATGGGCTAGATTTCAGACAGTATTCAAAATACCAAAGCAAAGTGTAGCCAGGATTCAAAAGGCCTGTCTGGCTTGGGGAACTGCCTCATTCCAGAGAAATATTGCAAAATCCATGCTTGCATTCTCAAGGAATAAACAAATAAATTATTCCTTGTGAGGCTTATTATGACAGAAAATCTTCCTGATTGGGTGATGGATAGAGTTAGTTTTTAAAAGGCATTGAAATATTAAAAAATAAATACAAAACTTCCCTTCTTTCCAGAGCTGAAGAGACTGTCAGTGTGAAACATTTATTGTCACATTCTGTTGATCTGTTGGCTAATTTTGCTGAACTGCTTCGTTTTCCTTTCTTTTTTTATTCATTACAAGAGATGCTTTCCTGATTTGGGAAGGGGAAGTGATAACTTGGAAATGCCAATAAAAACTTTAAAAATCAGAAACATATATAACACATATACCAGAAATACCCATGATATCAAAATTATTACTTGGGGTGCTCCTGTTGACTCAAGCTGCCAGCCACCACTATACCTTGCACAACCCAGTAGACTAACACCAACTAACTTCTTTTGAAAGCACAATTCCCACAATGTATCAGAAAAAAATTTTTACCATATTGCAGGGATCTCTGATTCATTTGAAGGGTTGGCATATAGGAGGATTATTAGATTTAACTTACTTGGCCACAGAGGGAAGAACTATGAGCAATAGGGAAAAGGTCCAAAGAGGCAAATTTCTGCTATGTGTAATGAACTCCTTCCCAAGAATTAGGGCTATCCTAGAGTAGAATGGGCTGCCCCCAGAAGCAGTGGATATCCCCAAACTGGAGACATGTAAGCAAAAACAAGATGATGACCTTTCAGTTATATTATAAAGAGGATTCTTATTCAGAGATAAGTAAAGCTAGAAAGGCTGAGGTCCTGTCCAACTCTGAGAGTCTGTGATCCTCCTGCTACTTTCTCCTTTCAGCGAGTCAGGACATTCCCTACTGCCATTCCCCAACCTCTGGTACCCGTGATGTCAGGATCTTCTTTTGATATAGCCAATGGCCAAGTCTTCCAGCAGAAGTCACAATTCCAGCTGTTCCAGATCAGGAATTCCCTATCTCTATTTGAGGCTCAGCCCCTCTTTTTATAGAAGTGCTACCAGAAACAGGACCATTGTGTCTCTTCAGGTAATCTTTTCTCCTTTGTTTGGAAATTTCTGTCCTGGAATCCGTTTTAGTCAGTAGCTTGGCCTATATTTCTAAGTAGGATGAGGAATAAAACCTAAGCAGGTGCACTCCCTGCATCTCAACATCAGGGATGCATGGTCTTTTCCCCAAGAGATTAATTCTTCCTTGTTTAAGGGTTATCATTACTCCTCAATTGTTCCCCCATTTCCTCTCAGCCATGTGGTAGTATTTCAGATCACTTAGAGCACCCAATATAAGTACTGGTCCCACCCCTATCCCAGGTTAAATTGTGTTAATAATAGTCACAGCTTGTATTTATACAGCACTTCACATACATGCTGCTTACCTTACAACTCTATGAAGTAGATAGAAAAAATATTATTTTGCAGATGAAGAAGCTGAGGCTCAAATGATAGAAATAGTGGAAAGAACATTGAAATTGGAATAAGGAGACCTGGGCTTGAAATTTGGCTCTATTACTACCTGTATAATTTTGGGAATTTTTTTTTCTTACCTTTCTAGGCCTCAAGGTTTTTCATCTGTAAAATTAGAAACTTGGACTAGATAATCTCTAAAATCTCTTCCAGTTGCAAAATATTATGATCCTATGTTGAAACAATGAGAAAATATGGAAGAGATCTTAATTTTGTAAATTTATTTACGTTCATAATTTTTAAAAAAAATCCGACGCAAGACATTGCCCAAGGTGCTGGGACTGCAGTAAAGATGAAAACCATTAGAGCTAGGGGTGAGCTGTTCTGATTGGTAGGTTAGTGTGTCAGTGAGCTCAGCTGGCCCACTATATATGGACCCTCAAAACCAAGATCAGACCATACTTCACATCCCATCTAGCTATCCACCACTCTGGCCATCTTGCCATCTAGGGCATAATTGTGTAACTCCCCTACCTCTTTCTATTTTGTTCTGGACTCCAAATCAATACTAGCAAATTACCAATGTCTCTGGCAAGGGAGTGTCATTTGACTGTCCTGTAGGTCAACTCACCATTCCTCTGATTCACTAGAGATGTGCATATATGTTTTGACTTTCCCTAGGAGAATGTAATTTCCTTGTATACAATGTCAGATTATTTCAATGTATTGACTGCAATATTACCCTTCTATTTCCCTTTTCAGATTTACCTTATATTACTTTGTCAGCAGTCTTTTCATTAGTTTGCCAGTCCTGTGTAAACAAATTGTACAGTTGTTCCAGAAACAGAAAAAGCTCACTGTTTCTCACGTCAAGTGGCACTGAGGTACAAAGTGTATTCAAAGTGCTGAATCTGGAGTTGGAGGAGCAGGGTGTGGATCTCAGTTCTTACAGTTACTACCTGTGTAACCCCTCTGGGTCCAAATTCTTTATCTGTAAAATGAGGAGTTGCACTAGTTAGCCTCGAAGGTCCCCGCCAGATCTAACTCATCATTTTATCATATAATC
This sequence comes from Vombatus ursinus, assembly GCF_900497805.2. NCBI lineage: Eukaryota > Metazoa > Chordata > Mammalia > Diprotodontia > Vombatidae > Vombatus > Vombatus ursinus. Next base: position 185,186 of record NW_020948840.1, on the reverse strand, counting down.
CTAAGTGAGAAAAATTCTTGCTTGCTCCCAGGAAGAAACAGAGGTTTTTTAATTTTCTCTTAAGTTGGCCCTTTAAGGGGTAAAATTCCAGAGCAAAAGAAGCAAGATAGATTCAAATTTAGCATCCCTCTCTTTCACTTCTTAGGAAACAGTACATGTGTTTTTCAGCTCCACTAAGTGGCTAAGAGCTTTCTGGTAGGCATGAGAGCGCTTCATAGTCTGACCACTGGTAAAATAAATATTTCACTAATTTAGATACGTGGTCAAGAACTCAACTTCTTTGTCCTATAATTGAGGCAACCTGGTACAGTGGAAAGAACACAGCCTTGAGAGCCAAAGGTGGGATAAGGATAGGATATCAACTCTCCCCCTTTCATATCCCACTTGCCACCTGAGACCTTGGGCAAGTCATTTAACCTCCTATGCCTCAGTTCCCTCTTCAGAAAATGAAGAGGTTGAACTAGAAAGCCTCTGATGTCCCTTTTAGCCCTACATCTATGACCCTATAAAGTTAGTTGATGTTTGCATTTCAGCTGTTCTTTTCCATTTTCTCTCACTGAGTGAAAGCCCCTAGCAGGGTCTTCTGAGAATTAGCTGGAAGCATCTGTTGCTGCTAAACACAAGGTCTAATTTGTGTCTATCAACTGACAGCCCCCCAAAGTGTATTTTATACCACCTCTCTTGTTTCCAAATTTTAGGTATGTGAATCTCTGGTCTCTGTTCTCCTACCTTTAATGGGAATGATCATGGCCTACGGGAGTTAAACCAGGAGAGCTTATCTATAATGACAACCAGACAACTTCAGCGTCTAATTCAATTCCGCAAACACTTCTCAAGTACTTACCATGTGCAAAGCACCATGTGGGGCACTGGGGTTACAGAGACAAGAAGTAACCAGTCCCTCTCCTCAAGAAAGCCGGTGGATGGAGTTTTCCCATCTGCAAAATGAAGGGGTTGAACTCTGAGGTCTCTTTCAGTTCTACGTTCATGCTCCTATGTACATCCCTACGTAGGGAATGAAGGGAGACAGGAAAAATCAGAGAAAAGTGATCTAGGTAATTATGAGGAATTAGAAAGCACTGGAATCTCAAAAGGATGAAGAAAGGCTTCACGGAGGCTCCCTCCAGTAGAGACCTTGAAAAAGAAGACTTCTGGAAGACAGAAATGATGAGGGAGAATATTCAGGGCTTGGGAGACAGATTGTGCAAATGTAAAGAGGTGAGCCATGGAATGTCAAATATGGAGAACAGCTGGTAGTAAGTAGTCTAGTTTGGCTGCAGTATAGAGCGTGTGAAGGGAAAGAATGTGGAAACAAGGTTAGAAAGATAGCTTGGAACCAGATTATGGAGGACCTTCAGTGACAATCTGATGGGTTTATATTTTAGTCTAGAGGCAGTACAAAATAACTGGCGATTTTTAATAGAGAAAGGACATTAGTGAGACTAATGTGTTTGCAATCAATATTTTCATCATTATTCCTCCCCTCCCCCAACTCACCCCTCCTCCAAATTTCCCTATTTCTGTTGAGGTACCCCTAGTCTACCAGTTACACAGGTTCACAACCTAAGAGCCACCTTTGACTCTTTTTCTCTTTCACACCTGTTGTGAGAGACAGAGAAGAGTCAACTACAAAGTGTGCCTGAGTGACTGGAAAGAGGGTAATAGCCTCAACAGAAATGGAGAAGTTTGGAAGAAGGGTAAGTTTAGTGGGTAAAATATTGAGTTCAGTTTTGTACCTGTTGCTCTTAATGATGAGACAGCCAACATTGGCAAAGCAAGTTTCTCTAGGTTAAACCAATTCTTTATTATTTAGGGGCCCAGTTATCCAAATCTTGGCTCCTCCTTTTCAGTCTCCTGCTGCTTATCTATATACATCTCCTAAGTAGACTGTGAGAACAGGACATGAAAAAGAGTTCTCAAAAGAAGAATTTCAAAGTATTTACAATCACATGAAAAAAATGCCCCAATTCACCAATAAGAGAAATGCAAATCAGAACAACCTTAAGATTTTATCTCATACCTTGTAAATTAGCAAGGATGACCAAAAATGGCTATAGTCAATGTTGGAGGGGTTATGGGATGATACACTGGTTGTTGTCTTTCATTCTCACTAATACACTAATACATTGTTGGTGGAGCTGTGAAATGGTATACCCATTTTGGAAAGCAATTTGGAATTATGCAAATAAAATGACTAAGATATTCATATTAGAATATCCATACCAGAGATTCCATTACTGGGTTTATACTCCAAAGCAAGAAGTGTGTCCCTCAAAATATTTATAGCAGCACTTTTTATGATGGCAAAGAATTGGAAACAAAGCAGATGCCTATCATTTGGCAAATGGCTAAACAAATTGTGGTGCATGAATGTAATGGAGTATTACTGAGCTACAAGGAATGATGTATATGAATACAGACAAGTACAGAAAGATCACACAAACTGACACAGAATGAAGCATAAATAATGCATAATAACCACAACAATGTAAATGGAAAGAACAACCACACACACAAAAAATCAAAAGATACAAAATTACAAAGTTCAAACATGGCTCAAATGCAGAGAATGAAAGGACACTCCAACACAGCCTTTAATGGAGGTAGGAAGTCCACAGGTGTTACACATTGCACATGGTTTTGAACTTTTTCAATGTGTTCATTTTTTTCTCTTTTTCTCTTTTTTGTTTTTAAAAAATACTATTTGTTATGTAGGATGGTTCTTTGGGAAGAGGAGAGGGAGAGATAATAGGGATAACTATAATGATGTAAAAAACAAGATTTCAAAAAACTTATTTAAAAAAAAAAACCGAGTTCTAATCCCACTTCTAATGCTTATCGTCTGTGACTATAAACAAGTCACTTACAAAATAGTTTATAAATCTATAGGTTGAATTTATTATATGCTTGAAAAGCAAACTGTACATAACAGAGACCTACAGTTTCATGGGTAAAATTATAAATTCTCATCTACTATGTATATGGTTGCAGCTAGGTGGGACAGTAGATAGAACTCCAGGCCTGGAGTCAGGAAGACTCATCTTTGTGAGTTCAAATCTGGCCTTCCTAACTGTGTGACCCTAGGCAAGTCACTTAACCCTGTTTGCCCCAGTTTCCTCATCTGTAAAATGAGCAGAAGGAAACGGCAAACCACTCTAGTATCTTTGCAAAGAAAACCCCAAATGGGGTGAGGAAGAATCAGATACCATTGAAAAACGACTAACAACAGCACTATGTATATGGAAATGACTGTTTTGTTTAGTGTTTGTTCTGAATAAAAATACTTTTTTTTTTTCAAAAAAGCTCAGCCACTTAAATACTCTGAATCTGCTCCCTCATCTGTAAATTGGGGTTAACACCTATCTTACAGGGCTATTGAGATGATCAAATATGATAGTGTATGAAGAGTTCTATAAAAGTGTCAGCTACAGTTACCAGTGCCAAGCTAGGGTACTTGTGATTCATTCAGCACCTGGCCCAGGGTCACATTTTTTTTTTACCAAGTTCAGTTATTAACTTGAATTATAACAGAAATAGATATGAAGTAGAGGTAAGGATGAGGGTAAGGAGGGAGAACAAAGGGAAAGCTGCCTATACACACTGAGATGTGATAGCCAACAAGTGGAAGAACCAGCAGACCACTATCTAGTCCCTTTTTTAAAATTAAATTTTACTTTTTTAATCAGCAAAAATCTTCCTCTCCTCCATCTCTTCCCAAATGGGAAAGAAAAAAAAACAAAACCCCTGAAACAAATATGTATGTTTAAGCAAAACAAATCTCCACATTGGCCATATCCAAAAAAAAAAAAAAGGTCTTGTTTTGCACTGAGTCTCTCATCTCTCTCTCAGGAGGAGATTAATATGTTTCATCATTGGAATCATAGCTACTCATTACTCTGATCAGAGTTCCTAAGCTTTTTAAATCTTTACATATTTTAAGTCTTTTAAGACTTTACATATTGATGACTTTACATAAATTTTTCTCTTGGTTCTGCTCACTTCACTTTTCATCAATTCATGCCAATTTTCTCAGGCTTCTTTGAAACCATCCCCTTCATCAGTTCTTACATCATATTTATATACCATAACATATTCAGCCATTCTCCAGTTGATGAACACCCTCCAGTTGATGAACTCTCAGTTCTTTGCCACTGTAAAAAGAGCTATAGAAATTTTTCTTACATCTTTTTTTTTGTTTGTTTTGATTAGGATTAATGCCTCCCTTAAGCTATTCTTCCCTCAAATTCTCTCTTCTTCTTTCTTTTCTTTCCCTCCTATTTCTATGAGTGAAATGTACATCTGTGCCCAACTATGTGTGTATATATTGTCAGTGTTCCAATGTGTGTTCTCTTACTAGTCAGTTCCATTTGAATAATTCTGCAAATTTTTGAATTTGTTGATTTGTTGAATATTTAAGTATTTTTTTTTGCTATAAACAAACTTTGTATAAGTATTGATATTGATTCAGCTAGGTAACACAATGGCTAGAGCATTGGGCTTAAAAGTCAGAAAGACTTGAGTTCAAATATGGCCTGTGTGGCCCTGGGCAAGTCACTTAATCTGTGTCTGCCTCAGTATCCTCATCTATAAAATGGGGATAATAATTGGGCCTACATCCCAATTTGTTTTGAGGATATAATGAGATAATATTTGCAAAGCAAGCCTTTGTAACCCTGTCCCAAAGCCCATTGACATGGGACTTTTCTTGTTGGTGGAAATGAATGCTTTGCCCTGTGTGAGAGACAAGTGATGTTGAGAGAAATGAGAAAGGCTTCACCAGCCCCATTTGGGACTCTGCAGGGCCAGTTACCTTTGGGGATTCATCAGGCTTCGAATCTTGTTCAGTCAAATCACTTTGGGCACTCCTGACTTCCAGCTTCCAGAGAAAGAATGAAAGAGGCCAATCCCACTTCAGATTACTGAAGGAAGACTGCGAAGACATGAGAGGAGTGGACAGTCTTTTCATGTCCCTATTCCCACTTCGTTATTTAAGACTTTGGGGGGCTTCCCCTTGGGTGAGAGCTTGGACACACTCTTGATTGAGCTGAATTCTCTCATTTCTAATGGGAGAGCTCTTTCACTCTGCATTATCTGGTATATTCTCCTATGTGTACCCTCTTTGATTTCTGCTTTGTTATGATTTGAATAATTGGGTTTCTTCGCCATTTGTCTGTTTATTGTGCAACTGGTATTTGGTAGAAAAAGGAGTCAAGCCTTGGACATAGAACTTGGGATCCTCCTTCCCCCTCAAAAAATGACAAAGGATCAGAAGTTAGATGGAACCTGATTATATCCGTAGACTAACCTGATTATATCCCTAGACTAACAATATTTAGGGGACAGATAGACATAATTCTAGTCTAATATTCCTCCTCTGAAGAAAACACAGTGATCTCTGGACCCAACCTACTGCTTTCCCTCCTTTCAGGAATGAAAGTCTCCCTTGGAGAAGGATGGAGGGAGAAGAGGCTAGATAGTCTATTCTGCTTCCCTTCAGTCCATACAACATCTATGTCTGGGCCCCTCTCTACACAGGGGGCTCATCATTACCACTACTCTCTTCGCTAGACCTTAAAGCTCTATATAAATGCTAGTTATTTTCCGGAAGTCCTGATGTAAGGGGAGTGCATTGGAGAGACTGGAGCATGTATAGACATTCTATGTAGCTTTAGCTACATGATTGGGAGGAGACTTTTTCAGCTGACTATGTAGTTGGTACTTGGAGAGGCTTCAAAAAAGCCTGAGTCAGCTCCACCTTTCTCTCTCTTTGATTCAGTGACTCTGCTCATGCTATTTGGTAAGAAACTTGGTTATATAATGGGAGAGATCCCGGGGCTTTTTCCCCGTGGAAGCCATGTAACCCTAAGAAATAGACTTTAGTCCTTGGTCTCTGCATTTGTCTTCCATTTTAGAAGACTGAAATCTTTACATTTGTGAGTTCAAAAGGTTAGGAGGGCACTCCAGCATCCCGGTACTCCAGAGTCTAGGTTCTAGACAGGTTCTAGAACCAGTGTAATATGTATGTCTAGGAGCAAAGAATGACCAAGAAAAGAAGGGAGGGAAGGCAGGGGGAGAAAACAGGCACTTATTAAATACCTACTATGTGCTAGGCACTAAGCGCTTCTACAAATATGATTTTATTTGATCCTCACAACAACCCTGGAAGTAAGTGCTATCATTATGCCCATTTTTGTTATTGTTTAGTCCTATCTGTGTCCATGGGGTTTTCTTGGCAGAGATACTGAAGTGGTTTCTCATTTCCTTCTCCAGTGGATTTAAGGCAAGCAGAGATGACATGATTTGGCCAGGGTCACACAGCTAGTAATCAAGGTCGGATTTGAACTCACGTCTGCCTGACTCCCGGCTCAGCACTCTATCCGCTGAGTCACCTAGCTGCCTCAACTGAGGCAGACAGAAGTTAAATGACTCGCCTGAGACTGCTGTACTGATCAAAATGTTTGTACACTTCTTCTTGCTATGTCTTTGAAGCAAATATCCTTTGTAAAAACTCCCTGATGTTAAGTAGGTGAATGAAACTGGGGTGCTAGTCCCTGGCACCCTGACAATGAAGAGAGCACCAGAGTGTATTCACCGCCTAATAAAAGGGTTTGTTCTGTAAAACTTGGACTCAGTCAAAAGGCCACACCCAAGGACCTAGAAGGCCACAAGTGGCCTTAAGGCCACAGATTCCCCACCCTGAAAGAGTTTTGTTTTCACCTGGGAGTTGAGGGGAGGACAGAGAGAAAATAAATGTTTTATTACACTGGGAATAAGATCTTTCAGGGTCAAGCACTTTTCTGTGGTTTTCTATATCTTGGCACTTAGCATGCTGATGGCACTTCATAGATTTCAAACAATCCAATAACAACTCCACAGTAACTATAACATTCAGCTTTTCTGAAGAGCGCTGAGAGGGCAGGTTATCCAATTAAAGTCTCTAGTAATTATGTGACTTGGAGACAAGTGCTGATAATTTTTGCAATCACAAAAATATTGACTTGGGAAATTCAAACTTAAGCTCATTTCAGAGCTTCATAAGCTTTCATTTATACCATTTATTCAGTCAGTCTCAAGAAAGAAATGGGTCTAAGAAAAAAACAACTCAGTTCCATGCTACACGTGAAATAGGATACCTTATGTGTTATCCTTTCACTAAGCTGCAACTTTCTTATGTTTTCTGATTTCATTTCTGGTAAGAATATCAATTAGTCAGTAAACATTTATTAAGTACCAGTTACTATGTTTCAGGCACTGTGCTAAACACTGGAGATACAAAGAAAGGTAAAAGACAATTCTTGTTCTCAAGGAGCTCAAAGTCTAATGGGGGGAGAAAATATGCAAACTACTATGTATAAACAAGCTATATCCAAGATAAATTGGAAGTAAATGACAGAGGGAAGGCATTAGCATTCAGGAGGATCAGAAAGGGCTTCCCATAGAAGGTAGGATTTTAGTCGAGACTTGAAGCCAAGAAAATCAGAAGACTGAGATGAGGAGGGAAGGCTTTTCAGGGATGGGAACATCCAGTGAAAATGGCCAGAGTCCAGAGATGGAATGTCTTTTTTGAGGAATAGTAAAGAGGCCAATGTCATTGGATCAAAGATGACATGGGGGAAAGGGGAGGCAAGAAGTATTAAGATGACTGGAAAGGTAGAAGGGAGCCAGGTTATGAAGGGCTTTGAATACTAAACAAAGGAATTTATATTTTATCTTAGAGGTGATTGGGAGTCACTGGAGTTTGCTGAGTAGGGAGTGACGTGGTCAGACCTGTGCAGGAAAATCACCTTGACAGCTAAGTGGAGGATGAACTAGAATGGGGAAAGGCTTGAGGCAGGCCAACCAATCTATTGCAACAGTCTAACTGTGAGGTGATGAGGACATGCACCAGGGTGTTGACAGTGTCAAGAGGAGAAAAGAGAGTGTATGTGAGAGGTAAAATCAATAGGCCTTGGCAAGAGATTAGATATAAGGGATGAGAGAAAAAAGTCAAGGATGACCCCTAGGTTTTGAACTTGGGTGATGGTGGGAATGGTGGTACCCTAGACAGTAATAGGAAAGTCTGGGAGGGGAAGGTTTTGAGGGGGAAAATAATAAGTTTGGTTTTGAACATGTTGAGTTGAAGATGTCTGCAGGACCTCCAGTTTGAGATGTCCAATAGGTAGTTAGAGATGTGAGACTGGAGGTCAGTAGGGAGGTGAGGACTGGATAAGTAGATCTGAGAATCTTCAGCACAGATGCTAATTGAATCCACGAGAGCTGATGAGATCACCAAGTGAAATGGTATGAGTTTCTCTAGTGGAATATCAACACATTGCTCACTGGACAAGTAAGGGATGGTGATGCATTTCAACAGTTTGTAAATAAGCTGAATACAGAATGATTTTGCTGGTGTGCAGAATGGCAGAAACAATAACAACAGCAGAAAAATTAAACCAGTAAATTCCTCAAATCAAAAAAGATTTAGAGACTATACAGACATGTGACAGTTCTGGAGGGAAGATCAAGGAGAAAAAAAATGTAAGGTTATTAAGATTGTGGAAAAACTTTGAAGGAAAAAAAGAATTTGACCACATACAAATAAGTGGCACAGTGGATAGGCAACCAGGCCTGAAGTCAGGAAGACCTGAGTTCAAATCCAGTCTCAGATACTAGATATGTGACCCTGAACAAGTCATTTAACCGCTGTTTGCCTCAGTTTCCTCATCTGTAAAATGGGGATAATAGTACCTGCCTCTCAGAGTTGTGAAGATCAAAGGAGATAATAGTTTTAAAATGCTTAGCACAGGGTCTGGCACATAGCAAGCCATAGTAATAAATGTTAGCTATCATTATTATTATTATGCTAATCACAAAATAAAAATTTTCAGAAGTGTTAAAAAAAGGACAAACTGTAAATCAATAGAATTTAGAAGATACTGACAGAGTGGACCCTCAAATCAATTTATTTAGACACATGATCATAAAATTATAAGATTACAATAATAAGATGATCTTTATAAGAAGCCAAAATTTAAAAAAATATGATACATTTTTTAAAAATTCAACAATTTGAATTACACAAGAATGTTCTATAATAATGTGAAATAATAGAAAAAGTTGGTGTAACACATACCACTGTGGCCCCTGCTGCCTCAAGGCCAGGTATATTACATTTCACCCCAGCTTCAGGGTTCTCTGATACATTTGAGAGGCTTTGGGGGAGCACCTAGGTTTTTCTGCCAGTAGCTTCAGTCCCCAGTAACGATGTTCCCTCAATTGTCTGGGTGGTCTCCTGCATCCCAGTTCTATTAGCCATTAATAGTCAGGTTAGCTTTTATACAGAAATATTTACTGCAGAAGGTATAATCACAAGCATACAAACTTATTTCCCAAATATGTGAGAGTCACAATCCTTTTCTCTACCCCACTGTCCTCTCCCCTCCTCCTCTCCTCCCCTTCCCTTTTCTTTATTAGATTATAAACTCCTTGAGGGCAGGGACTGTCTTCATTTTTCTTATTTGTATTCTCATCATTGGTTAGCACAGTGCCTGACAACTAGTAGGTGCTTAATGAATATTAAATTGAATTGAATTGGGGATTAGGTACATGGCTCAGCTCAGTTCCTATAGAACACAGTCCCAGTTCCAAGTCCAAAATCTCCCTTGGGCTCATGTCTCGGGCACCCTGGCTTCTCAGGGTTTCCATGACAGGCTAGCTGACTATACCACCTTGGCTCTACAATCCCGGCTCTAAAGGTCACCATTGCTCAAACTCCTAGCACTGTGGGAATCACCTCTGGCACCTGAAACTTAGGAGGATAAACAATACAGAACAGAAATAATACCTCCCAGTACCATTTCTGAGCTGGGGTAAATGACAGGGAGCATGGGAAGAAAAGTCCTTCCCAGTTTGGTTCATGGCGCCCCTGCCGTGGATGAATTGGGATCTTTACCCTCTGGATGCAATAGATAAAAGTGGCTGCAAAAGAGGCAGAAAAAAAAGAGAACAGTTCAATTTCACCAGTTTTAAAGACAAAAGCAGCCAATCAAAGGAGGCTACCCACGTGGTAGGTTTTGAAGAGGTCTCCATGGTAGCAATCTGGATATACTTCAAAGGCCCCTCAAGGGTGCCTGCCTCCATGTCACCCTAACCAGACATGCCCAGTCAAGCCTTGGTTACACTGGAATATGATATACCAAAAATTAATGCCCAAATTGGCTTTCCAAAAGAGCTAAGGAAACTTTTTAAGGCAAAAAGTGGTCATTTAAAAGTCCACATGAAATTGAGAAATTTGTGGCAGGAAGGGGCCAACTTTGGAGCAACTTCAAACCAGTAAGAGCACAGAGCCAAAGCTACATTATCAAGTTAAGTATTGAAATCGATGGATTCTCTACAACTGATCATCATTATCTCAAAGTAGGCATTATAAAGGAAAGTTTAAAATGACCAAAGTACCATTTTGGTTAACAACTGAATGACACAAAAGGGCTCAAGGGGAAAAAGGAGAGTAAAAGACAGTAAAAAGTTAACCTTAGGGAGTCACAAATAAAGAACAAGGGGGCAAGGGGAGAGGTTCTGACTAGACAGCCAGGAAGGAGGAAGCAGTGCAGCCAAGCCCCTTTCGCACCCCAGCCAGCTATTCCAAGAAAGATCTCCGCTGAGTGCCAGATGGAATAGCGATCAGAAATTTGAGGAGAAACCACAGTGGATCATCTTTATAGCACAAGAATGTAGGTTCAATCCACTAGCAAGTGACCATAGTAGGAATTGGGGGAAAGGGGTGGGCAGGGGTCACAGAAACGGACTCTAGAAGCCACAGGGGACCACATCATTGTCACTCTAAACCAGGAGAGGAGGAGTATTTTAGAGCCAAACTTTGGGATCAGAAGAAAGCCACAGGGCCAATCACTAAAACAGAAGGGATCTTGGAGACAGACCCCAGGAACAGAAAAGGACAGTGATGTTGTGGCTCTAAACCAGGAGAGAGGATCTCAGAGCTATATCCTGAGAAGAGAGGAGAGCTCAATTCAATAAAATTAAATTCATTAAATATTTATTAAGTGCCTACTATGTATCAGGCACTGTGCTAAGTGCTAGGGATACCAAAAGAGGCAAAAGACAGCTCTTGTCCTCAATGGGCTTAAAATCTACAAGCCTATCTTCTATACAAGGAGAAGGGATCTTGGATCTAGACCCCCAAGAGCTGAAGAAAACAGGGCCAAGGCTCTAAACCAGGAGAGAGGGGTCTTGGAGTCAAACACTAAGAACAAAAGAGGGCCACAAGCAGCTGTCACTCTGATCCCAGCAACATGACAGGCCAATATTATATGAGGCCACTATAATCCTGCCAGAAGTGCTCAAAGCCTAGCCCTAATAAAAAACCCCAATCTGGGATATAATGCTAAAAAAAAAATGAATGAACAAAAAAAGATTAAGAGTTATTTTGATGTTAGAGATGCCTAAGACAAGAACCTAGAGGAGAAAAATAACTCCAAAACACCTAACCAGCAAAGCTTCAAAGAAAAACACAGCTTGGCTACAAGATCAATTAGAATTCCTAGAAGAAATGAAGAGTTTAAAAACATTTTTAATGATATTATAAAAGAAATGAGAATGCTAGAAGAAAGACTTAGAAAAGAAATGAGAACTGTGGTGGAAAGGATTAGAGAGACAATTAACAGCTTAGCAAAAGAGATAGAAAATCTATTCAAGTAACAGACTATCTGAAAATTAGAATGGCCCAAATTCAAGTTTGTCTACAGAAGACAACAATTGATGTTAAAACAAAGTCAAAAGTTTGAAAAAAAACAGAAGAAAATGTAAGGTCTCCCATACAAAAACAACTGACCTAAAGAACAGATCAGGGAGAGATAATTTAAGAATTACTAGAATCCGGTGGTCACCACAACAAGAAGAGTGTGCAATAAAGAATTCCAGGATAAAGGGAATACATTAACAATAGAGTGGAAGTTCCATGAGGCAAAATAAAATGGAAGGACAGAGTAAAATAGGGACTGTGGATGGATAGGTCTGGAATGGATAAGGATAAGTGTGTGAGTGAGAGGTAGCAGGAGGAAAGATTTTCACCGTGGCAGACGACTAAATTATAGGGATAAGTGAAGCAAGAGGTGGGAATTTTCCAGACATAAGATGGGGAAGAACCCCGTTCATCAGGGATGATAAGAGGAAAGATTTAGAGCGGAAAATAATATTTGAGACCATCTAGTCCAACCCCTTCATTTTACACATGAGAAAACTGAGGCCCAGAGAGGTTAAATGATTTGTCCAAGGTCATAGAGGTGATATGGCAAAATTAGTACACAAGTCCTCAGACACCAATGACAGTGTGCTTTCCATCATACCACACTGCCTCTCTTGTCCCCTACTCTATATGAACCTGTAAGGACTGAATTTCATTCACTGGCCACTGAGTTCTTTTTTTCTCCTTATCCTCATTTTCCTTCTTTTCTTCTCTTTTATTCCTTCTCTTTCTTCTCTTCCTCCTTCTTCCTCTTCTTCTCTCCTCTCTATGCTTTTCTATTTCTATGCATCCTCAGCTCTCTGTATTATTCTTAAGTTTAATCTGATCCAGTATTATTGCCTCTAATCTGCCTCTTTTTTAAGGACTATGAATTCACTGTGGCTCCCAGAGTTGGCTTCATGTTCTTAAAAACAATTGCTTTATTATAATTGCACAAAAAGTGTGTATTGTCTGTTTCCAATTATTTCTCTCTCTGGATATTGCTTTGAGCACCACTTTTTTTTTTTTAATCAAGAATACCTAGAGTTTGAAGATCATTCTTTTAAACACTGATATACAAGTCCAGGTGTTACAAGAAGCTATTCCTCCCCAGGAATGTCAACGACTAGCCTCTTGATTCTTCGTTTAATTTCCCATTTCTTATTTTCTCCCCAGAAGTATATTACAATCTCTATTGCATACATAACTTTTCATTATTCTTGCCAACTTCTATGTGGATTAGTGGAGAGAATGGACTTAAATCAAATAATTCTTTCCTTCAAATTTTTGCTTTCTGGGCAGAGTTTAGACAATTTCTTTTGGAATGGAAAAGTTAGAGTTGGGAATCACAGAACTGCTTTTTACTTTCTGTCATCTTCCAGAAATAGCAACCATTAGCTCAACTGATACACCATATGTATTATAACACTGAATTTGACTAAAAAAAAAAAGTACTGAACTTATTGGTTTGATTCAGTACTAATGTGCACGAACAATTTGTATTTCTTAGTTTCTTATTAAAGTAGAATATCCCTCCAATAAAATTTATTTCAAAGATGTAAACAGCTGTAAAAGTATTTAGTCGCAAACTGGGTAACAGAGCACATAACTTAAGGGGCACTATTCTATTCAATTGCATCTGCTTTTGAGAATCAGAAGCTTTCACAGAAGAGGCAGAGCAGCCAGTGTGGCTTAGAAGCAATAGGTATTTTTCACATATATATTTTACTTCATATGAGGAAAAGAAGAAAGGACAAAATGAGATACTCAGGGCAAAAAAAAAAATGTAAGAAGGGCAAGGGAAGAGGATTCCAGATAAAGGATATTCATCACTAGAAAGAAAAGGATAAAAGAATATTTCAGTGAGCAAAGGGACACTGACCAAGCCTCAGGTGCAATGATTGTCAGGACAAAGAAGGATGAGGAAGGTGGTGATTCTGTGATGATTCTGGCCCTGACACCCAGGTTCCATACCAAGTTCCAGTTACTCTCCTTGTTTTGAATGTGGCTATTTAGGTCCTTTGTTCACTATACAATCAGAACATTTGAACAATGGGGCAAAGACCAGGGTTTTATAGGGAGGGCTGATTCTAGAAATCACATCTTGATTGGTTTCCTGCCTCTAATGTCAGAGGCAGGGAGATATCAAGGATTGTTTGGAGACCTGATTGGGTAAAGCATGGGACTGGGAGTTGCCAGCATAACCTCAAAGAATCCAGAAGAAGAAGGGACGTATCTGGAGAAGAGACCACCTGCTGCAAGAAAGTTCAGGTCCAGAAAACCTCTCTGTACTGTACTGGGAGTCAGAAGACATGGGTTCTGTTCCTAGTTTTGCTACTGTCTAGCTGTGTGGCCTGGGTAAATCATTTCACTTCTGTAAGACTGGTAGGGGATGACTGGAGTTAAGCCTAATAAAATTAAAGTTTGAAAAATGATTATGCTACCAGACCTTCACTTCAACCTGTTACCATTGTTACATTTAGTCAATGGAACTAAACTAATGTGCTTTTGTAAAAGTGGAAGGTTAGATTAGATATGGAAGTCAACTTCCTGCTCTAGCATTCTATGATTTTATATAGTGTCTGGCACAATGTCTTGTATATAGTAGATATTCAATAATGCCTGAAAGCTAAAAATTCAGTAGATTCAAGCTAATGTTCTAGCTATTTGGACAAAGATGAAAACAGCAAATGATTATGACATTCATTGATTAAGGTGTTCAGTGGTTCTATGTTGTGATGAGAGACAACTAAATTTGAATATAAATATATTAATAGGAACTATTTAAACATAAATATGATACCATGTTGTACATCAGAATCCAAATTAAATTACCAAATGAGAGATCCTAAGGTAAAAGTCACTCCGAGTTGAACCCAAGATCAGAGAACACCATCTGAACTAGTGGAGAGGTAGACAGAAGGATGAGAGACAGAATAATATTGGACAGGTGATCTCCTTTCTCTGGACATAGTTTGCTCACCCTAAAGACAAGAAAGTTAGCTTTTAAATCCTACAATTATTTAAAATTAATTTCAATTCAATTTAACAAACATTTATTAAGTGTTATATAAGATGTATGAAGTGCTGGGGATGCAAAAGATAACAATAAGACAATCCTTTTCCTCCTGGAGTTTATGTTCTATTTTGGGGATCCAGTCCTAAACAAATAAGTAAAATACAAGGTAATTTAAGGAGAAAAAGAGCATTAACACCTGGATGGCTCCATAGCCTTTAAGAAGGTTAGAGCTGAGTCTGAAAGGAAGGTAAGGATTCTGAGAGGAAATGAAGAGGAAGTGCATTCCAGGCACGAGGGAAGGCTTGTACAAATGCACAGTGGAAAATGCAATGTCCAATTCTGGGAACAGCTTGTAGTTCAGTTTGGCTGGAACACAGAGTGCATGAAAGGAAAGGATGTAAAATAAAGCTAGAAAGGTGGCAGGCTTTAAATGCTGCTTGGGGATTTTATGTTTTATCCAAGAGACAAAGGGAAACCGCTTAACATTTTTGATTAGAGGAGTGATATGGCGAGCCTTAAGAAGATTATTTTGGTAGCTGTATGGTTTGGAAAGGGGAAAGACCAAAGGTTGATTGATTAAGGGGCTTTTTCAAGAGCTCCAGGGGGAAATGAAGGTATTTGAATGGATAGATTGAAATGGAGATGGAAGCAAGAAATGTTGTGGCATCATCAATAAGCAACTGTTTATATATTGGGAGTGGGGAGAGGCAATAGTTAAGGATGACTTTAGTGATTATGAGTCTGAGTGCCTAGGAGTGGGGTAGTGGCCTCAACGGAAATAAGGAAATTTGGAGAAGGGAAGTGTTTAAGTGGGAAGACAATAAGTTCCACTTGAAGAACGTTGATTTTAAGATGTTTATGGGACATCAAGGTGGAGCTGGCTAGTAGGGATTTGATGATGTGAGACTGAAGTTTTGGAGAAAGATTAGGACTTTGGGGAAAAAAAGTACCTCAAAGATGCATCAAGTATGGGGCATAAAACAATGCAAGTAAAGCATTTTATAAATATTAAAGAGAATAGAAGTTTTAAACTGTGAATTTATTGGTATAGGAACCCCAGGGAGGACCTTCCTCTATCTATGCAGATTGGGGACCTTCTCTGCAGTTTAGGTTTTAGAGAGTTGCCTAGGGCAGTGGTGTCAAACTCAAATAGAAAGGGGGGGAGGAGCTCTAATTCATATAAAAGGATCCCTTGGGCCACTTATCAACCGTTTTAAAATGTAATATTATCTATGTTTTATTGAATTTGTATCTATATGTTAAATATTTCCCAAATATATTTTAATCTTTTTCTGGATGCACTAGGGAGTGTTGCGGACCCCATGTGGCTGCCAGATGTTTGCCACTTCTGGCCTAGAGCATTGAGTGGTTGTGACTTGCAGAGTCAAAAGCCAGTATGTGTCAGAGGCAGGACTTAAACTGAGGTCTTCTTAACTTCAAAGGCAGCTCTCTAACTGCTAAGCCATGGAGCCACATGCAAATATAAAAGTACTTAAGCATCTTTTTTTAAGTACCAAACTTAAATGTTATTTATTATAATTGCGGAAAACAAATGAGAAATAAGTGATTGATGGAAGATTCTTCACTTGTTCATCCATAGGATGGGCTAATGTTGAGCTGAAAACCTGAAGAGAAGCTGTTCATTTCTGATTTCTGACAACTCATTCATCCCTATTAGGTTGAAATATAAAAGTAGTTTCTCTAACTTACAAAAGACAATATTTGATTAGACTTCAGATCATGTTCCTCTGGCACTGTCTCCCCCTTGTGGCACTCAAGATTCTCAAGATTTGGGCAATGAGCTTTTGGATATTTGTCCATAAATTCATCAAATATGATAAGGCTACTATACATAAGACTCTGTGTTGTGCCATTGGTCATAAAATGAAATGTATTTCTCCTTCCTCCAGTATGACATAATACAGGAGGAAATGTTTCTCTTGGGAACTACATCCCCCACAAACCTGAGCAGAGTGTGGCAGTGATGTAGGGCTTGGGTGCTTGTACTGGGACCCCAATTCCAAGATCACATTTCTCCCTAGCCTCAGAAACACTATCCCTGGCAGCTCCTCCCTAGCCCAAGGACACTGTGCCTACCAGTTACTCATGAGTGGGCCTCAGCAACACACTTATCTCTCTCCCTGGTGCAGTTACAAACCGCACCTGTAGGAACTCTTAGTTTAAACTGGCTTTGTACTGTCTCCTAAAGATATTTGTACCCATTGGACTATCTATCTATACCAACTCCCTACCTCACTATCTGCATCCTGGACTCCTCATGTATATCCTAGACTTAAGACATATGTATACTCCCTATATGTGTCTTGTCAAACAAGACATTGATTGGTGGCAGACTGGATAACCTTCAGTCGGCCCTGACCACTAGTTAACTTAGTGACATAGCAGACCCAAAAGCCACACCTCCCTGTAGCGGCCCTCCACCCCCTTTGGGCTTTTCCTGGTGAACTCTGGGTAAAACCCCTATGCAGTTGATACAAAAAGTACATGTTCTTTTAAGAACTGACCGCTCCTTAACCACTCCTTAATCCTGCTTTGAATCACCTAGTTGGCATATTTGGCACATGTTTTATTATAGTTTATCCTATAAAAACTTTAACCAAATCCCTCTGAGGTCGCAGATTCCTTAAGAACTTTTGTCAGCTGAACAAGAAATCTTTGCCAACTTGACTTAAAGAATACTTGAGTCTGTGAATTCATTCCAGATGACCCTGTCCTGTACTTTGGTCCTTGAGGGGTCTCTGAACCTCTCAGAGTACAACAGCAGGAAGACAGCATTATCCTGGTGCAGGATCAGGCGCCTGCTCCATAGTGGTGTCTAAATGGTATTAACATGACAATGTCTTTTTTATGCCTTGGGAAGTACCAGTTGTGGTTTCTGTCCTGAGAAGTCATGATTTCAAGACTTCAGTGCTTTGAAGATTCTGAGATGTAATGCTTTTCAGGCCCTGAGGATCCTGGATTTTATCATTAGGACAAGTTGTTAACATTGTTTACTCGTCCTTAAGTTGTTTGCTGTGGTGTGCTGTTATAGCAGCTCCAGAAATGTTGAGATCATAAACCAGTTTTCACTTTTACTTGTTTATGGGGGCTGATAAACTCAGCTACTAAGTGGAGCAAAGAGGACTTACAACCTCCATTTCCTGAAAGTTTGGGATGTTGTACTCAGAAAGGAGTGGTGAAAATGTTCATTTCTTAATTCTTGTATCTTTTTCCAAATCTTGAATTCTATTTTATGTAAATGTTCTTTGGTATTACAATGATGAAACATGACTAATTCTGGTTGGTTGGGGAGATTCAGAGGAAAAAATGTGGGGTTATAAGCAACAGATGAATAGAAGATCAATGTATTTAAGGAAGGGAATAAGCATTTAAAGAATTCCTATTGTGTAGCAAGCACAGTATTATGTGTTTTGTTTGTATAAATATTATCTCACTTGATTCTTACAACAACTCTAGGAAGGAGGTACTATTATTATCCCCATCTTACAATTATAGAAACTGAGGCAAACAGAGGTTAAGTGACTTTCACACAGGATCACACAGCTTTGCTGTTCAGTCATTTTTCTGTTGTGTCTGACTCTTCACGTTCCCCTTTGGGGTTTTCTTGGCAAAGATATTGGAGTGATTTGCCATTTCATTCTCCAGTTCATTTTACGGAAGAGGAACTGAGGCAAACGGGGTTAAGTGACTTGCCCAGGGTCACACAGCTAGTAAGTATCTGAGGATTTGAACTCAGGAAGATGAGTCTTCTTGACCCCAGCCCCAGTACTCTATCCACTGTCCCACCTAGCTGCCACATCACTCAACTAGTATATGCTAACTCAGGTCCACTATGAATTTATGTTACCTAATCTCAGTTGGACCTTCACTTTGGCAAGGCAATACTTTTACACCTCCATAATTGACTCATTCCATTTACTATGGAGGTTTTTCCTAACCTTTTCATCCTTAAAATCTCCCATAAGTCCTGTCCCCCCACCTTCTCAGCTGAGAACCTTTTTTCACTGAAAAAATTGAGGTCATTCACCAAGAGTCCCCTCTTCTCCTTTCCTATCTCATATTTCTCAGATGCCTTCCTTTCCGATCTCCTCCTTCACCCTTGTCTTACATGAAGATATAACCCTTTCCTTTGTCAAACCCCTCTGTATGCAAAAGTGGGCCCATTCTATCTTCTCCAGTTTATTGATATGGCTATCATCCCTACTCTCTTGTTTATCTTCAGTCTCTCCTTGTCTACTGACTGTTTCCCTATCACTCACAAACATGCCCATGTTTCCCCTATCCTCAAAATATTTTCATTTGATTCATCTATCCTTGCTGGTAATCATCCTATATCTCTCCTTCCTTTTGTAGCTACACTCCCTTAATGCAAATGCCTTCCCTCTGTTATTTCCAATTTATCTAGTATATATCTTGTTTGTTCATAGTTGTTTATATGTTGTTTCCTACCATATAGTGTGAGCTCCTTGACTTCAGGGACTCTTTTACTTTTCATTCTATCCCCACTGCTTAGCATAGTGCCTAGTATATAGTAGGTATTTAATAAATGCTTGTTGACTGCCTAATAAAAGTCTTCTTTAACAACTAATTTTCTCTTTAACTAAGAAAGTACAGAGTTTAAATGCCTTTCTAAGGGAATTCCAGGGGAATTCTAAGCAATTACCTCAGACTATGAGGCTTTCATTAAAGTAACAGATCAAAGACAGAGTGTCCAAAAGGAAGGGAAAATAAGTCAAGGCTATATTTGTAAGGGTAAATCATGAAAAATCAGTAACATGTAGCCCTCAAGGACTACAGGATTTTTTTAAAGGTATCATAAATCACAGATATTCTAAACAATAGTAGCCTGTGAACTAGCCTAGTAATTTCTAGTCATAAAAGATTGTCAATATTCTCTGATATTTCAGTACTCTTTGAGAACAAAGAATAACAACCAACCAACTAACCATATTCTAATCTCAGGAATGCTTCTGGATCTGGATCTTTTGGTTTACTAGTAAGAACTATATTCAGTTAATGGAAGTGGTGGATGAATTTGCAATGCTAGCATTGGCATGTAGGCTGTTAACTTTGATCAGTAACTAGTATCTTAAAGTTAAAGGTCTAATAAATTCAGCTCTTCAGTAGATCTTTCTTAATTTTAATTTTCTAATAAATTTTCTATTCTAATATTCTGCTTTTATAATGGCAAACTTGAATAGATTCAAGGAACTTGAATATGACAGTGGTGCAGAACATTCATGTAGCCCTTTATACCTCTCTTATTATACTTTTGTATATTTATGTGCCTTTTTATATATATGTCTTGTATTCTGTGTGTGTGTGTGTGTGTGTGTGTGTGTGTGTACATTTCTTATATTCTTTGCAACTGTAAACTACACGAGGGCAAAGATTGGGTTTTATTTTCCATATGTCCTACAGTACTCAGTATAATGCTTTACAAATAGTTGGTACTTTGAGGGATCAAAGTGAGTATTCCTTCCAAATGCTGCTGATCAGAACCCCTTCATGTCTTAGGTTCATAAAATTTGGAGCTAGAAGAGACCTTTAGAGATCTACTAATACAACCTCCTCATTTTATAGATGAGAAACCTGAGCCCTAAAGAATGATAATAACTCAAATTTATATGGTGTTTTAAGGTTTACAAAGCAATTATCCGACAACCACCCTGTGGGGTAGATAATGCAAATAGTATTACCTACATTTTACAGGGATAAAGAGGTTAAGTGATTTGTTCAGGGTAAGTAGTAGATCTGGGATTTGTGCATGGATCCTAAGACTCCAACTCCAGTGTTCTTGTTACTGTACCATGATGCATTTTCATCCTGTGTAATCCTTGTTTATGTCTTTCTATAAATCCTTTTTTGGAGGATATACCTAATACATTGGTGGCTTCCCTCTAATTCTCCTAATAGTTGTGTTAAGTACTTCTAAACTCCAATATTCTAGCAATGCCGTAGGGCTATGAATCATGGAAGAATACCACCTCAAAGAATCAAAATTGCAGCTGATCTTTTTACAAAAGAGATATGCATGGGGGTGGGGGAGTGGGGGCTGGCTTAAAGAGACCAAGAGTACCTGCACGTGAGAAATGGAGCAAAATACTCTGACGATAAAAACTCAAAATACTTTGATTTCTTCATTGTAGTCTTTCCCTTCAATTGCACAGATTATAACAGCATCACCTCTTCTAATCAAGTGTGAGACTCTAGAAAGAATGAAAAAAGCATTTATTAAGTGTCTACTATGTGCCAAGTACTGTGCTAAGTACTGGGGATATAAATATAAAAGATAGTCTTTTCCCTCAAGAAATTTTCATTCTAAAAGGGAGATGTAACACACTTAGAGGAATAGTAACAGGAGGGGTGTTATGGTTTTGAAAGTCTCAGATATATGTGAAGGGTAAAATCTGAAATAACTGAGGAAACAAAGGTTCGAGCTTCTGAGCATATCTATTTATTAAGCAATGCATGCCAACTGCATAACAAGTTGGGACCAGGCCTTCTCAGCTTGGCACTGGACCCCATTTACAGGGGGAGACATTTTTTTTCCATTAAAAGAAAACATTTAACAAGATATAAACCAGGACACAGGATTAGGTAATCTGATTTCTAAATGGAGGAAAAATTAGGGGTTTTCCAAGTTGAGAGATCAAACAATTCCCTGAAATCAGAAGAAGAGGTGTCCTATTCCCCCCCCCCCAAGTGTCTGTATTCAATCAAAGGAACAAGGAAACAGTAACTGATTGACCAGTATGGGGCCAGTTTTCAGATAAGACCTATGAATTGCTTGAGATGAATTACTGTGAGAAAATTCCTTGCATCAATCTTCTGATCTGACTGGATTTCTGGTCAGCATAACCTAGGTCTTAAGTTAAGCACTAGAGGTGGTCCAGTTTCCTAGCAAAGCAGGGCTAGGTTCAAACAATACAAAAAAGTTTTCTCACAATTCCTATAATTGAATAAAATTTCCTTACAAGACAGAAATTGGACTAGACTCATAATTGAAAAGAAAGGAAACTGAACTAGATTCGGAATTGAGTCACAAGATGGAGTCAGTATGGTTCACTCAGTTCCCACAAATGAGGAGTGGAATCACTGGGGAGTAGAATGACCAGGCTTTTCCAGTAGCAATGGCAGTATCTATTTCATTATGGTTCCAGAGCTAGAAAGTGGGAGGTGCACAGGAAGCAGGGCAAGAAGATGTCTGGGGTATAAAAGTGAAGTGTAGTTAGGGAGAGATAGATAGAGTGAGTCATGTGAAGCACTCACCAATCAGGACAGAGCCCAAAGACTTAAGTCCCCATTTCTTCATGTTATCCTATAACTCCTCCATAGGACCTATCTACAGTATACTAGGGACCTTTCTTTACATCTATAGACATTAGATGGATACTAATGAAGCATGCAAGATGTCTATCTGTTATCATTTGATCTCAAAACATGAAAAAAAGAAGGGGACCAGGCAAGTTGTGAGACTAAGAATATTATTCAATCCAAGGGCTGAACTGGTTCTCATGGAATGTTAAAACCTAGAGGAAGGCCTCTAGCATGTTAAATAGATATTCCACAGATGATTAATGAGAAGACATGCATAAGAATGGCTCAGAATTAGAAAACATAGATGGCTCATGCTCTGTACCATTAAAAGAAGTACTTGTGTTTATGAGATCACAGATTCATTGACTGAAGTTATCTATATACTTCAGTTGAGAGTTTTTCAACTAAACTGCTCTCTCCAAGATTACAAATGATTTCTTTATTCCCAAGTCTGCTGAACATTTCTCTGTCTTCCTTCTTATTGACCTTTCGAATTTCACACTATTGTCAACCGCTCCCACTTTCTAGACCTTCTCTCCTTCCTAGATTTTTGTGACATTCTATTTCCTGGTTCTCCTTACCCTCATCTGGCTGTGGCTTCTCAGTTTCCTTTGCTGGATCATCATCCATGTTCTGCCCTGTATGTGAACCCTAGGACTCTGTCCTGGGTTCTTTTATCTCTCTATATACACATTCTCTCTGTCTCTTTGTGTCTTTGTCTCTGTCTCTCTGTGATCTCATTAGCTCCCATGGGTTCAATATCATCTCAGAACTAGATATCCAGCACTAGTCTCTCTCAACTACAGTCTCATACCCATTGGATATCTCCAAATGAGTGTTTCATAGTCATCTCAAACTTAACATTCCAAAATAGTACTCATTATGTTTCTTCCTAAGCCTACACCCTTTTTTTTTTAACTTCCCTGTTTCTGTTGAGGACTCCCCTACACTTCCAGTCACCTCTGTTTGTAATCGATGAGTCACTTTCAACTCTTTCCTCTCTTCACCACTCAGATCTAATCAGTTGCTGAGCCTTGTAGATTCTACTTTCTCAATATCTTTTTCATCTGCTCTCTTCTTCCCACTCACACAGCCACCACCCTAGCTCAGGCCCTCATCACCTCTCGCCTAGACTATTACACTAGCTTCCCAAATGGTCTCCCTGCCTCTAGTTTTGCCCCTCTCCAACCATCTTCCATCAGGCACCAGATTGATGCTCCTAAAGTACAGTTTGACCATGGAGCTTTCCTGCTCAGGAAACACTGCTGGACACCCCTTGCCATTAGGACAAAATACAGTCTTCAGCTTTGCATTGAAGGCCCTTCCTAATCTGGCTCTAGACTTGCCTCTTTAAGCTATTTCGCACACTATCCACTTCCCAATACAACACTCTGGTCAAAGTGGCCTACTTGCTACTTTCTATTCCCTATACCCAACATCTCATCTCCTGCCTTTGGGCTTTTGCTCAAGCTGTTGTTCTCTATGCCTGGAATGCTCTTCCTCCTTACTTAGCACCTTTTGCTCACAGAATCCTGAGCTTCCTCAAATGCCCAGAGCTCAACTTAAATGCCTCCTCCTACTGGAAGCCTATCCTGATTCCCCAGTTGACTAGCGCCTTCTTTCCCAGAAATTATTTTGTATATATTATGTATTTATTTTTCTGATGTGTTCTCTCCCCTCCCGCCAAAAAGAAAGTGAGCTCTTTGAGGGCAGAGAGTGCTTCAGGTTTTTACCATTGTATCCCCAGCACTTGGAACAGGCTTGCTGAATGAATGAACAAATGAGTACCTAAGTAAGACACCTTTAGAGCAGGGATTGTTTGATTCTTTGTATTTGTGTTCTCGGTGCCTGACACGTGCCTGGCTCATAGAAGGCACTTAAGTTAATGCTTGTTAATTGACACTTTTCTGTTTACCTTGAATAAGTTGCAACCTCATGGGGTCCTCACCTGGAAAAGGAAGGGGATGAACTAGATGGCTGGCTCAGGAGGCCTCTTCCAGCTCCAGATTTAGGATCCTTCAGGGATTTTTCAAATGAATAGAGTTCACATTGTAATAGACGGTGTCAGGTTTTGTACCTTGGGTGTACAGAGGAGGTAGAAAATCCCAGTCTCTTTGAATGTTATCCTTTTTGCAGATGTTGATCTTAGATTTTTGAACTGGAAGAACACTTAAGCAATCATTTTTACACATCTGGAAACTTATACTTAAATAGCAAGTCACTCACTACTTGCTCAAAGTTACATGGGTAGTGAGCTGCAGAGCTTGGGTTCAAATCCAGCTTCTGTCTTCAAATTCAGTTCTCTTTCCACGACAGCCACTTCTTATTCCTCTGCAGAGTATATTGGAAAACATTGAACCTGGAGTTAGGAATTCAAATCTTGGCTCTGACTTCACCAGCTGTGTGACCTAGGGCAAGCCACTTTGCCTAAATTTCATTTGTAAAATGGAGATCATAATATTTGTACTTCCTACCTCTTGTAATTCTTAGTGCCATACAAGTGTCATTATTGCTAATTCTCTGTACATTAATGACTGTATAAAATGAACAAATTTTATACCCTCTCTCTTATGAATGAACAAATGAACAAAAATGATTTGGTTGCTCTTAAGCCAAGGGCCATTATGGTTTCAATGGTTTTCAACCATTAATGATTTCAATCGTTAGTGGGGAATAAGAACTGCTGGAAAAAGAGGCTGAGGTCTTACTGAGACATACCAAAATGAACATTGATTTAAACCATATTATGAATAACTTATTGGAGCAAGTGCCAAACAAAGCACTAGATAGTTCTTATATTATTGTTTTATTTATTACATAATACTACATTATAATTGAGGAAAAGCTATCAAACCCAGAAGTTAAGGACTATCCCTTTCATACTGTATTACTTTTATAATGCTTAATTTAGTGACATAAACAAGAACTAACTGAACTATATCACTATGAAATTGTACTAAATATTAGAAAATAAAAACTTCCTGGGAAATTTCCAACCTAGGCTAAGTCAACCAAACACTCAGCAGTTTTGTCAGTTAGGAGTTTCCTTTTCCCATTTTGCCTTACGAATAATGATTTAGCCCTAGAATTATAGTTAGTCAAAATGGTTGTGATAATTCTACCTTTCAGCAAGGTGGATGGGGGTAGGGTATGGGCAATGGAATGGTTATCAATCCAGCTTGTCTTTATTTATAAACCATCCTCCTCCACAAAAACTGCCATTGTTTAAGACAATAGATTTAGAGACGAAAGGGACTTTAGAGTAAGAGTTCAACAAAGGTACAGTAATTTAAAAACCACAACATTAGCAAAATGCATGCTAAATGATTGATTTTATTAAGAGCAGTGGGGTCAAAGTCAAATAGAAAGGATCCCTGCTGGCTGCATACTGACTTAGAAAAACACAAATTAACAGTATCTATGTTGTATTGTATTTTTATTTATTTTGTTAAACATTTCCCAATTGTATTTTAATCTGGTTCAGTCACACTGGGGAGTTTTGAAGGATACTTATTGCCTGAGGGGGGTGAGTTTGACACCTCTGAGTAGAAGTTCTAACATTGTCAGAATATACTATAACTTTAAGCTAAAAGTGCAAGGAGTATATTTCGGGATCATTTCCTTGAAGTCATCTACCTACATTCCTCCACCTGTTGGGCTAGTACATATGAAAATTTGTTGACATTTTTACATCAGACTAGGTAGTGTGATAGGGCTAGCTGGTATTTGACTGGCCTGCCCAGTATTTTACTCCTAAAGCTGGATGATTTTTATTGTTAATGATAATAATTCACATTTATATGGTACTTTCTTTTTTGGAGAGCACTTTCCTCATAAGCTTATGAGGTACAAGTATCACATTATCATCATCTCCATTTTACGGAAGAGAAAATTGAATATCTGAAAGGTTAAGTGACTTGCCAATAATCATAGTTATTAAATGTCTGATGGGCGATCCATTCCCAGGTCTCCTAATTCCAAATCCAGCAATATCTCACGGAGGGTTACCCATTCACTTTCATAGGAAACAGGGACAAATTAGAAGCTAATTAGAGGTAGAGCTGAAAAGGACTGAAGTCATCTAGCCCTAGCACTTTTAATTTATAGAGGAAGGAGGTCACATGACTTCTCCAAGTTTACAGAGCTACTATGGTGTTAGAGGCAGGATTAAGAGCCAAGGTTCTTTGGTCATCTTGCATTCTTTCTACTCTACTATTATGATCCCTTATTTTTCAGGTAAAGTTTTGATTTTGGCAACCCTTAGAATTGTTATGAGAATTTTGGGTTTCCTTTTATTGTTGTGTGGAAAATGTGATTGGGGATGTTGCTTCTACATATCACTTATCAGGGGATAGACTCCTGTGTGACAACATCGGAGTCAGCTTAAACCAAGAGGGAATGTGAGGAATAGCTAGTTTTTTGTTTGTTGTTTTCGATCTTAGGCTAGGTGGAAGTTGAACAAAGGAAGCCATAAAGCAGAATTGGTGGGTGAATAGACTAACCAGTTAATAACTGGTTCTGAGGTTAGGTATAGATTAACATATTGGAATCCCAAGCAAAAGGGTAGGTATACCCAAATAAGGGTAAAGGTAAATAAGGGCCAGGGTGGCTGAATGGTGGGGAGTTGGAGATTAGGGCAGGAGACTCACTGGAGGAAATTCCTCTATCGTACCCAGCAAATGGGGAAACAGGAGGAAAATTGGAATAATAAAAACACCCGTTGGACCTGTGTGCTCTCACATGTGGGAAGCCCAGCCTTCCCAGGCTGTTAATAAAGCTTCTTCCTGGTTCAACAATGGCTTTGTGGAATTTGTAGTAGAGCTAACAGTTGTTAGGGCTTGAGGCCATTCCATCTGCAACTTTTGGTTAACTGAAGCCTGTCTTCTGTTAATATTAACCTCACCTGACCAAAACCTGGCTTGTGAAATAATAGTGGTAAGACAGATTGTTTGATATTCCTCAGATAGAAGGCAAAGGAGAGTCAAAGTGACATGTTATTTGAAGAAGAATCCCAACTGTTCCCCATTCCTTGGTTCTCTTGGAAACATGTAAACCCCTTCTCCCTCAATCAGGCCATTGTGAACCCTCTAAATGTAATGCAATCTGTAACCTGACTTAGTTTACCTATAGAATCTGTTTAACTATGTTTGTTTCCTTAGGGTATGTATGAAGATTATGTCTCTGTTTAACTTTGTTATGACATTGAAGGAATCATGGGATTATGTCTTTTTTAACTTTTATAGCCTAAAAGAGTGTATGATATTGCAATATGTAAAAGAATTATTTTTCTGTCACATTGACATAATTTTATGAAAAGTCTCTTTGGAATCTTAATTTTTGTTCAGGTTTATTTTTTTCCCCGTGGCCTGAACCTGTGCTTAAGCATAATAAAACCTAGGTTTTTACTTCTGTAATTTCTGCATTGTGGTAGATTTACTTCTGTAGCAGACATCTCCCACACGAACTCAAAAAGGAGATATTTCTCCCATAAAAGAAGCTCAGGAAGAGGAATACTACAGAATACCAGGATTTGATAAGAACTCTAGAGCCTCAGGTCTCAGGGATAAATAATTCCTATTAACAATGCCTAACACATTAAAGATTTACACGACCTCTTTCTTTACAGCTGTGATCGCAGACTCTTAAGATGTGTGACCTAGTCCAACTCTCATTTGAGAAAATGAGAAAATTGAGACTCACCCCAGACAGCCACTGTGGGCACATTTGATTTTTTTTCTTTGGCCATTTTTTATATCTCCATCATTTAGCACAATGCTTGGGAACACAGTAAACACTTAATAAATGCTAGCTGCTAGCTGTGTGACCCTGGGCAAGTAACTTAACCCCAAGTGCCTAAGCAAAAATAAAAAATAAAAAAAATAAATGCTAGCTGACTTGGCTCGTCGGAGGATAGAACTTGAATTCGGGTCTTTTGGCTTCAAGTCCAGCATTCTTTCCCTTACACCTTTACCTCTCAGAGTCCCAGTTTTCTCCTCTGTAAAATGGGCCTAAGGAACCTGCAGACCTCCCTGGGTTTTAAGAATCTAAGCAAACAAAAGACGTTGAGCACTTTGTAAAGGAGAAGCTTCAAGAGCCCAGCTGGGATTATTATGGATAGTTGGGTGGCTCCTCGAGGATTCCAACAAGGAAGGTGTGTCGCCGGAGAGAGCCCTCAAACACACCTGCCACCCCCGGGCAAAGCCCCGGGAACTACGGCTTAACCCGGGGCACAGTCAGGGTCGAGTCAGGGCGCCAGACCCCGCCCCCAGGAGGCGGTACCAGCCCTATACGTCACAAGATGGCGACGGCGGCGTTTGGGCGCTCGGCTCGGTGGGCGGGATCTCACCCGTCGTTCCCGGCATGCCGCACCCCGGGCCGGAGTTCCGGGTGTGGGTGGCGGCGAGCCGCGGGGCGGAACTGGGGGAGCGGAGCGCGCGGGCCTCGCTGGAAGTCGTCTTTCACCTCTGACTTCCGGGGGCCGGCGAGCGAGCGGCTAGAGGGGGTGGCAGGGAGGCGGGAGAGGAGCTTGGGGCCGGGTCTCGGGTACGAGCCGAGCCCCAGGCCCCAGGCCAGAGAGAGGGAGGAGCTTTCGGGGCCGCCAACATGAAGTTATGCATCCTCGTCCTCTCCCTCTGGTTCCCCCCGCTGCTGGCGTGGAGACCCCCGGACGAGCCCGGGCCCGACTCTCGTCCTCCGAACGGTGAGAGCCGGGCTCCGTCGGGGAGCCTGCGGGGCAGGGTGGCTGCCGGGCCGGGGTGGGGGTGGGGAGGCAGTGTGTTTGTGTCTGTGTATTGGCGAGTCTGCCTCTGTGTGTGTGGTGGCTGTCTCTTAACTGTGTGTTTACAGGGGGATCTGTTACCGTGTGAGTAAGGGAGGTGTGTCACCGTGTGTGAGGGAGGGTCTGTCGCCGGATGAAGGTGTGGGGTGTGTCACCAAACACGGGGGTGTTGTGTGTATAAGGTGGGTCTGAGAAAGAGGTCTATCACTATTTAAGGAGGGGGAGTCTGTGTAAGAGCGGTCGGTCATCGTGTCTAAAGGGGTGTCACATGGAGGGAGTCGGTCACTGAGTGTATAACAGGGTGGGTTTAAGGGGGATCTGTGACTGTGTTGGGGGGCAGTCAGGAGAGCGGCCTCAACAATAGTAATGGGGACAGAAGGATAAACTTTTATTGGGTGAGTGTGTGGGGGAGGCTCTAAGTATGGGATGCGGCGGGGGATTCCATCCCACGGGGTGTTTGTTTAACTGTGTTTGGAAATTAGATTGAAGGTGAAGTTTCTTTTTCTCTGGGGAATGTATGAATGGGATTCCTTTCTGAAGAGGGATGTCAAAGTATGTGTTCTCCCTGTTTGGGGGGATAGGGGAAGGAGCCGTGTCTATTTCTGTGTCTATTTGGGAAGTGAGGGTGGGGTGTCTTTCTGTCTCTGCTGAAGAGCGGAGCAGGTTGTCTTCTCTCACTGGGGAAGTGGGTGGCCGGATGTCTGTTTCAGTTTGGGAGTGTCAGAGAGAGGACAATTTTGTGTTAGATATTCATTTATTTCTTGATTGAATGACTTGTTAAGTGTTTCGATCGACTTGGCTTCTTGAGTGCTTATCTTTTAAGCAAACAAGTAGGAATGCATGATGTTTTGGTTTTAAAGAAGGAAATGAACCGCTGCGGTTAGCATCGTGAGTTTAGAGTTGGAAGAAGTGAATTTCTATTTAGAATGTCCACAGGAGGTGTGTTTTGAAGGTGGAAGCTCATAAAGTGAACCACAAAGTGCTTTTTGGTAGTTGGCAGTTTAGTATGAATCCTACAGTGTATTAGATAATCTGAAGAAACACATTTATAACAGGTTCCTTTACCTTTCAGGACATTTAACCGTTTACCTCCTGTAGTTAATCAAAAAGCTCTTAAATGTCTTTCCATTTGTGGTGTGAAGCTATACCCTGTGAGATATATATATATATATACATGTACACACACATATGTATGTATATGTTGTGGTGCACATATAAGTCTTTTTATATCTTGGTTTCAGTTTTTTTTTATTTTGTCCTTTTTCTTATTCAGAATATAGTACGATCATTTCCAACTTAGATACGAACAGTGAATGAGTCCATGAGCATGAAAATGCTGGGAGCCCTAGCCCTAACCACTTGGTCCCATAGAGCTTCTAGCATGAAGAAACTTTACTTTTTTGTGGGATATTTGGAGAAAGGAGCACTTGGATTTCCTGCGGCACTTAGTATTTTTGGTGCAATCTCCCCCCCCCCCCCAACCTTCCCAGAGCACAGATAAATTTATTTTTAATTTTCTTGTTAGGAATAGGTATTCAAACAAATAATAAGAGTGTAGGAAAAATAATCAAAATGGAAAAGGCTTGTGAACAGCTCATATATATTAATAAACTTTGTTTAGCCATGAAAAAAATGTATAGTTTTTTTAACATGGAGTAACCAAATTATCCTGTTTGTTTCTGTGATGCTTTTTAAACTTTTCTGTGTATTTTATAGATTTGTTGATGTTCTTACTATTTTTAAATAATTGTAGTTAGAGTATATATTATTCTTTGGATTCTGTTTCATTCTACATTTTTTTTTTGTTCTATACGTTTCCCCCTATTTCTTTGACTTCTTGTTATTCTACAGTAAGACTAATATGGTATTGGTAGGCCAAGACATTGAATTTGACTTATGTTCTGATAGAATAATAACTCAGCATACTGGCCTAAATGCCTGCCATAATCTAGAAAGTTTTCATCCACATAATTTTTGCTGTTGGTTGTTGGCCTAAATTTGAGCAGTCTTTTAGGAGGCCCTGTAATATTCTTGGACTTATTCACAGGCAGTGATATCTGGAGTGCCTCACTATAAGAAATTACTCTTTCATTTGAACTCTGTGTAGGGCACAAGTAGACTATACAATCCATTTCCAGTAGTGACCTACACACAGGAAGTGGCATGAGGACTTAGACTGGTTATCTACTGAGGGAAGGATAATAATAACAGCAACAATCACAATAATATAACTAAGGCAATGTAGTGTGCTCTTTTGTCAGCAACACCTGAATTTCAAATTTGGCTTCAGACCCTTACTTAGCTATGCAACCCTGGGCAAATTACTTAATCTCTTCTTCCTGAATTTCCTCATCTGTAAAATGAGACTGTATAATAAAAAAACACTTACCCTCTACGGTTGTTATAAAGATAAAATAATATTCATAAAGTGCTTTGCAAACCTTAAAGTGTTATATAAATGTTAGCTATTATTATTACCCATTGGAAGGGAATGTTGTTCGGGCATTTCATTTGTGTCTGACTCTTTGTGACCCCATTCGGGGTTTTCTTGACAAAGATGCTGGAGTAGTTTGCCATTTCCTCCTCCAGCTCATTGTACAGATGAGGACACTGAGGCAGAGAGGGTGAAGTGACTTGCTCGGTGTCACACAGCTAGTAAGTATCTGAGGCCAGATTGAACTCAGGAAGATGAATCTTCCTGACTCCAGGCCTGGTACTCTATTCACTGTGCCACTTAGTTGTCCCCTCTGAAGGGAATATATTTCAATGAAATAAATCATCACCTCAATGTATTATCAGTAAGGAGTATAATCCACTTCAGTTTACAAAAACTTTACTCATGGTTTGAACTTTCATCTATGTGTAAAATACTCCCCTATCTATAACAACCTGTGATATAGATATAAAGGTAAATATCACTTTTTCCCCGTTTTTGAATCTTGCATCATCAGTTCCTGATTTTAAACTTTTTCTAGAGACATCTGATATTCAGCATGTCTAAAACTGAACTCATTCTCTTTCCCCCTAAAAATTTGCCTCTTTCAAACTTCTATTTCTATTGAAGTCACCCCTCTCCTTTCAGTGTTTCAGATTTGTAATCTCAGCATCATGCTGGAATCCTATCACTCCATCCAGTCATTTGCCAAATCTTGCAATTTCTAACTTCACAACATCTTTCTCATTCTATTCCTTTCTGTCAACTCACAGAGCTACCACCTTAGTTTAGGCCCTAATTCACTCCTAGCCTACCTAGATTATTGTCATAGTTTCCTAAATGTCTCAAGTCTTTCCCTAGTCCAGTCTGTTATACACAGTGCTCCAAAGCAATTTTGCTTAAAGTGCAGATCTGACCATGTGACTCCTACTCAACCAACTTTGGTGACTCCCTGTTACTTTCAGAATAAAATGTAAACTCCTCTGTTTAGCTTTTAAAGCTCTACACAACTTGGCTCAAATCTCTTTCCAAGCTTTTTTGGATGTTATTCCCCTTCCTGCATTCTGTGATACAACCACACAGACCTTCTTTTCCCACAACAGTATTACACTTCCCATCTCAGTTTTCCTTTGTGATTGGTGTTCCTAGACCTGGAATGTACCCCTTCTTTCCTCCACATTCATGGAGTCCCTCTCTTCTTTTAAGATGTAACTCTGTCACCATCCTCTGCTTGAAGCCTTTCCTGATCAATCTACCTTGTATTTTACCATTTTTATACATTTGCATATATTTACTTTGTGTATGTTTTATATCTGCTTGTTGTCTCCATTAGAATATAAATTCATGAGAGTGAGCTTTCTATTCTTTGTATTTGAATAGCCTAACACACATAGCTTATTTTTTGTTGTTGTTCAGTTGTGTCTGACTCTTCGTGACCCCATTTGAGGTTTTCTTGGTAAAGACACTGGAGTGGTGTGCCATTTACTTCTCAAGGTCATTTTACAGATGAGGAAACTGAGGCAAATAGGATTCAGTGACCTGCCCAGGCTCACACAGCTAGTAAATATCTGAGGCTGTATTTGAACTCAGTAAGATGAGGCCTGACTCCAGGCCTTTACTCTATCCACTTTGTCACCCAGCCTGGCATAAAGTAAGTACTTCATAAGTATTTGTTGATTGATTGATAGAATTAGTCCAGTCTCAGTCTTTATACATGCACTTAAACACACAGAACACTAAATAAACATAATTCCTAAAAATATCTTTATACATTTTTCAGTGGTTTAAATTTCCCTGCTCTTTTTTCTCTTCCTGCTTCAAACCTTTCCTAGATTAGGATACAACACTATTTGTGATGCCCACAAAGTATTCTCTCATTTCTGCTTCCCTTTATCTTTGTTATTTTGTTGCACTTTTGTTCTTAAATATATACATATGTGTTTTTCTAGTTTTTTAAATATAGTTATATCAAACATTTGTTAATGTTCTCAAACAGGATTGGCCTTGGGGGGAATTTATTTCATCCCCCATATCCTTTGAGTCCTGCTTGAGATCTTTAATGCATATGTGATAAAACTTAATTGCTTCTTTGGGGCAGATAGGTGGTGAAGTGAATAGAGTGCTAGGCTTGGAGTTTAAATCCAACCTCAGACACTTAGGTGTGTGACACTGGGTAAGTCACTTCATCCTGTTTTCTCATCTGTAAAATGAGCTGGAGAAGGAAGTGGCACATCACTCCAGCGTCTTTGTCAAGAAAACCCCAAATGGGGTCATGAAGAGTCAGACATGACTGAAAATGAAACAAAACAAAAAAAACTGGGCTGAACAAAAAATTGCCTCCTTTTTTTCTCACTGGGGAGGGAGGTCGGCGTTGCTATACTAAAGCATTTGCCTTGAGGCATTTCCCTTTGCTGATTCTAATGGAGGCTGTATTTGAGCCTATCTGCTCTTCAGGTTTTCAGTTTTGTTCCCTCCCAAATCTTGTTTCCCCACTCCCCCACCCCCACTTTTTGGTGTGCTTTATCTCTAACTTGAAAAGGCCAAATCACTGGACTGCACTATCTCTGTTGGAATGTTTCTGGAGGCTTCTTTGGCTCCTTTTGACATCCCAGGTGTAACTTTCCTGTAGCTAAGGCCTGGTCTCCGTTCTTTCCAGAGAAGGGGACTTAAGAAGGGGTGACATGTCTGTTTAGTCCAATTCAAGGAAACTTTATTAAGCATTTATTATTTAGAAGACACTATCCTAGGAACTGGACAACTAGGTGGCACAGTGGATAGAGTTCTGGGCCTAGAGTCAGGAAGACTCATCTTCCTGAGTTCAAATCTGGCCGCATTCCTTTACTAGCTGTGTGACTCTGGGCAAGTCACTTAATGCTGTCTGCCTCTTCTGTTTCCTCTTCTGTAAAATGAGCTGGAGAAGGAAGTGGCACACCATTCCATTATCTCTGCTAAGAAAACCCCAAATGGGGTCATGAAGAGTTGGGCATGACTGAACAACAACAAAAATTCCAGTTGTAGCTTGCTATCAAGCTTTCATTATAATCAGGAAAGGGACGGCAAGGTGGTGAAGTGAATAGACCACTGGCCCTGGAGTCAGGAGGACCTGAGTTCAGACACATAACACCCACTAGCTGTGTGACCTGGGCAAGTCACTGAACCCCATTACGTAGCCAAAAAACCCCCAAAACATACTATAATCAGGAATATAGCACATATATGGATAAGGTTGGTGCGATCTTGGAAGTGCAGTAAATACCCTGGTCAGGTATTAGGAATCCATGCCATCTACTAACATGTTGCCTCTTCTCCCTTTCCCACCCTTTCTTATTTTCGTTTTTTTCTTCTTGAAAGCTAAAGTTTTAGATTGGTACTTCAATTTTCAGGCTGGCCCCTAAGTCAGATACTAATATGTCAAGTCCTGGGTGGCCAGATTTTATTGTAGGGAAGAATCTGTGTAGAACAATATATAAATACTCTAGGACAATTTATAAAATATTGAACGAATGGTAATGTTTATCTTTTCATGATCTGGGCATATTATCAACATACTGTCAGATTGTACACTAAGAATGTAAATCCTGTGGATTTTTTTGTTCTTTTGGTTAGCTCAGTATACAGTGTGTTATCTGTTCCTTTCAGAGTGACATAGATTTGAAGTGTTTCAGGACCCATTATTTTTCAGTATTTAAAGAACTTTATTTATCATATTTGTGTATTTTTGTCTATTTGTGTACTACATACTAACATATGCAAAGTAGTGCATATTGATTAATCATTGCAGAATTGACAGTAGTTTTCATGATACAAAAACTCATAAATAGAACCATAGAGTTGGATGGAATCTCCATCCAAGTTTAATTCAACTGAATTGTAATGAATTGCATAATTTAGGAAAATTGTGAGTCATACAGACCTAGTCATGATATCTTGTTAAAGGTGTGGCTGGAGTATATGAACTTCACTTTGTGATTTCCTATTGTTTTTTCCTACATTTTGCGTTGGGGAAAAAAAAGACATAATGAGAGGAAGAAAAGTGTAATTCACAAATTAAGGATGAAAATTTGTGCATTAGAAATGTGTATTTTGAAATTTTACTTGACTAGATTTCAGTTATCAGCTGGTAGATCCCCTACATGTTAATTCTTGCTTTTAAGTTATTCATAACATCTATTTTTACTTCATACTTCTTTTATTGGTAGC
The DNA here is from genome assembly GCF_900497805.2 of Vombatus ursinus. Lineage (NCBI taxonomy): Eukaryota > Metazoa > Chordata > Mammalia > Diprotodontia > Vombatidae > Vombatus > Vombatus ursinus. The sequence continues at coordinate 149,695 of NW_020948840.1, read as the reverse complement.
TAAGATATTCTTATCAATCATAAAATGTTTAGTAATCACTTATTGTGTGTGTCAGACACTGTGCTAAATGCTGGTGATTTAAAAAAAAACAAAAAAACAAAAACAGCACCTCCCCTTAAGGAATTTATATTCTAAATAGGGTGGCAGCATGTGTAGATGTATATGTACATATATGTATATATAAAATATGTTTGTATATATAATATAGATAAAAAGTAAATAACAAAGTTGCTTAGAAGGGAAGGCCCTAGGAAGTTAAGGGAACAGGGAAAGGCCTCCTATAGAAAGTGGTACTTGAACTGGGTCTTGAAGGAAGCCAGAGGTTTTAAGAGGTCATGATGAAAAGGGAGAATATTTCATGCTTGGGGGACAGCCAATACAAAGGCACAGAAAAGGAAATGGAGAGTTTGTATTCAGTGAACAGGAAGTAGTAGGCTAGTACCCATGGATGGCAGAGTATGAAGAGGGTGGTAGGGTATAAGAAAACAGGGAAGCTAGGAAGGCCAAAGAGTAAAAAGTTTTAAGTGCCAAACAAAGGAGTTCATAGTTGATTCTGGAGGTAATAGGGAGCCATTGGGATTTATTGAGTGGGGCCAACCTACAATTTAGGAAAATACTTTGGCAGTTGCGTGATAGTTGGATTGAAATGGGAAGAAACATGGAGAAAACAATTGCAGTAGTCCAGGCAAAAAGTGATGAGCCTAGACTAGGATGCTGGCTGTGTGATTGGAGAGAGGGAGGACGTATGAGAAATGTTGTGGAGAAAGAATTTAGAGGTTTTGGCAACTGATTGGATAAGTGGGGTGAACTTTCATTGATAGAACTGTGATATCATGAATAAATTTATGTCAGTAGCACTGATTGTAATCTTGAATGATACTTCGGTCTTGTAATAACTTGTACCAGGGCAGCTCAGGAGCCAAAGATGCATGTCAGCATCACAAAACTGAAAACTCACCTAGACATGCTTTGGGGAGGCAGTGTGTTGTAGTGGAAAGATCATTGACCTTGAGTTCTCCAGTGATGCCACTTATCAGTGTGACCTGCTAATGGCACTAACTCACTTAACCAGAGCTCAAACTTTCTCATTTATAAAATTGGGTTGTAACACATATGTTAGATCAGCTAGCTGGTGCAGTGGTTAGAGTGCTGGGCCTGAAGGCATAAAGACTCATCTTCCTGAGTTCAAATCTGGCCTGAGATGCTTACTAGCTGTGTGACACTGGGCAAGTCACTTCACCACCCTGTTTGCCTCAGTTCCTCATCTGTAAAAATGAGCTGGAGAACATTTCTGGAGAGCAATTATGAACTATGCCCAAAGGGCTATAAAAATGTGCATACCCTTTGACCCAGCAATACCATTGCTAGGTCTGTATCCCAAAGAGATCATACAAATGGGAAAGGGGCCCACATGTACAAAAATATGTATAGTAGCTCTTTTTATGGTGGCAAAAAATTGGAAATTGAGGGGATGCCCATCAGTTAGGAAATGACTGAACAAGTTGTGGTATATAAATATAATGGAATACTGTTGTGCTATAAGAAATGATGAACTGGCAGACTTCAGAAAAACCTGGAAAGACTTGAATAAACTAATGAGAGAAGTGAGCAGAACCAGAAGAACATGGTACACAGTAACAGCCACATTGTTCAAGGACTAACTTTGATAGACTCATCTCTTCTTAGCAGTGCAAGGATCCAAGATAATTCTGAAAGACTCATGATGGAAAATGCTGTCCACATTCAGCAAAAGAACTATGGAGTCTGAATGCAGATCAAAGCATATTATTTGCTTTCTCTTTTTTCTTTTTGTTTCTTCTTTTTCTTGGTTTCTCGCATTGATTCTAATTCTTTACAACGTGACTAATGTGAAAATTGGTTCAATGTGAATATATATGTAGAGCCTATATCAAATTGCATGCTGTCTTGGGGTGAGGGGAGGGGAGAGATAGGGAGAAAATTTGGAACTCAAAATCTTATGGAAGTGAATGTTGAAAACTAAAAATTAAATAAATTAATTTTTCAAAAATGAGCTGGAGAAGGAAATGGCAAACCACTCCAGTATCTTTGTCAAGAAAACCCCAAGTGGGATCATAGAAGAGTAAAATATGATTGAATCAAATAAACAGCAACAACACAGAGTACCTGCTTCACAAGGCTATTGTGAGGATCAAATAAGATAATACATGTATAGTGCATTTTAACTTATGAGCAATATGGGTTATTCTTTGTTGTCCTGACAACAGATTAAAACAATCTTCTTATATTGGGATGTAGGAAAGTATCTGAAATACAGCTGGAGAAAATCAGTTTTGAACAAATCGTTTAGCTGGGTTTTTTTTTTGGTGAGTAATCGAGGTTAAGTGACTTGCCCAGGGTCACACAGCTAGTGAGTATCATGTGTCTGAGGTCGAATTTGAACTTGGGTCCTCCAGACTCCAGGGCCGGTGCTCTATCCACTTCACCTAGCTTTGCACTTAGCACCCACTTAGCTTCTTAGGACTGTAGTTTCATTGTCTAGAGTATGGGACCTTCAAGCTGACTTATGAAATTCCTTTCAGCTTTAAATTGTAAATAGATTACCGAAATTGGAAAGTGAGTGAGAGAGAGTGTGTGTGTGTAGACTAAAAGAATGGTATCATCACAGTAGAATACATATTAGTGGGAAGAATGAATAGCATTCTTAAAATTTATTTAGGATAAGATTTTGTACTAAAAATACTAGGTACTATGATTAAGTTGCTAGCTGCTAGGATTTACTGACATCTTTTCCTCTGCCCTATCCACCTTTATTGTCAAACCCTTTTGTCCTCCATCTCTTTTAGATGATTCCTGCTCTAAACCAGAGTCAAATTCCAGACCCAGGTCTGTAAATTGTTCTCTTTAGTTTTTATGTAATGGCTGTGAGACTCTGACTGAGCAGTTATCTTGCCATCACCAGCTATCATCTTTCCCATTCCTTCCCAAAACCTTGGAGGACTTTACCCTTTCATGCCCAGAAGTGTCACCCTGGGACTTCCCTATGCTTATTGGTGGTTGCCTGGGCTTCACCCACTTTCACTTACTAGCTGCCCAGACTTCTCAAGCTTACCCTTATTTCCCCTTCTCACTTACCCCTCCTGGAACTATGATCAAATCCACTCTAAGGAAACTCCCAGAAACCCAATGATTCTACTCTCCCAAATGTGTTGTGTATTCTTATTAGAATGTAAATTCCTTTTGGGTGGGGCTTTCTTCTTTGAATTTGTAGCTCCTGTACTTGTACAATGCTGACACATAGTAAATGCTAAATGAATGGTTTTCATTTTTATCATTCCTGGAACTTAGGAATATTAAATACACTGACAAAATCACCCACAGGATCCCATCTATAGCCTCAGAAGATAGCTTTGTGCTGTCAGAAGTGGATGCTACACATGTTCTGATGTTGCAGAACATGCAAAGAGAAATGGATGACAGCTGACTTGTAGGGTCTGCCTAGATTTCATGTGTGAGGCACTGGGCTAAGCCCTTTGCAAAATATTAACTCTTTTGATCCTCACAACAACCCTGTGAGGTAGGTGCTGTTATTATCAATCATCATTTTACAGTTCAGGAAATTGAGACAAATAGAATGACTTGCCTGGGGTCTATTGAAAAAAAGTTCAGTGTGAATTGGAGGTAATTGTACTTGGGCAGTTATGTATGGCCAGTCTAGTGTTAAAAATTTTTCCTTTGGTGTCACTACTCTATTTTTTAGGTCTGTCTTTGCCTCTCATTGTTTTCTGTCTGCTTCAGACCCTGATTATAGGAGCTCTCTCATACTTCTGACTTTTACCCTTGGTTTCTCCCCCTACCCTTCTTTCCTCTAAATAAGAAATAGCTTGTCCTGTGGCCTATTCCACATCTGGATTGTTGAAAAGTCTCCATCATGCCTATTATTGCATCATATTATTATATCATATATTATTATCATAGCTATTGGCCAAAGGAATTGGGGATGTTTCTAAAACCTTTTCAGGTTTTTTTTTTCTCTTTTTCAAAAAAAGATTTAGGGGCTAAATGTTTGAAGGACTGTTATGTAGAAGAGCCTTTTGATTTGTACAGTTTGACATCTGGGAGTGGGTAGTTGGTTGGAGAAACTAGAAAAGAAAAAAGCAATTTTTAGCTTAGTGTAAGGAATAACTTCCTAATTATAACTATCTCAGAGTAGAGTGATCTGCCTCAAGAAGTACATAGGGGGTTCTTCCTTACTGGATATTTTTAAACAGAGGCTAGGTGACCTGTTGAAGGTGTTGGAGAGGGGATTCTTGGTTAGATTATAGATTGTGATTCATAGGTTAGATTAGAGGGCCTCTGTCTGATGTCCTTTCCAGCTCTTAGATTTTGTCTCTTGGGATCCTGTTTCTGCTTTTTCAGTGTGACAGCTAGGTAGTCTGATAAACTAATCTCTGTTAAAATTTTTAAAAGAAGTCTTAACCTATGACTAATTTCCTCCCACTCTTCACAGATCACATGTACATTTTATTTGTGGTACTCTTGGGTAGGATAAACTGCTCTTTTTATGTATTTCCATGTCCACGTTAAACTCACCTGTTGATGATATAGATATTCCAGAAAAATGTATGATTCTTTTTTTTTATTTTTTCTTTTGTTTTCTTTCTTTTTTTTTTTTTATAGGCAATTGGGGTTAAGTGACTTGCCCAGGGTCACACAGCTAGTAAGTGTCAAGTGTTTGGTCTGAGATCGGATTTGAACTCAGGTCCTCCTGACTTCAGGGCCGCTGCTGTATCCACTGCGCCACCTAGCTGCCCCAAAATGTATGATTCTTAAAGAAAGACTCATCAAACATTTATTAAGTGTCTGCTTTGTCCTAGGCACTGTGCTAAGTACTGGGAATGCAAAAAGAGGCAAAAGACAGTCTCTGCCCTCAAGAAGCTCACAGTCTAATGAGGGAGACAACAGACAAATAAATATATACAAACCAGCTATATACAGGATAAATAGGAAATAATTAACAGAGGGAAGACACTAGAATTAAGAGAGGGTGGCAAAACCTTCATGTAGAAGTTGAGATTTTGGTTGGGACTTAAAAGAAACCAGTAGGCAGATATGAAGAGAGAAGGCATTCCATGTATGGAGGACAGCCAGAGAAAGAGAGTTGTTGGTAGAATAGTATAGAGGTCACTGTCACTGGATTGAAGAGTATTTGTCAGACAGTAAAGTGTAAGAGGATTGGAGAGGTACAAGGAGCCTAGGTTATATAGGGCTTTGAATGCTGAGTAGTTTGCATTATGTGGTCATGTGACGCTTTGGAAATAGATTTATTTATCCAATTATATTTTACTTACGCCATATCAAAATTAGCTGACATTTCCTGAACGCAAATCACAGTCGTAGAATTTTAATCTTTGAAGTAATCTTAGAAATCATCTGGTCTTCCCTTATACACACATAGTATCTGTCTGTCTGTCTGTCTCACACTCACAGACACACAGACACACACACACAACAAAATTAATTTATCACTCCCTAATAGTGAGGAAACTAAGGCTCAAAGCGCTTAAATTACTTAACTGAAGTTGTTCAGGTAGTTCATTGCAGTCATGATTTAACTTTAGTTCTCTTGACTACTAGGAACTTAGAAGGATAATAGTTGGAAAAAAGTTAACTTGGCCTTTAAAGTTTCTTCTGGGTAAGCTAACATGGATAACAGAGTGTTGATTGCATATAAACCTATTCTATATTCTGTAATTTCAGTTGGTATGATTATTCAATCCACTGAGGCAGATCACCACCCCTCTATTACTTAGTAGATGATTTTCCAGGGTTGCTGTAGCCAAAAATTCATCACCTTTGGGCCATCCACGTGTTAAAGCTCTCCAAATTTAGCTAGGCTAATCTTTGGATAGCAGATACACTAGGTTCTTAATTTAATCCTTTTCGTTTTGGTAGGACCTGCCAACTCTAATCTGCATGTCCTTAGAGAACCAAAGGTCACCTTCATATCACGATGAGGCAAAGGAGCAGTACCTTAGTGAAGGAAATTCACTCTTAGTGTAAAAAATCTTATCTTTGTTAGAAACTTCCACTGAAAAATATCATCTTCAAACATACTGTTTAAAACTATCTTTTTTCAAGTCATTGACCATCTGTCTAATTCAGTACTTCTAAGATGACATGATTAGGCTCCAAGTCATTCACTCATTCAACAAACATTTATATCTATTATATGGAAGGCATTATATTAGGTGCTACAGGCAGGTGAGGGGGTGATCCAATGACGAATAAAACTTGGTTTCTGCTGTTGGGCAGCCTGTATTGTAGTTGGCAAGAGAAAACAATTATGAAGTAGAAGTTGGTAAGTGACATAAGAAAGGTACAGGCTACTTTTAAGAGTTCAAAGAAGGAAGGTAATCTGTAGTCAATTTAAAACTATACTGGCTTCCTCACTGTTCTTATGTTCAATAAAAGATCATCTTACTTCCATTCTGTCCACTACTTCCTCAGTAATGAACAGGATTTCTTCTGATTTCTTGTCAGGGTTTCTATCAGTCAGTTACCCCTAAAGGAGACACTACCTCAGAACAGGCCCTTCTTCTTGCTGAGATTATTGTAGCAGCCTCCTGACTGATCTCCCTTGTCTTCATTCCCTTCCTTCTATCTCTTAAATTGTTTTAGTTCTTGATGTCCAGGTCTTATAACACACTTTTCAAAACTTTTCTGTCCTTTAAAATCTCTATTATAGGTGGTATAGTATACTAGGAAAAGGACATTTGAACAGAGAAGTAACATGACTAAATCTTTGTGTAGAAGATTAGAAAGGAGAGTAAGTGGGATTGGAAAGCTCTATTAGGGGACTCTTCCTATAACCTGGTTGCTTGCGTGATGGCCAAAGGGTGTGAATGTAAGAGATATGGAGGCAGAATCAATTGCAGAGTGTAGTAGAAAGAGCTATGCATTTGGAGTTAAAAGACCTGGGCTTGAATCCTGGCTTCCTATTTACTATCTGTTAACCTTGAATAAGTCACTTAGCCCCTTTCAGATTCAGTTACTTCATTAAAATGAGGAGTTTGGAGTAGTTTAGATGAGCTTTTATGTTGTAGTATCATAGTATTTGGAACTGGAATGGATTTTTAAAAGACCATTTGGGTAATTTTACAAATGAGGAAATAGTGACTCAGAGTTGAACTGACTTGCCCAGGACTGGACAACTAGAAAGTGACAAAACTGGGATTTTTCCATGATATTGTGTTTTTCTTTAATATGTAATATGTAATGTGTGATTGTAAAATAAATCTTGCAACCATAATAATTGAGTAATTGTAAAAATTGTGTTATATCTAGTCTAGTGTGAAATTAATAGAAAGGAGGGGGAAATGCTTAGGTGCCATGGCAACCTGGTATCTGGGGTTTATCAATCCTCTGCTTGCTGCTCGGACTTCACTTTTTGTCATCCCTGCTTTCTTCTGTTTTTTCTGTTTCATTCAGTATTCTGATTGTTATAGTGTTTTGAGGTTTGAAGAATTACTTTAACTGCTTTATTTTAAAAACTATTTATTGATGTTGCTTTTTAGTCACTTCTCAGTGACTCCCCCAATAATAATACCTTTTTCCTTGTTTAAGTAATTTTTGTTTTCTGTTTTATCAAACAGTGGGTTATTGATTCCCATTGTTTCTGATTCACTTGTCTAGTCTATTCCATTGATCTACCCCTCTATTTTTTAATCAGTAAGAGATGTTATGACTGCTGCTTTATAATATAGTTTAAGGTCTGGAAGTACTTTTCTCCCTTCATCTGTACGTCTTCATAATGTCCCTTGATATTCTAGCTCTTTCATTTTTCCAAACGAATTTTGTTATGATTTTATCAAGTTCTATAAAGAATCCCTTTTTTAAATTTGATTGGCATAGCATTAAAACTTTGGTAGAATTGTCATTTTGTTTAATACTGGCACAGTCCAATCATGAGCAATGAATATTCCTGCTGCTATTTAAGTTGCTCTTTATTTCTTTAACAAGCACTTGGTAATTGAATGTCTACAAGTTGTTTTTTTGTGCTTCTGGTAGATTGATCTCTAGGTACTTTATGCACTTTGTAATTCTGAAGTCTTTCTTTTAGTGTTTATTGTGGTTATCATGAAGATCTTTCTTTTGGCTCTACCTGCCTCACTCTTCATCAGTTCCTATAAGTCTTCCAAAGTTTTTCTGAATTCTTTGTTTTTGTTATTATAGCACAATAATACTCTATTATATTCACACATTCAGAATTTATTTAGATATTCTTTAATGGTTGGGTATTAATTTTTGTTGAATTTTTTTTGTTATCAAAAACTGCTTTTTTACATATGGGTCTTTTCCCTCTATTTTTTTACTTTCTTGATGTGTATACATAGTTTTAGGATTAGTTGGTTAAATAGTTATATAATGGCTTTAACATTTCTTATTGGGTTAAGGGAGCGCAGCACAGTTAAAATGAAAAATCTAGACTCAGACTGCCCTAGTTTTGTTCAAGGAGAACAAGAATACAGAATGACGAAGATACTTCTTTTGGCAGAGACATTTACATGGAATATAATATTATAATCGGGGAAAAAATGCAGCTAGGTGCCTGGTGTTACAGAGTGTTGAGTTCAGATTCATCCTCAGACACTTAATTACTTGGACAAATTACTTAACCTCTATTTGCCTCTGTTTCCTCATCTCTAAAATGGGAATAATAGCACCTACCTTTCAAGAGTTGTTGTGAGAATAAAATGAGATATTTGTAAAGCACTTTGCAAACCTTATTAAATGAATGTATGAACTTTTAAGATTAATATTGCAACATTGTATAGGACAGATCGAAAAAAAGGGAACAAACAGATATGGGGAAAATGGACAAATTGGCAGCTAAAAAAAAAAAATTTGCAGCTAATGGCTTTGGGGAGTGAGTGAGAAAAAAGTTTGTAAAATAACTCTAGTGACTACAAGATTGATGATGCCAGTAATATTAATAGAGAAGTTGAAAGGAAGGAGGAACAGGTTTGAGGGGGTGGTATTGGTGTAAGATGACTTTGGCAAGTTACTATTTTAAACTATTTTTCCTCCATTTTTCTAGTTTGTATCATTTTTTGACCATCGTTGTGCAGTGAGCAGAAATTAGTCTCTAACTTTTCTGTAACATTGCCTTTTCAGGGGCAGCTAGGTGGCTCAGTGTATAAAGCACCGGCCCTGAAGTCAGGAGGACCTGAGTTCAAATGTGGCGTCAGTCCAAACACTTGACACTGTGTGACCCTGGGCAAGTCACTTAACCCCAATTGCCTTAAAAAAAAATTGCCTTTTCATCACTATTGAGGAATATGTTTAATTTAGAATTCATTCCGTGCAGAAAAATTGGCTCTTCATATAATGGGAACTATGTTATGAAAATTACTTTAGGTGACACAAAGTGTTGAAGGGTAGCTAACAATGGAATTAGGATCCTAAAGGATCTTAATAGACTGGAGCATTGTGCTAAATCTAATAAGCTGAAACTCAGTAGGTTTAAGTGTAAAAGTCTTGAATTTGAATGTAGTAGTTGTTCTGAATAAGATTTTGGAGTTTTAGTGGCCTTCAGGCACAATACAAATCAGCATGGGATGCGGTAGCAGCCGAAAAAAGCTAATGTGGTCTTGGGCAGCATTGTGAGGGCATAGCTTCTAGGCACAGGAAAGTAATAGTCTCACTGTACTTTGCCTTGGTCAGACTTTATCTGGAATATTATGTTCAGTTCTCGGTACCACAGTTTAAGAAAACATTGATAAGCTGAAGAGGTTTCAGAAGAGGGCACCAAAATGGTGAAGGTCCTTGAGTTAATGACATACAAAAAATAGGTTGAAGGAACTGGTCATATTTAACCTAGAGAAAAGAAGACTCAGGGAGACATGATAGCTATAGCTGTCTTTCAGGTATTTGAAGAGCTGTCAAGGATTAGACTTGTTCTCTTTGACCCCAGAGGGCCTAATCTGGAGCTTTGGGTAGAAGGTGAAGAGGTAAATTTAGATTTTATATCAGGAGAAAACTTACTAGCAGCTAGAGCTATTCAGAAGTGGAATGTACAGGGCAGCTAGGTGGTGCAGTAGATAGCGCTCCGGCCTTGGAGTCAAGAGGACCTGAGTTCAAGTCCAGCTTCAGACACCTGACACTTAGTAGCTGTGTGACTCTGGGCAAGTCACTTAACCCCGATTGCTTCACTGAAAGGCAGAAAAAAAAAAAGTGAAATGTACTACCTAGAGAAGTGCTGGGTTTTTCCTTTTTTGGCAATCTTCAAGTAGAGAGACAATCACTTGTTAGGTATATTAGAGGGGAGATTCCTTCTACATATGTATTGTGCTAGAGGGCAGGAGAGCCCATTTAAATTCTCTTTCTGTGATTTGGTGAAATGAATAGAGAATATCTGAACAATATGAGAAAATCTGTTTATCACTAAAAATCTGAATGTTCTGACTTTATCTTGTCAGATTTTTTAAAAATGTTCTTTTGAAAATCTATTAAATTTTTCTCATTTATTTCAGAGAAGCTTGATTCCATGCTATCAGATTATGATATCCTTTCTCTGTCGAACATCCAGCAACACTCCTTGAGGAAAAGGGATCTACAGACATCATCACATTTAGAAAGATTATTGACTTTTTCAGCCTTACATAGGTAATTAGAATTATTCATATTGAAATAATTTATTTTGTCCTTGTGCTTTATATGTTTTGGTTAAGATAAAAAATAGTTATATTGAAATCTTTTGAAGTTTTTTTTTTTAAGGGAATGGTAAAATGTCCTACGTGACTTGTCCATAGTAGAAGATCATTCATTCTAATAAGTTTGAATTCAGTCTTAGGTGCAGAGGAAGCCAGAAAATTCCTAATGTTAGTACTGTGATATACTGTATACTTTCCATTTCAGCCTTTATGAATTTTAGGTAAAATTAGACTCCTTCAGAGTATCAACTGATCAACTGTATTTTGTTTGAAGAGTTGTATGTTAACACTGTTCTCTTGTTTTATCTTACAAAAGTTGAAGATTTCCTTTTTTAAATTCTTGAAGCTATAGCCTTTATAAGAAACCAAACATCATGGCACACAAATAAATTGGCTGGAATTGCTTTTCTTATTTTTCAGTGTTTTGATAACTCTTTGTCAGGTGTATACACTTCTGATAAATTTTCAAATTATTCCTAAAGACTTGTGAGGATCATTAAAGGGCAAGAATTTATATGTACTTATTCAGAGAAGCACAATGCTCCATGAAGTTCTTTCCCATGTACAACTTTGTGAAGACTGAATAACAGTTTACTAATGTTTCATTTCCCTGGCCACCTCTGCTATTAGGGATATGCAAGAAAATAAGACCTTTAGGAAAACGAGTCACAAAGACCATGTACTCTTCTTGTAGAAGTCCTTCTCAGGACCTGTTTGCTTCTGTTTGAGACTACCTTCATTGTGTGTCTGCAGTAAATATTTTTTTCGTAACTGCTCCATGACATTGTACAAGACTGAGAAGTCTGGCTGTCTGATTTACTGCCTTAAAGCAGGTCAGAAGCAGCACATTAAAAAGGTGGAAGGTGTGTGTGTGTGTGTGTGTGCGCGCGCGCAGGCACATACTCCAGCAGATCATGCTGACAGCAAGAAGTGATAGCTGCCAGTCTGACTTGTAGGACATAGAGAAAGTATAAAAAATGATGCAAAATCTCTGAAGTGCATCATTCTAGGTCTGATAACTTTACATAACTGAATAACCCCAGAAGGGTATTAATCAAGGCTTCGTGGTATATTGAAATGGAGTCTTGGACTTGAGATCAAGACATGGTTTCAGATTTCTTGAACTTACCTCTGTGATCCTCTGTGTGCCACTTATCTAAGTCAGATAGAGGTTGTGATCTATTCCCGCATCAGGAGTTCTATATTCAGATGAAATCACAGATCCTTTGCATAATTGATGTTCATGATAATAAACCTGAATCATTGAGAAAATGCTGTAATGATTTTTTTTTTCTGTTTAAGAAAGCATAGCAATGTATGGCGTATTTTACGTGTTTTTCATCCAAAATGCTTACAATTTTAAAAAAAAGTTTCTGATTTCAAGCAATGCAGCAGCACTTTATTTTGTTTTGTTTTTTTGCTAGGCAGTGGGGCTAAGTAACTTGCCCCGGGTCACACAGCTAGTAAGTGTCAACTGGCTGAGGCCGAATTTGAACTCAGGTCCTCTTGACTTCAGGGATTTGAACTCAGGTCCTCCTGACTTCAGGGTTGGTGCTCTATCCACTGTGCCACCTCAGTGCCCCAAGCATTACACTTTAGTTATGTGAATAATTCTCTTGATGTGAAACTTTTGAGTCTACTTTTGATGCCTGATAAGTAAGACGCTAGAGTGTAAATTAATCTACACCAAGAGAGAAGAACATAGATGTAGATCTATGGGAAAAGTACTTTTTTTCCTTTTTAATGATAATTTTTTTCTTATACTTACCCAAGAATTTATGATCATAAGTATGAGAATAAATTTTTGTTGAATAGGAATAAATATACTTAATATAAAACACCAAGAGGATTATACATTGTAAAAAAAAATAACTGCAACAAAACCTAAAATTTTAATTTTTTTTCAACTTAATTGATAAGTTAGGTTACTTTTATATTTTTAAAGCTTGTGGTTACTTTGTTTCTAAAATAGTAACACTCATAACCATTGCACTAATCGATTTTACTTTTCTGTAACTTTGATTTTGGGATCAAATTAGGAAATATGTGTAAAATGTTTTGAAATACCGTAAATCTATATTGTATATGTCAGTTATTAGTATCACATATAGACTAAAAAAACTAATTTTGAGATAGCTGAATGATTATTGACCCTCTGCCCCCCCCCCAAAAAATCTTAAAATTGTATTAAATATTTGAAAGGAGACAGAAAAAGGTGAGGAAATAGAACTAAGAAAAACCAAGATAGGGAAAAAAGTCATTAAAAGTAGATAAGAAAATAAGGCTAAGCCAGAAGGCTTCTGAGCTATTAAAGTTCATTAAAGCTTCACAGTAGGAAAAAGCAAGAGAATATTGGAGCAATTGTATATAGAAGGACTAACACACTTTAGAAAATATTGTAAATATAATTAGTATAAATTATTGTCTCTTAATGATACATGATCCAGCCAGAAGGTATGACTTAGACTAAGTTTGGAAACTCAGAAAGCATGACTTCTAATTGTCACCAACTTTCTTTGTATCTTGGAGAGAAGATTTTTAGCTACCAAAAGCATAGATCTTCATCTAGAAAATGAGGACTACTTTACCATTGTTCAAGGAATAGTGAATTAAAATGACATTAAAACGCTTATAAAATTCTGTGAAAATGTTAAGTAACCTCTTTCGAATAAGAATAGTTTTTAACTTTCTTTTTCACTGTACCCTTCAGTTGAAGAAAAGAAGCATAATTATGAATGTATAAAAAGATCCACTTAGAAGAGCAAGGAGAAAAATGTTCACAGATTTTATAAAATAATATTTTGTTGTCTTTCTTTCCCTCTGACCACAAAAGCTTTTCCAAAAGAAAAACTAAAATAACTTGTTATACTTCAAAAATTAAAAATACTCTTTGCCATGGCGACATTCCCAGTCCATTATTTTCCTGGCAGTTAAAGACTTACATAAGTCAATATGGAAGCAGTATCTATTATTACTATCACAGCTAGCAAAACTTTTTCCTGCTACTCGCTGAGACAGGAAGCGAAGGAACTTTAATTCATTGTTTCTAGTTTTTATTCTCCTTTTAATGGAGCTCTGCAAATGATAACCTTTGAAAATTTGAAAACTATATCCTCATATGCTCACCCCCTCCTGAGAGGACTGGTATTATTAGGGGACAGTTGGAAAGTCTACTGTAGCATAAACATGACTTTTAATATTTACACTGATTATCTTGTATATGTTTATTTACTCAGTGATAGATCTGGACTGCTGTATTTCAAGATGAAGTATATAGCTTAAGTTCTAGAAGGAGAGGGAAGTATAGCAGTGCTAAGAAGCATAAGAGGGTGTAGTTAGTTGGTATGTGTGTTTAATGTTCATGACGATCTGATAACTTATTAGACTTGCCTAAACTATCCCAAGACCTTTGGTGTTACTTACTCTTTAGATAATCCAGGGAAGATGAGTATATAAGACCTTTTGGTGAATTTTTCCATTATCAATAACTTATGGCCTACAAATGCTTGATTTCCAAGCCCAGTGACTCTTCTGTAATTTTTGCCCACTTCCCCTTATTAGATGAGTATTACACTTCATGCTTAGTGATTTTGACAAGCTGCATAGCTATTTTCCTGACTTACTGAGGAAAATGCATAGATTTATATTCTGTTGTTTGCTTAGAATTAAACAAACCCATTATTTTTCAGGCATTTTAAGGTATATCTAACATCAAGTGCTGAACGCTTTTCACAAAATTTCAAAGTGTTGGTCGTGGATGGGAAAGAAGAGCAAGAATATCCTGTAAAATGGCAAGATTTTTTCACGGGGCATGTAGTGGGTGAGTGTGAACAAAGCTGCTGTATATGCCATGAGCCTTTGCCCAGGAAGACTAAATTGAGAGTTATTTTATTTATAAACTCCTTTTCAAGGGAAGAAATGGCATTTCTTTAAATAGAAATTATTTTTATTTTATTTTTTTTGATATATAAAGATCATTTTTTTCAACTTTCATTTCTATAAGATTTTGAGTTCTAAATTTTCTCCCCATCTCATCCCTTCCCCCCCTCCAAGATGGCATGTATTCTGAATACCTCTTCCCCTAATCTGTCCTCCCTTCTATCTTCTCCCCCTCCTTTTCTTATCCCCTTCCCCTTCAATTTTCCTGTAGGGCAGGATAGATTATAGAAATTATTTTTTGAAATTGATACATTTAACAAATCAGTAGAACATGTGGTGGAGAAAAATTAATATAGGGTTATCTTTTTTACACTATGAGAATGTTCATTAAATTGAATTTCTTCTTTTTAAGTAAAGATGATTCTACTTCTATACATTTATTTACATGCATTTTAAGCTTGGCTTTGTGAAATTATAGATAAGGTAGGCTACATGACCATTTCACTTGTGACTTTAGTTCAAATTTTCCATTGGAAACATACCTGCAATGGGAAAAAGCAAATGCAATGAAATCGCATACATAGTTCATTAGCATAGATGTGGTATTGGTGAAATCACGTTTCTCTTTCTTGCCTCCTAAAAAAGCAGGTAAATACTAGGACTTATTCTTTCTCAGAGATGATCCTCTCACTTGGCTTGAAAGAGTGGGGTAGGGTTTAAGTGAGTGGATTTCATGCTATTGATTGAGTGGTGGGAATCAACCTGGCTCTTTCTGAGGCATTTCTTTGCTGCAGATTTTTCACATTCTTTCCAGGCAAATCCCAACGAAGTAGTGGTTGTCAGTTGGGCCCTTTGACAATAATTTTTTTTTTTTACTGAAATTTGATGGAATAAAATTTGGTTTGGGATGTTTTCTAATAATAATTTTTATTAATCTTGTTCTTTTTCTTGACTTTAAGGTGAACACAATTCCAGGGTTCTGGCCCATATAGGTGATGATGACTTTACAGTAAGAATCAATACAGATGGGGCAGAATATAACATAGAGGTAAGTTTTTTAGTCTTATTTTTGATATCAGATAGTTATGGCCTTTTAAGAATGGTGTTTTCCATCTAATTGTTTAGTAATATAGAAGCAAATGTCATTTTTATCTATGCTATTTTTTTCTTTGTGTAATTAACCAAAGTTAACATTAATTTTTTTTTTCAGAGAGATAGGAAGCAGAATAACTTTTTTTGTTTTTTAGTCATGAAATAATGTGATTAAAATGTATCCTGTTTTTTCCTCAATACTTTGAGAAGTCACATGTGGAACATGTGGCAAGAGAGAAGTAGTCTTTCTCTTTTTTTTCTCTTTTCTGTCTCATTCCCTGTTCCCCTTTGTAATAATCCAGATATTCTCATTGAAAGGGCATGTCATTTTTTTGGAGGTCAAAAAAGAATTAATTCCCCTCTAACCTTCAAAGTCATCTTTCCATTTTGAATTTCTCATTGTGAATATAAGTAATAATTGGTGACCAGAGCAGCTAAAGTAAAAACTGTAAGAACCTCATCGTTTTGATAGCTTCTCTGCTACTGTAGTATGGCCAGTGAAAGCCAAAGAGCTGCTTAATTGCATTTAAGACACATAAGATATAGATAGCTCATTTATTAGCCAAAAGTACCAAATATTTCTTTGCTGTCATTTGTACATTGATGTGCTATTCTAGAAATGCCAAAGTATCCTGTATAAGTGGTGATATCATCTCCAAAAATCATGCAGTGAGAAAACTGAAATTAAGGCCAATCAAAATAAAAATCAACAAATACTCAGCAATGCCTCTTGTGGGCAAGTCATTGTAGAGTTTATTGATTTCTAAGCCACCGGCATTTCATTCTTGTGTCTACTGTACTTGGAAACAATTTACTTTCTGCCCTTGTAGTTCACTGTCTCCGGTTTTGTTATCGTTCTAGTGTTTTTTAAAAGGTGTTAGAACTGAAATATAAAGCTACCCTGAGGTTAATTTTGAATATTTGTATTCTAGAGTATTAATTTCCGAACAGTGTTTTATCCTTTTTAAAGTTTGACTTTGAATTAGGAAAGAACATATAAATGGTGCTTGTTTATATAAAAGTTATATTTTATATTTATTTATGGTGTTGTTTAATAAATAACGATCTCTATAGCTAAAGGAAATGAATTATCGATGCCTAATCTGAATTTTATGACAATAAGGTTCATGTTGAAGGAACTTTTTCCTTTTTTTCAAATTGTTATTTTTAGACTAGCCATTAAGGCAGTAGAATTAGAGTCTATTTTCCATAAGTGGCTATGGTCAACATTCACTGTGTGGTAGCTGGTACATCTTTTGACATGCTTACTATAAAGAAAATCTAAATTGTATATTGAGCCACTTGTGAGTGATATAGACTTTTAAAACTCCCTAGTATAAAATCATGTTTTTTCTTCTGTAAATGGTAGTTTCTGCATTTCATCATATTATTTTTTCTAATAATGATTTTGATGTCAGTCAAGTATTAGCTGTAAAAAAACAACAACCACATAACTGTGTGAATAAGCATACTCGTAGGTTCAAATTCAATAAGATCTGTGTATCTAATATGTAAGTATGATTTATTATTAGCTATTTAAAATTTTGGCTGCTTTTACCTTTTAAATATATATACATACATACATTTTGTGTGTATATATAGAAGAAGAAACGTATTTTTTAATGTAACAGAAACCTTCTAGCCTTATTAATAAGTTATTGATAAGACTCCAGAAATGTTTGATCCTGAAAAGAAGGGAAAGCACGCACCAGGAGTTTGGTAATTCAAGTTCTGGTCCTTGCTTTGCCTCCATCCTGCTGACCTTAAGGTCATTTTACCTGTTTGGGTCTTAGATTTTTCATTTTTAAAATTAGTTTTGTCAGTACAGAAATCTCCCTCAAGTAAAATTAAGTACCTTAGATAGATTTCCATCATAAAATGATTCATTAAAATATTTAATCTAAAAAGTCAGATCTGGGTACATGAGAAAAGAAATATTCCAAAATGTGGGCATTTTTGTGTTTGCTGAAGATTCTAGTCTATGTAATAGTTCATATTTATGTCGTGTCTCATTTATTCACATTTTATATTATTTTAGCCACTCTGGAGATTTATTAATGATACCCAGGACAAGAGAATGTTGGTTTATAAATCTGAAGATATCAAGAATGTTTCACGTTTCCAATCTCCAAAAGTATGTGGTTATTTGAAGATTGAAAAGGAAGAACTGCTCCCTAAAGGACTGGAAGACACAGAACAACGTACAGGTGGGAATTAAGGCATATTTCACATACGGACTAAAATCTAGTCTAGTGCTAGACTAGTGTTTAGCACCTAGTGTTAGAAATTGAATAATAGCTAATAATACAATAAGATTGCCAGGTAACTTTATTATCTTAGGCCTGCTGGTTAGAAAACAGAATTTGGACACAGGTGTTATTGGATTAACATGGTCTCTTTTATGCATAATGTTGAAAGCGCTAATGAAGGGAAAGAGCACTATAAATTACAGTCTTAGTGTTGGAAGGGTCCTCTGACCATCTAGACCAACTCCTTGGTCACGTCACTTACCTAGCTCATAGTAGTGCTAGAACTAGAAGCCATATCTCTTGACTCAGTGTTCAGTGTTCTTTCCTATATACCATTTAGTTTAATTCACTAAGTATTTATTAAGCACATACTGTATGCCAGGCATTCTGGTGCTAACATGTTGCATCTGTTTGGCAAGTAAAATTCAGTATTGAAAAAAATCAAATTTATATATCTGAGGAAAAATAATCGATTTTGAGAATTTATTAAAAACAAAATATTATAGTTTATAAGAAATTAATGACTAAAATGAGTTGTAGAAGCATTAGTAAGTCCAAATGATAGACTTTAAGGTTGCAAAAAAAGCGTAGATCATTTAGTCCAATCTTTTATCCCATCCTATGATCACCTATACTAGATTCCTAATGGATCTAATCTCTGGCTAAAGCAGTTTAGTTTTGGGAAAGACATTGTTTCTTGAAGTAGACCATTTTATTTCTTAACAAATCTAAATTATTTAAAAGTTATTCTATTCTGCCCAAATCTCTTTGTTTCTAACTTCCACTCAGTAATCCTAATTCAGCCCTCTGGAACGAAGTCTAATCCCTCTTTCTCATTTTCAGTCAATTAGGCATTTATTAAATGCATATTTTGTGCAAAGCACTATGATAACCTTTCATGTATTTGAAACAAACTGCTATGGTCCTGATTTTTTTTCTCTATGTTAAAACAGTCCTGATTCCTTTAATTCATCCTTGTGAAATATAGTTGCAAGTAGCCTACAGAAATGCTTTGTTTGTTGATGTTGCTCTTAAGATATGGCACACAGAGCAAAACACAGTGGTCTTAACAGCACATAGTGCAGTGGCGCTGTTACCTCTCTTGTTCTGGACACAAGATTGCCTAGGCTGAGTCAGAGATTGAATTCTGTTAGGCAGTTCTGAGGCTACTTTGGGCTTTGTTTCATGCCCATCTTTCCTTATCTCAGTCCAAAGGAAATATTTCTAAAGTAAATAAACACTAATGTTAGTGTCCAAATTTAGTATTTCTCAAAATCTCTTGAAGATTTTAGTAAGGAAAAGTAACTTTATCAAAGATTTTAAAAATATGGTTTTGCATTATTTTTGTATGTATTTCTGTGAAGTTGCTTTGGACTGTTTCAGTTCCACAGACATTTACTTTCTTATACATGTAATCATTCATTCGTTTGTCTGTATTTATTGGCTTGTTACTTATTTATGTGCAATGCATTGTGATAGGCACTGGGAATACAAAGATACGACACTTAGTTTCAGCAGTCTAGGCAGGGTAAGGTTTAAGACACACATAGAATTAACTGTAATGCAAGTTATAATTTAATTGCATAAGAGAGATCTAAATGGGAGTTGTTGTAGAGTTGTTGTTGGCTTCCAGAGAGAGATAAGAACCTAACTCTAAGAATGGGCTTATGGTGGTCAAGCTCTTAAGCATTTTATTTATTTTTAAGATTAAGAAAATGTTTTATTTTCCCATGACTTAGAGTGTCATATTAGTTTTTAACCTTTTACTTTCTACTTCCTTATCTTAAAAAAAAATTGGTTTAGGTGCTTTAAAGGAATTAAGTTTAAATAATATTCAAATAATAGTACATTTATAATCTATACATTTTAAAAGCATTACTGTCAAAGAGTTCATATTTTGATACATTTAATAGTATGTAAAAAATTCACATTAGTGCATGTTCATCGGGAGAAGAGAGCTCCTCCAAATCCAATGAAGAATACATGCAAGTTACTGGTGGTAGCAGACCATCGTTTTTACAAGTACATGGGCAGAGGGGAAGAGAGCACAACTACAAATTACTTAGTAAGTATCTGATAGTAGATAAGATAATTGGCTGGGAGAAAAATTCATGCAGGGAAGCAAACTCCTTTTGGGAGATAGCTGCTGTAATTTGAAGCCTAACAAAATAAAAATCTGTTTAGACATTTATGATTTATTTTACCTCCTGAGGGCTATTCACCCAAGAGGTTCAAGATTATTTTAAGGCAGGCTTAGTTTCAGGTTTATTAAAATGTATATTACATTGAAATGATAAATAATATTTTAAATAAATTATTTCACTTTTGTAGTATTTAATTTAGAGTTTACTTCTTTGTATAGACCAGACTGCCTATTGAAAAATTTAAAAAATTATCCTAATAGATTGCATTGCTGGGTGTTTGTAGTATTACTACTATGTATACAGATATGTGTTCAGAAAAGGTATATATCTTTAAGAGTAGGGCTTAGCTTGTGTGTATGTGTGTGTGTAAAGATTTTCAAAGAGAGAGTATAACCTTGGAATTTTGCATATCAGGACTAAGCAGAAATAGTGTTGGAATATAGCTATGTGTTTTGAACTTTTTAATGGTGATAATGACATGAAGGAACGATTAAAATAACATTGAAGATGGAAATTAATTTTTAATTCCTGAGCATTTGATTTTTATAATCAAGTGGTATATTACATTGACATTTTTCATAGGATGATCTCATTTACCATATCGAGTCTTCCACAATGCAAGCTATTCATGTATTGTTAGCCTGGCCCAATAAAGACATGGTCCTCACAGTCTTGCCCTCACCCTTCTCTCCTACTTACTTTGTTCTTCTAACTCCCTATCCCATGGCCAATGAATGGATTTATTGTGTAAGTAGTGGCAGTTGACAAGAAATTGTTCTATCACTATGCCAAGTACCAAGGGAAGTAGTAATTCACTATAATTCTTGTCTCTAGTGAGATTTTGAAATGAATACTATTTTTTTCATTGGGAGTCTGTTCTTACTATTCATATGCTGATAACTTTTGATATTTTAAATGTAATAAGAGATTAATACTTCATTATTTCAGTGGAGCCATATCTCATGATTGTGGGTATTCCTACCAGTGATGCAAATCCCAGCCCATTCTTCCTTCTCATCCTGTGCCATTCTTGTCCACATCCTCCCATAAATCCTCCAATATAAAATGTACACTTTGCCTTCCTCGAGGCCTTCTTCTAGATCTTTTAATATTTCATGGGTATTAGTTCAAAACTTGTACTGTTCATCTGTTATCCTTATTTTTGTTGGCCTTTTTTTCCTAGTCATCATGTCTTTGATAATGTCTCATGCTATTTTTCATGAGCAAGTCATCATTGGTAATAGTAGGTTGAGGCTACCTATATTCACCATACATGTCTTAATTTTATTTTTAATGATTAGCAGAAACTTTTTCTTGGAATGCTCTCCAGAAAGAGTCTTTTAGTTTTGTATTGTATTATACAGATTTGTAAAAATCTGCATGATTTCCTTTCCTTTCATCCACAGATTGAGCTGATTGACAGAGTTGACGATATCTATCGGAATACATCCTGGGACAATGCAGGTTTTAAAGGTTATGGCATACAAATAGAACAGGTATTCATCAATGGATTTGGCTTGTGTTTACTGACTCAAAATTGTGACTTCATTTGAACATTTGTTATCTGGTATACCCCACTCCTAGACTGTAATTTTCATGAGAGTAGGGGACTGTCTTATTTAATCTTTGTATTTCCTACAGGTCCTACTACAGTGCTTTTTGGAAAATGGCTGGTTAATTTGTATTCAGATGTGAGTTACGAGAATTTAAAAAAAAAAAACTACCCTGTATTAATATTTAGTGAAGTCAATGAATTATGCTTATACTAGTGATCCTTCAGTTGAATTAGAGGATGCTTCCCTTATTGGTCTTTTGTAGCAAAATGGAAAATGCTTTTAGGCTTGTTGTTGTTGTTGTTGTTGTTGTTGTTGTTGTATGGAGATGGTGGTCTGGACCTGAGAGTTCCGTAAGAAAACTCCCTCTATTCATGTAGATGAACGATTATTCTACAATTTATAGGCTTAGAGAGTCAGCTAAGAGTTAAATTAAGTGAATTGCCTCCCAGAATCACGCAAGCATGTTTCAAAGGCAGAACTTGACATCTGGTCTTCCTGACTCTTAAGACTGGCTCTCCATCCTTTGCACCTCCTCATGCTGTCTCTTTGCTCTGAGCTTACTTCCACATGTTCTCATCCATGAAGCTTTGTCACAGCACTTTAGCTTATAGTACTGTCTCTTTTCTCTGAGCTTGTGATGCTTATCATTCTTCTCTTGTATTGTTGTTTAACTCTTCCTGTGTATTTATACTGGTTCTCCCACCTGATTTAAAGATCCTTATAGCCAGGAACCAAATTTTATACTCACATTTTTCTCTTAAAGGATGTATCTCAGTGTTTTAAAATCAGTATGTGTTCAGTAAATGTTTATTGTTGTTTCAGTCATTAAATTAGATTTGTAAATGTATAAATTATTTTCATACATGTCAAAATATTCACATTTTGTTTTTCCAAACACAAATTTGTCATGCTTTTTCTTGAAATATATAAATACAAAATAGCGCCATGCACAAAAGTAAATTCAAAATCAGCAAACATTTATTCAGTAATTAATCAGCAAGCACCGTACTACATGCCAGGCTCTGGAAACAAAGACAGAAGTGAAATAATTCTTCGCCTTCTATGAGCTTGCATTTTATTGGAGAAGACAGTGCTCTATATGTGTGTGTGTAAAATGCACCCATGATTTCATCCCCTTCTGTCTTTTCCAATAGATTGGTCCTCTAGCCATCCTCACTTTTTCATCTTTATCTACCAGCTTCTTCTGTGCTATCATCAGATACACTCATTAAATACACTCATTAAAAAACAAAAACAAAAAAAACCCCTCTTGTGACTGTCCCATCTGCACTAGCTTTCATCCTGTATCTCTCCCTCAGCTAAACTCCTTGAAAAAAAACTATACTTGGTCCTTCCAAATCTCCCTCTGTTCTCTTCTGAACCCTTTGTAGTCTGGCTTATGACCTCATATTATACAACTGAAACTGTTTTCTCCAAAGTTATTGAGTTAAAAAAAATTATTTTAAAAAAGTTAAGTTATAGAGTGGTCTCTTAATTGCCAAATATAGTGAATTTTTCTCAGTCCTCATTGTTTTTGACATCTTTGTGGTGTTTGACACTACCGATCAATTTTCCTTCTGGGTACCATCTCTTGAGTTTTAATGACCCTGCTTCCCCAGGGTTCTCCCACATTTCAACTCCATTTTCATTTATGTCAGTCCCACAGTGGGTATTCTCAACATTGCATCTTCGTCCTCCTCCTTTTTCTTTATATTCTCTCACTAGATAATCTTATCAGCTCCTATGGATTCAATGATCATCTCTATGTAAATAGTTCCCAGTTCTGTATATCACACCTACTTTCTTTCCTGAGATTCAGGCCTGCATTACCAAGTGCCTCTTAGATATTTCAAACTGGCTGTCCTATAGGCATCTCAAACTTAACATGTCCAAAATAGAACTCATTATCTTTTCCCCAAAACACTCCTCTTTTCTGAATTTCCATATTATTGTTGAAGATACCCCCATTCTCCCAGTTCACCAGGTTCACAACCTTAGTGTCATCCTCAGCTCTTTACTATCCCTCACTCCAGATATCCAGTCAGTTGTCACATCTTCTGATTTTTTTCTCCACAACATCTTTGCACATAACCCCTTTTCTCTACTTACAGAGCCATCACCCTTTTTCATCATCCCTTGCCTAGATTATTAAAATAGCCTACAATAATAGATTTCCCCATCTCAAATCTTGTCCCACTTCTATCTATCTTCCTCATAGCCACCGAAATAATTTTCCCAAAGTTCAGATCTGACCATGGCATCCCTCTACTCAGCCAACTCCGCTGGCTTCCTGTTACCACCAGGATCAAATTCAAAGTCTTTGGTTTAACATTGAAAGCTCTCAGGTCCCTTTCCAGTTTGTCTCCTTTCCACTGTATTCCATGTATTCTTTGTCTCAACCATACTGGCCTGCTTGATGTTCCTTATACATGAAACGCCACTCTTTTTTCTGTGCCTTTGCACTGACTGTTCCCCAAATCTGTAATGCTCTGTGTACTCACCATCGCCTCTTAAAACTCTTGGCTTCCTTCAGCTCTCAGATTAAATGCCACCTTCTGCTGGAGGACTTTGGTAGCCCCACCCCGCTACTAGAGCCTTCTCCTCTAAGGTTCTCCTCTATCAATTCTTGTATGTATCATACATCATATGTGTACTTCTTCGTATAAATGTTATGTTCTTCAGTAGAAGATAAGTTTCTTGAAGGCAGGGGCTTTTTTCCCTTTCTTTGTATCCTCAACTTTTCACACAGTGCCTGGAAGATACTTAGTGCTTAAGAAATGTTTATTGTTAGATACTTGCAAAATAAATAAATACGAAGTAGTTTTAAGAGGGAGACCTGCTGGGATATTAATTAGTGAGGGGCAGCTAGGTGACACAGTGGATAGAGCACCGGCCCTGGAGTCAGGAGGACCTGAGTTTAAATTCGGCCTCAGACACTTGACACTAGCTTTGTGAGCCTGGGCAAATCTCTTAACCTTATTGCTTCTCAAAAAAACAAACAAACAAGAAAGAAAGGATATTGATTAGTGAAGAAGAATTTATTAAGTGCTCACTATGTTCCAGGCCCCAGGGTATTGATCTTTGGGCAAAGTTTATGTAGAAGATGGAGCTTGAGCGGAGTCTGGAAGGATGTAAAGGATTCTACAAGGGGTGTGGGGGAAAAGAAGGGTGCCTTCTAGGAATGAGGGACGACAGTGCAACATCAAGAAGGACAATTTGCCTCAATGGTAGAGTACAAGAAGGGAATTTAATGTATAATGAGGCAGGAAAAGGTTGGTTCAGGTCATCGTAAAGAACTTTAAATTCCATCAAGAGGAGTATACACTCTTTTATCACAAAGGCAATAGGGAGTCCCTTTTATTAATACTTTTATTAAGGGGATTTGTTCTGTGAAGTTTGGATTCAGTCAGGGGGCCACATTTGAGGACATTGGGGGCCATATGTGGCCTTGAGACTGCAGGTTCCCCACCCTTGCCCTAGGGTTTATTATATGTGGAGGGATTGGGGAAGAGTGTGATAGTCAGAACTACAATTTAGGAAATCACTGTGGCAGCTTGTGGAGAATGAATTGAAGTCAGAAGTCTTGAGGCAAGAAGACCAATTAGGAGACTGTGTGTAGAGTGCGATGGAACGTGCTGGGCAAAAAAACCAGAACAGAATATAAGGAATTTATATTCTACTTAGGAGAATCTAAATAAATAAGTATAATGGAAGGTAATTTGAAGAGGAAGAAAGCACTAACAACAGAGGGGGAGGGTATGAGGGAAGGCTTTCAATAAATATTTGGTGTATTTTATAAAATAATATATTACCTTGGCATGTACCTCTTGTTACATTATTGCTAGTGTCATGTCATATTGATAAAACTATTTGAAAAGATCACTCATACTTGATAGTACTCCCAATAAACTGATGTATTTTAGTGCAGAAATTGTTGCTTTTGTATTTCTTTCCAGATTGGTTCTTCTGCATTTAGGGTGGTGGGGGTGGGGGTGGGGGTGTTGTCGGTGTTGTCATCATCTTTGTTGTTGTCTTGGCTAAAGAGAGCCTTTTAAAATAAATTGGTAGTAGTGATACCAATACTGTGTTCTTGAAGTTCGGAGGTTTGTGGTTTGAATAATTTTTTTTCTCCTCACATAAGACATAAAATTGATCTTCGTTAAATTTCTTATGAGAAATTGTAAAGGCAGCATATTTACATGAACTACTCCTAAGGGAGGATCATATTCTCTATAATTTTTCCCGTTAGTTGCAAAGAAATACCAGACATTAAGTAATACAACGTATTCATCTTATGGTCCATAGTGACTTTAAACCTCCATTTTTAAAAACATTATTACCTTTATTTTTATATTTCTGGATCTTTTAAGTAATAATTAACACTATTCTAACCTCATGTCTTCTGAATTTTAATTTCTGAAATTTTTATAAGAGAAATTCAGACATAAAAATTTAAGTTTATCAGTAACTACATTTTTTATTGTAGTGGGTTTTGTTCTCTATGCTTCTCAGTTTGTTTTTAAATGACTTAGCTTTAGATTTTAAAGATTTATAGGATTTAATTAAAAATTTTTCCTATTCTGGCAAAGTATTTTGGCATTTATAAAATTGTTCGAGTTTTGATGTTTACTTTCTATGGCTTTACTCTAATTATATCCTCTTTTTAAGTATAGATTCGTATCCTCAAGACACCTCAAGAGGTAAAACCTGGTGAAAAGCACTTTAACATGGCAAAAAGTTATCCCAATGAAGAGAAGGATGCTTGGGATGTGAAGATGTTACTAGAGGTAGGTTACAATTTAAGATGCAGTGACTCATTTAAGGATTCTTTATATGAATATAACTCAATTGTACACATTGATGAAATTGAGCATCAGAACAGATAATTGAAAACTACGAATAATTCATTTAGCTTTTTCAAACAATAATGCTGTATTATGTGGCAGGAAAAACAGCTTTGGGAAACATTGCAGGCCCTTATGGCTTTTTCACTGATAAGTATAGTGAACAGAATACTTTCAGGAAATACTGTCTGCATACCAATTTGGGGGGGGATGTGGTTTTGGCACACATCAGTAGAGGTAGCCTCAGTATCTGAGTCCCAGAAAACAACTATAGCAATGACATATTTACACATATTGTCTCTTCCTGCTAGTTCCTTGAGGGCAAGAACTGGGCACCTACATCCCTAGCACAGTGCCTCACAGATAGTAGATACTTTTTAAAATTCTTGTTTATTGATGGATTGATCTAGTTAGAGGATAGGGATTTCCGTATGATATCATCTTCTTCCTTTCTCTCTCAAATCTACTTTGGTTCTTGCATGTTGTGATAGAAGAGTATTGGATGAACCTAAAATCAAAAGGCTTGAGTCCTAGTCCCAACTCTGTCATTACCAGCCATATCATGCATGTAAGCTTCTTGAGCTTCAGTTTTTCATCTTTGAAATTGAGATTTTAATACCTGTCTAGCCTTTGTTACAGGGTTGTTGTATAAATGAAAAATATAGTCTGTCTGCACATAGCTGGTTATTCATCCAGTAGTTACTGAGTGAAAAAGTCCTTTGTAAACTGTAAGGTACTATATAGCCATTAGATATTAGAAATAAAAGAACTATCTGTGTCTTGCTTTTAAAACCTTTTATCTGATCATTTTTAGGTGAGTTCTGCCATCTGGAGAAGGCCTCTCTAAAGAATAACTTAACATTTATGTAGAATTTTCTTTAGAGCACTTGAAAGAAAATTTATAGACAGTCTAAATTTCACAACCTATTTGTAAAGGAAATAGAGGGACTGAAGGTCAGATTTCTCTTTTCATTTAAAAAAAAGTGAGAGACAATGTAAGTTAATAACATTCTGGGGAATATACTGGGGGTTTAGCAACCTGATCTTTGGAGAGAAACCAAATACTTTTAAAATATTTTGATACCAGGAAATTTATCAGTGTGATTTTTTCCCCCCTGTGGAATATCACTCTTGGTGTAGTTGTATTATGTGTCTTCTAATTAATCTGGAGGTGATAAAGTAGTGTTATAAATTTTTTTTTTCCCACAGAACCTTTTTTGCAAAGGTTACCTGGGACAGCTTTAAAAGACACTCTAAAATATATAATTACAGTGTCTTCCAGGTCTGGGTTCCTTGTCATCAGACCTTATGGTGTCAGCCCTGAATATCTATAAGAAGTTGCTGAGCTCTTTTACTCTGATTTTCTCTTCCTGTCAGGCATCTGTTGGACATTTTGTCTTATATATTTGTACAGCTGGTTGAAGCTCAGACAGGTAGATGAGGCGTATGGCTAAATGGCACTAGAGCAGTTGGGGGGTTGTGATGCTGGGCTGTGAATAGTAATAAAGAACTATTTGGGGATATTTAGTAACAATATCTTTTAGTCTGATATTATTTTGCATCTCATTAATTTTTTAAAGCAATTCAGCTTTGATATAGCTGAGGATGCATCAAAAGTTTGCCTTGCACATCTTTTCACATATCAAGATTTTGATATGGGAACTCTTGGATTAGCATATGTTGGATCTCCCAGAGCAAACAGTCACGGAGGTGTTTGTCCAAAAGGTAAGATTTTTTTTTTCCCAGTTCCCAGATGAATGTGTTTGTGGTATTGCTAGCCAGGGTGGCTGGAGCATAAGTGAAGGAAGGAATGGGATAGTGGAAGCGGGGAAAGGTGTGCGGAGATGTGTTCCATAAGCAATTTGTCTCTCTCCCTCCCCCTTTTTTTATTCCTCTAGCGTATTATAGCTCAGTTGGGAGAAAGAACATCTTTCTGAACAGTGGTTTGACCAGCACAAAAAATTATGGTAAAACCATCCTTACAAAGGTATGTTTTTTTTTAATCTCTCTTTTTTTAATTAATTTATTTTGATTTATCAATAATCATTTCCATAAGCTTTTGAGTTTTAAATTTTTCTCCCCCTCCCCACAACGGCATGCAATCTGATATAGGCTATACATATACATTCCTATTAAACATATTTTCACATGAGTGATGTAAGGAAGAATTAGAACCACCAGAAAGAGGAAACAAAACAAAAGAGAAGAAAAAAATAGCAAATAGTATGCTTCAATCTGCATTCAAACTCCATAGTTCTTTCTTTGGTTGTGGATAACATTTTCTATCATGAGACCTTTGGAGATGTTTTAGATCCTTGCATTGCTGAGAAGGGCTAAGTCTATCAACATTAGTCATCGCACAATGTGACTGTTACTGTGTACAACCTTCTCCTGGTTTGCTAACTTCACTCAGCATCAGACCATACAAGTCTTTCCAGGTTTTTCTGAAGTCTGCCTGTTCATCATTTCTTATAGCACAGTAGTATTCCATTACATTCATATATCACATTCGCAGTTATGATTACTATCTGTGTCTTTCTCTCCATCCTTCTCCCCCCTGTTTATGCTTTTCTTTCTCCTTTCTCCTTTTTACTCCTCACTAGTGTTTTGCTTTTGACCACTGCCTCCCTCAGTCCCGCTTCCCTTCTATTAGACCCCTCCCTTTTCTTCCCCTTTACCCTTACTACTTCTCTCTCTTCTATCCCCTCTTTCTTTTCTTTCCCCTTTTCCCTTCTACTGCCTATAGGGCAAGTTAGATTTCTATACCTAACTGATTATGTTATTCCAAAGGTGTGTTTCTTGAGGGTTCTTTTAAAATACTTTAGTCTATGATAAATGCTATACTTTATAGGTCACAGATATTCATAAATCCAGCACACTGGATTGTGTTTTTCAAAGGGCTCAAGCTTGGCTTGTGCTCCAGATTCACGTCTATCTTCAAGTGATGTCTCTCTAGGTAGTGCATTTTGATATCCCACTAGTTTTTAGTACGAAGTTTGATTAGAATCCTGTGTTGTTTTACATTGTTTTGTCACTATTCATTAACTTAATTTTGAATATGCACGTAAGAGCCACATGTAGTAGAAAGAACATTGGACTTAGAGTCTGAAAAGTCATGTCCTAGTTCTGCCACGTACTGTGCATGTGATACTGGTAAATAGTATGGTAACTTTTCTTAGCTCTCAGGTTCCATATCTGTAAAATGAGGATTATAATTTCTGTTTCAACTTCATTACAAGTTGCTGTGAGGATTTAAAAAAAAAAAAGATAATGTTGATAAAGTGCTTGATAAATTGTACCACACCACAATTAAAAATAACACAATTTGTCATTAAGTTTCATAATATACCGTCCCTAAAATTTATACTTTTGGTTGTCATTAGTAAGTAGAAAATATTTTAAGTAAAAAATGTTGTGTTGGTACTAAACCCTGTATTTAAAAACTGCATGTTTGTTCTTGTAAATTCAGTTTGGGGTTCTATTTTAGTATTCTGATTTGACAGCCTTGCTAGTTTTTGAAAGGAAAATTAGGTATTTGGGGAAAAAATACTGGCTGAATTGTAGCAAAGCTGTTTGAAATCTGGGTGATCCTCAGAAATTTAGATTACATAATATATATAGTGATTTAAATTTTAGGAATACCTTCAAAGGGAGGCTTGCCAGTATCACATTCTTTGATTTAGTGATTAATGAAGGGAATTTATTTGAAGATTTTCAGATATTTTAGTTTTGCTTTAGGGAGACTTATGGTCATGAAAATGTTCTAAAAAGTTGGATTCCTAGTCAGTAGGACTTAGCATAAGAATAATCCTAATTCTTCCTAGTCATATGCACTGTCACTTTTTTTAATGGCATAAAGGAATGTGTTATTATTTAATTGATAGTCTGTTCATATAATTTCTGTTAGATTGACTATGGCCCATTCTTTATAAAACCATTTTTTTTTCTGATGAGTATGAAATGAGATTATTGTAAATATCTGTTGTTAGTGATTCATCAGATCATATAATTTAGAGACTACTACAATATCTTTCCCATCATGGATGTTTCAGATTAATTGAATGGCCTATTAATAGATTATACCTCTAAAATGAAATCTCTTTGAAAGCATATAAATAATTATGCTCTTTAGTACATTATACTGAAGTTGTAAAACCTTTAATATGTTGTAACAGTACTGAGACTTTTGGGACACCTTCTATTCTGAAAAAATGACATTGATTGTAAGCTACACTCAATTTTAGCTTATATTCAGACCAGTATATTACTTAATTCACCCTTTCTCATATTCAACATAATCAGCAATAGTATAGTAATTATTTAATGACAAATTTAAGAGTAACCTTGAATCTACTCTTGTTTGGCATCTAGAACATATAGAGCAAGCAATTCTTTGTTGTTATCTTCCTATTGATTTTGTGCTATGAAACAAATCTGGAAAAAAAATTATAAGCTCTTTTGTTTTTCAAGTGTATTTGCTTTTTTCATTTTTTTGAAGCAATTAAAATTAAGTTGGGCTTTTATACTAAGTAAACACATGATTCCTTTATCCAAACAGACATTTCCTCTTTTAAAATTCCTTAATCACTTGAAATCTTTACATATAAAATCCTTTTTTCTTGATGTGAACTTGCATGTGTAATGATAGGGTACACTGTTAGGTGGTACAGTGGATAGAGTGCCATGCCTGGAGTCAGAAAGACTTGTCTTCTTGAGTTCAAATCTGGCCTCAGACACCTAGTAGTTGTGTGACTCTGGGAAGGGCCACTTAATCCTGTTTGTCTTAGTTTTCTCATCTGTAAAATAAATTGCAGAAGGAAATGGCAAATCACTCCAGTATCTTTGCCAAGAAAACCCCAAATGGAGTCACAAAGAGGCAGACACAACTGAAAAATGACCATACAACAACAATGGAATGATATTATCAGTTTTTGTTATTTTCCCTTATAAAATCTATGTGAACTTTAAAAATAATAGGCAACATGTTGTACTTTAAGGATTTTCCATATATTGTTTCACATGGCCTTGTGAGGTAGGTGCTACAGGTTTTATTATCCTTAGTTTACAGATAAGGAAACTTGGGCTCTGAAAGCTGAAGGCATTTACCCATGGTCACATGGCCTAGAAGTGTTGGAGAGGGCTGGGAGGTCGAAACCCACATCTTCCTGACTCCAATTCTCTTTCCACAGGCCCTCTCTGCCTGTTAACAGTCATGTAATTCTATGACCTCTTTAATGTATGAATGTTTTCTTGTCAAGAAACTTTTAGTTATAAAAATTCTTGACTTACTTTATTAAAATATATCAGTGAATAGTTTTAGGAATTGAAGAACAAATGACATCACTGTTTCACAATTGTTATTTTGTTTTTGTTTTTGGTGTTAATTTTCAAAATCATAGGGTTATAGGCTATATAGATAAAAGTGAACTTACAAATAATCTCATCCTTGTTTTACAGAGGAAAAACGTAAAACCTAGAGGAGGGGAAATGACTTTCTGAAGGTCACATAAGTATTAAGTAGCAGAGCCAGGATTTGAACCTAAATCTTCTGATTCTATATCTACTTCTCTGTTTTAATGTTATTACTTAGAATCTTAAAATCTTTGTTGTGTTTTAGTAGGACCTTTTGATATATTTCTGTTGCTTATGGAAAAGTGAGCTGAAATTTTACTATTGTTATTTTTTACAATTATTCCTAGATTAATTTTGACCTCGTATATCATGACATTATAGACCTTAGTAATAATCACATATCACCTTCTAAATTGATAAATGCATGATAAATCCCTAGGACCTTAAGCCCAACTGAAACAATCATCCTAAGTTTCTATATTTGTTTGTTCCAACTCAGCTGCAGTCATAGGCTTGTTTATTTTTTTTGCTTAAGTTTTTATAATTCCACTAAATGAGTCAGCTATATTAATTAGAAGCACTATAGTACTAGCATTGTCTGATAATAGAATAGAATACAGTAACTGGTGAGGACCTACGTATTTATGACATAAATTTGACTTTATCAAGGAATCTGAGCTGCCAAAATACTTTACAATCTATTGTGGAAAATTACAGCACATTCTTTGCACTGTCCTTAAGGAAGCCGATTTGGTTACAACTCATGAACTGGGACACAACTTTGGAGCAGAACATGATCCTGATGGCTTAGCAGAATGTGCCCCAAATGAAGATCAGGGAGGAAAATATGTTATGTATCCAATAGCTGTGAGTGGAGACCATGAGAATAATAAGGTATGTAGCCCTTTATTTTTTCATATTGCTAATGAGGGGAAAGAACTTGCTTTATCATTAAGAAAGAACTTAAAAATTGTATTCCATGCCTAAGGATGGAAAAAGGGGGGGACTCAACCTTTCAACTTCCCTCCCCCCTTTAAAAAAAAAAAAGAGTAGTACATGTTGTAATCACATGTGGTTACCTAGTTAAAGGTGTCATTTGAACCATTTGAGTAACCAAAAGTAAGGTTTCTTGAACTCTTTCTCCTGTGTTTTTGTTTTTATACTGTAGAAGAGCAGTTGTAGTGATCTTCAATCTATCCCCTGTACAAAATAATTTATTAATGAATAGATCTGATCACGTCACTGTCGTTTTCAAAAATCTTCAGTGGACTCCTATTGCCTCTAGAGTAAACTGTAGACTTTTTAGCTTAGCATTTAAGCTAAATTCCAGTAAAAGACTGAATAACCAGTTGTTTTGTGGGGTATAGAAAGGATTCTTCTAAGTTTTATACTAGCTGGACTCTGAGGTCCCTACTGTATCTGGAATTCTTTGATTCATAAATTCGCCCCAAATATGTCTTTGTATTAATTCACAATGTATACATTTTAACAAACAGCTGTCCACAAAGCTCTTGATTGATCACTGTTCCTCATACAAAAGCGCTTGTTCCTTTGTTGAAAAATTCCAGAGACAATGTTGAAACAGATTTGAGTAACCCATGATTTCTGTTTTGTTTTTTTGTTTGTTTTTGCTTAGGCAGTCGGAGTTAAGTGACTTGCCCAGGGTCACATGGCTAGTAAGTGTCAAGTGTCTGAGGCCAGATTTGAACTCAGGTCCTCCTGACCTCAAGGCCAGAACTCTATCCACTATGCTACCTAGCTGCCCCAACTCATGATTTCTGAACCGTACCTTAAATTATAGAAATGACAAGCTGTTGGCCAAGGATGAAATGAACCTGAAAAGGACTCTTAGAAATATATATGATTATATTTTTGAAAATCTAATATAAAGGTCTTTTAAACTGTAAAGGTGGAGGAAGAGGGGCAGCTCAGTGATGCAGTGGATAGAGCACTGGGCTTGATTTCAGGAAGACTCATCTTCATGAATTCAGATTCTACCTCAGACACTTACTGGCCACTACTTATACCTGCTGACCCTAGGGAAGTCACTTAACCTTGTTTGCCTGAGTTTGCTCATCTGTAAAATGAGCTGGAGAAGGAAATGGCAAACCACTCCTGTATCTTTGCCAAGAAAACCCCAAATGGGGTCACAAAGAGTTGCACAACTGAAATGACTGAACAAGGGAAGAGAGAAAACTGCCCAAGTTTATCTACTGAACTAGACACCAGAAAGATTAGCTGCAGTAGATAGGAAAAAGAATAGCGGTAGAGATGATTAGAAATTTACAGGAGACAAAACTGAAAGTATCCCATGGCCTCAAATGTTTATACAAAGTATAGTTAAGTATACAAAGTATAGTAAAGTGAACCAGAAATCCCCTATCAAGGAGAGAAGTTAGATAGTTTGTAGAGGGAATTCTTTTTGTTACGGAAATGAGGGCTAGGGGGAAGTATTGTGTTAGATAACTGAGTCCCATGATTTTGAAAGATACAAAGGTGGAAAGAATACTGGATTGAAAAGTCAGTAGAACTATCTGAGCCACATTTTTCTAATTTTTAAAACTGGTGTATAACACCTGTACCACCTCCTCTGTTGGCTTGCTGTTAAAACTCACAACAGAGGCAGCTTGGTACAGTTGGATTTGTAGTTAGAGAACCTTTGTTCATATCTTAACTTTGTCTTTTACTATTTCTGTGACCTTGGGCAAGTCATTTAATTTATCTGGACCTCAGTTTTCTTGTCTGCCAAATGCAATGGTTGAACTAAATGGCCTCTGGGGCCAGTGTAGGAAAGTTCCTTCTAGTTCTAAGTGATGCTTTTATATTCTTTGTAATTCTGAAACCTCATAGGTTTTACTAATACCTGGTGAGATGGGCTCTGTGACATGGTCTAACCAGGCAGAGTACAGAGGGACTGTCACTTCCTTTGCTTCTCTCTCTCTCTGTCTTCCTCCCTCTTTCTCTTTCCATAGCATTTTTCATCATGAGACCTTTGGGATTTTCTTGGATCATTGTATTGCTGAGAATAGCCAAGTCATTCACACTTCTTTGTGGTATAACATTGCTGTTACTGTGTACACTGTTCTCCTGATTCTGAGGGCATAGACTCATAGTCCTGTCTATATAGGATCACAGAATCACGGTACTCCAGAGGTTTTTTTTGTGTTATGGAGCCCTTAGGCAGTCTGGTAAAGCATATAGACCCCTTCTCAGAATAATGTTTTTAAATGCATAGAATAAAATACATAGGATTATAAAGGAAACTAGTTCAATTGAAATATTAAAAAAAATGTTAAAAATACAAGTTTATGGATCCCAGGTTTTGATACTCTGATCTAGCTCCACCCACATCTGAACAACGTACTTCCTTCCCTTGGTAGTTGACCAGCAGGGGCAAGACATACTTACCTTTCATAATGATAGTTTGCCTTCCTCTGAAGCTCTTAAAAAAGCACTTACCATATCCAACCTAACCTTTCAACATCTTTGTTGGAGGCAAGGAAGGGGTTGGAATTTCAAACAGATGACACTTAGAAGTAACATTAGTAGCTTCTTGGTACTTCTGGGACAGTATCTTATTACAGGTTTCACAGTAAAGACTATTCCTTGTCACTGAGTAAAAGAAGCAGATGTATTTTAAGATGGAAATGAACTTTTATGATATGATTTTGGCCTGTGTGGCATTTTTTCTTTGTGTGTCCTTTAAGATGTTTTCAAACTGCAGTAAACAATCCATCTTCAAGACTATCGAAAGTAAGGCTCGGGAATGTTTTCAGGAACGCAACAACAATGTGTGTGGGAATTCCAGGGTGGATGAAGGAGAAGAGTGTGATCCTGGCATTATGTATCTGAACAATGATACCTGTTGCAATACAAACTGTACCTTGAAAAAAGGAGTTCAGTGTAGGTGAGCATTGTTAAACCGTCTAGTTTGATTAGAAATTCTAAAGCTCACTATAAATGAATGAGACTGAAAATATTGGTGGCCTTATGCTAATGTTAAAGGTAGTCACCTTGCCTCTCAATTTTCTCATCTTTAAAATATAGTTCATAGTAATGACTCAATTGTATAATATATTTCTGTTGTATAGAGTAATGATTCTGAATCTAAGATTTTGCAAATATAGCTTACTTTAAATTGCTAGATCATCTATTCTAATGTAAGAGTAAAGGGGTGTAAGTAACCTAAAACAATAACTCAATTTGGAAATATGGCCAAGGAGGTTAAATCCATCCTTTATCCCTTCCCAGCCCAGCCAACTAGTAGACTAATGCCTGGCTGAATATAAAGGGAGAAAATCTTGAAGTATTTAAAAAAAAACAAAACAAAACCTGTGGATAATTGAAGGCTACCCATATAAAGAGCTATCTAAATAAACCATTGTGATGAAAAATCAGCAGCCCTATACATTAGGTTATTAGCACCTACAAATGAATCTCATAAGATTTGGTCTTTTAATCATTTTGTTAAGCCAGTAAAAATTAAGAATGCTGAACTATATGGAAAGATATGTTATATGTTCAGTATGCTTTTGCTCTTATATGATGTCTTTGATGCTGGTGTATCTTTTCCAGATGGATCTGTGTGGGGCAGCTAGGTGTTGCAGTGAATAGAGCACTGGCCATGGAATCAGGAGGACCTGAGTTCAAATCT
Source organism: Vombatus ursinus (assembly GCF_900497805.2). Lineage (NCBI taxonomy): Eukaryota > Metazoa > Chordata > Mammalia > Diprotodontia > Vombatidae > Vombatus > Vombatus ursinus. Next base: position 113,231 of record NW_020948840.1, on the reverse strand, counting down.
GGCCTCAGACACATGATACTCACTAGCTGTATGACCCTGGGCAAGTCACTTAATCCCGATTGCCAAATCAAACAAAAAAAAATGGATCTGTGATTTCATATGGAAGATTCTCAGTGAGAAAATTCTTATTATTGATCCAGATTAGTACCTTCTCTGCAACTTATATTTTTAAAGATTTGCCTAGGCACAAAAAAAAAAGTCACAAGTGACTTTTATAGGGTCACACAGCCAAGATGTGGAGGAGTATTTGAACTTAAATCTTGTTGACTCTACATTAAGCTGTTTGCTTTATAGCTATCACACTGTCTCTCTGCTGCTTTCTTCATTAGCAGAGAAATGTAGAGAGTGATGTAGCCGCAATTAGGCCGGATCTGTAGGCAGTAGATGAACTTAAACATTGCAGAAATGATTGTGCAGTAATGGAGTGCAGGAATTTGGGGGGATGGTCTGTAAAGGATAGAGCACACTGGCTGCAGAAGGTTCAGTTGTAGTGATAAAGAAATGCTTTCAATATTGAAAATGCACTTTTATTCATGTTTTAACTTTCCTACCAAATCCTCTTCTCCCAGTGATAGAAATAGTCCTTGCTGTAAAAATTGTCAGTTTGAGACAGCTGAGAAGAAGTGCCAGGAGGCCATCAATGCTACCTGCAAAGGCGTGTCCTTCTGTACAGGTATTTCATCCCAATGGTTTCTTTCTGTTAGGTCACCAAACAATGTGTGCCAAGAATTCTTAGGTCAGTTGCTCATTCTTCACTTAAGAAATGGTTTACATACACTGTGTCAATATTCTAGCAAAGATTTCCAGAACTACTTCTAAGACAGTTTTCTACGTATGTGAGCCTTTATCTTTTTTTTATCTTTGGAAAAAGCCACTTAATGTCACTTTGTTATAAAAGACATTTTACTTTATAAATCATATAGTCCTCCCCTCCGTCCCCCATCTTGTTTTATAAAATAATTCATGGGTACAAATGCATGCAACAATTCTTTTTCCTTAGTACTCTAATGAATTTCATATATACATTTAAGCTTTACAACAAAACAAATATGAAAGTTTTATTTTTGGACTGTATAAGTATGTCTGTGCCTGTCTCATTTAGAGTAAAATGGAAATTTTTATCCAGGGCCCTCGCAGCCAATTTTGTACCCTTCAGTTGTGTAGTCTGTGCATAAATGTTTCCACCAGATTCAGAGAGTACACTTTGGAAAGAGGGAATTGTCACTTGGCCGGCTTTTGAGGTTGGTTAAGATTCATAATTTTATATGGTTATGGATTTTTTCTTTTGTTAATGAGAAATAATTTTTGAAAAGGGTGTATATCAATCAATCAGTAAAACATTATGCATCAACTACATGCAAAGCACTGTGCTAAGTGCGGGTAGTACTCACAGATGTGAGCTGAGGAGTACGTTCTTTTTCATAGGAGCTGGAGGAGGTTCATAATTATGACTCTGAGGAATGTCAGTCTGTTCTAGGGATCCTTAATGATGAGAGACTTCCTCTTTAAAAGGGGATCTGTGAATGAAAAACATTACATCCTAAACCAAACATCTGTAACAGTTAAATTTGGTTAATTCAGGCACTTTAATTTCCACCTCACATGTGAGAAAGCCACATGGTGTTGTGGAAAGAGCATTTGATTTGGAATCAGGAAACTTGGATTCTAGTTCTGTCTCTTCCACTTTGCTGCTGTGCCGTATTAGGTCAACTGCTGACCCTCTTGGCTATGAAATAACATTTCCCCATCTACTACCATTGTGCAGGGCTGCTTTGAGAAAGGGTTTTGTAAAGGATACCCTACAAAAGTGGGGTGTGAGTCCTTATTGTTGTCACTCTAGGCAGTATAGCACAGCCTAGAGTAAAGTGATTTTTTTTTTTAATTTTTAGGCAATTGGGGTTAAGTGACTTGCCCAGGGTGACACAGCTAGCAAGTGTCAAGTGTTTTGTCTGAGGCTAGATTTGAACTCAGGTCCTCCTGACTTCAGAGCTGGTGCTCTATCACTGCGCCACCTAGCTGCCCCTTAAAGTGATTGATTCTTGACATCATCTTTATTCTCAGCTGTTTAAGTCCCCTTGTATCTGCCTGATTCTGTAATCTTGGCCTCATTTGATTTTATCTCATTATTCTTCATTATTAATGACAACAAACATTTACCTTGTAGCTGCCCTATAAAAGGCCCTGTGCTTGGGCACTGAGGATACAAAGTAGACATGACAGAGCTTCAGCCCTCAAGAAGCATTATATAGTCTAGTAGAGGAGACAGACCACTTACGGAAAAAGATAGTATTTGCAGCTTTGTGTTGCAAAATGCCAAATGAATGGAACAAATAGTTTAGAAAGGAGGAGAAATCAATGAGCATTCAGACTTAAAATGAACCTCATAGTGTCTTCTTTGAAACAGGGATCCAGTTCATTAAAGTCTGACACCTTTCCACAGAGCATTGTCAAAAAATATTACTGATTGATTTTACCATTATATTGAAAACGTGGCCCAGCCAAGCCCTGGGAATAGCACAATTGATCCCTTCTTATATAGTTAGCTACTGTTTGTGTGGTGGATCATGCTGAATTCTGAGAAGCTCACTTTTCTGTGCTGCTGTTCTGCACAATTCATGGATCAACTTTTAGGAATAATAACAGCTCACATTTTTGTAGCACTTTAAGGTTTGCAAAGTACTTTTCCCACAATAACCCTATGAGGCAGTGCAGATATCTTTATTTTTATAAAAATGAGGAAATCAAGTATTAGAGCATTTGATAAGCCAAGTCATGCCTTTTGTAGGATTTCACTTATCATGAGAGAGAATATATCATGTACCTGTAGATCATGTACTTGTAAGATGGATTTGTAGGAGGATGAAAGAAATATTTTATTCCAGTAATCATCTGTTCTCTAATCCTTTGCTCTACTGCCTAGAGTGACAACAAAGAAATATTTCATTCCAGTAATCATCTATTCTCTAATCCTTTGTTCCTAGGTAACAGCAGTGAATGTCCCCCTCCTGGAAATGCTGCAGATGATACTGTTTGCTTGGATTTAGGAAAGTGTAAAGATGGAGAGTGTATTCCCTTCTGTGAGAGGGAGAAGAATCTCCAGTCTTGTGCATGTAATGGTGAGCAAAACAGCAGATTGTTCTTGCCTTTAAAAATGGTGTAAAAGTGGTTGTGATTAGCAGACCCTTTCTTTGGAGGCAATGAGGAAAGAGAAATCAAGGATGTAAATTGGCAAGGTGATCAAAGCCAAAGCCTGTTAATTATGAAATAGCATTTCAGCAGCATTCTCTAGAACTTGCTTTGTTCTTAATTGAATATGATTTAACATCATAGGATTTAGAACTGAAAGGGGCTCGAGAGCTCAGCTAATACAGTCCTGTCATTTTATAGATGAGGACACAGGTTCAGACAAGAGAAATGACTTGTCCAAGGCTACATGGCTATTAAGTGTTAGCTGGGATTCAGAACAACATCTTTTGGTTCTAACTTCAAGGCTCCTTGCCAGATGAAGTCAAGAAATAGCTAATCTGATAAATTGTTCTGAAAAGTGTCTTGGTGTAGTGGAAGGAACATTGAATCTGAAATGTGACCTGGCATAAGATCTGCTATTAAATGCCTGGGGGACAAGTCATCTTCACATGTCCAAGATGTCTAGCTCTAAATCATCGGATCGTCAAATTGAAAATGCTTGGCTTCACCAGCTGCCACAGAAGGGCAATGCCATCAAACCCAGAAATGAGGAAGAGGGCTTACAATGTGTTCCCCTCACGGGGGGATGGCCACACATCTCTTCCAACATTCCTGGCAGAAGAAACCTCAGTTTATCACTGGGTTTGTTATGATGAAATAGTGTAGCCTGGTGGCAAGAGCTTTGGCCTGGGGACCGAAGCCATGATCTTGCTAAGCCTGTTGATTGACTCCTAACTATTTAAGCCTCAGTATCAGCATCTATAAAGTGGAAGTCATTAATCGTTTCATGCTCATTCAAGCTATTAACATGTAAATGAAAGATTCGAAGAGCTCTGAACTAAAGGAAGCTTGGTGTTTTATAAATACAAGAATTAATTCTCATAGCACAACTGTTGTGATGGAACTGAGTGTCCTGGCTATGATCTCAAAACTTCCAAAATTTTGGGCAAACATAATGGAGGGAATTGAGGAACAAGAACCATCCTCTTGGTCACTGTTAGGCCAGCCCCAACATGATAGGGGTTATGTCACATGTAAACAAGTCCTGGCGTAGAGCTGGGATTTGGGAATAAATCCCAACTTTGCTCCTTCCTCAGGGAATCCTCACAAATCATTTAATGTTTCGGGACCTCAGTTTCCCCATTTACAAAATGAGGTTAATGTAATAACAGCTGTAATAGTGCTTTATTTAAAGTTTATGAAGTGTTTTACATGGACGATGTCTAGAACTAGAATTTAATCCTCAGACCTCTAAGGTAGGTACCACAAGAATCCCTTTTTTATTAGTAGAGAAACTCAAGTGAAGTAGCTGGTCCATGATCACAGCAATCCTGCCTAATAGAGTTGTTGTGAGGAAAACTCTTTCTGGATGGGGAGGAGGGTGTATGTGTAACAGGCACCTGTAGGGAGTAACCAGCATCTGAAAAAAAGGCAAAGCCCTACCTCATAGTCTACCTGTGTCTTCAAAAGCCTTCATTACATTGGCAGCTTTAGTCATAATACTTTGAACTGACTTTAAATCAAGGAGCAAACAATTTAAATTGGCAAGATTAGTAGTTTTAGTTATATACAGGTATTGAGAAAATTTGTGATAAGCTTGTGAGAAAACTTGCTCTTTGAAAAAATTTAATGGCATATTGAATCCTAAAGGAAATTTTGGTTTCAGTGCAAGTTTTGTACTGAACATGGGAGGATACTTTTCTATGCAATTTTTTTTTTTTTGCTCTGAGGGTCACAGAGGCATTACTATAAATATTATACATTTGTCTCTTCAGATATGAACAGGAAACTTTGAGAAACTATTAGCTGAGAGATGAAAATGGGTATTATTAACTTTCTTTTCCCTTCCCTTTGTTTTTCAAAGACATAACTCCCCTTCCTGAGAGTGTTGTGTGGTTAGTAAGGGAAAGTGAAGGAGGAAGAAATTGGTACTATTTGGAAACTCCAAATTGATAACATGCAGTGTCTTCTCTTTTAGAAACTGACCACTCCTGCAAAGTGTGCTGTAGGGATGAATCTGGCCGATGTGTTCCATACCTTGATGCTGACAATAACTTCTTATTTTTGAGGAAAGGAAAGCCCTGTACTGTGGGATTTTGTGACATGAATGTAAGTATGTATATCCTGCACATGTCCTTAAATAATCTGCTGGCCCCAGGTAGCCTAGAAATTTTCACTTCTTAAAAATGTAGTCATTTATTATGCTTAGGTAATAAGCCATGTACTGCACTGGTGTGCTAATTGACTTATTCTGTGTGCATGATAAAGTATTATATATGATAGATCTTGTTTTCTATTTTCTATTATTCATTATATGTATATATATCATATTTTAGATGTTATAACAAATTAAGTGATATATAACAATAGTATAGTAAATGACATATGAAGCTGGCATAATGGCATTCATTCTGACAAAGTGATGGCAGCTAGCTGGTACAGTGGATAGAGTGCTGGGCCTAGAATCAGGAAGATTGATCTTCCTGAGTTCAAATCATCTGGCCTTAGACTCTTACTAGCTGTGTGACCCTGGGCAAGTCACTTCACCCTGTTTGCCTCAGTGTCCTCATCTGTACAATGAGCTGGAGAAGGAAATGGCAAACTACTCTAGTATCTTTATCAAGAAAACCCTGAATGGGGTCACAAAGAATCAGACACTACTGAAAATGACTGAACGATATGACAAAGTGATGTCACTTAACCACACTGGCTTAATACGTGCCATATGACAATATACTTTGCTCTGCTGTGCTATGATATACTTTATTATGCCATACTATACTATATATGTGTTAGTACCTTGCATTACCATATATTGTTCTATGCTATATGATGTGTACTACTATGGTATCTTATGCTCTGCTATATACTATGTTCTATTATATTTTATGCATACTGTGTACTATATATTTTATATAATACAGCATAGCATAAAATGGTTTACTTGAAGTGAAGCAGAAGTGGACTGGTGGCCTTATTTTCCTTGTTCTTTTTCATTAGCATGGTGTCCATGAACTTAGTTTTTTGTTTTTATAGATGTAATTTTTTTTTTCATTTAACAAAAATCTGTTTTCTCTCTCCCACCTCTCTTGCTGTCATTGAAAAAGAAAGAAAAGCAAAAGCCTCATAGCATATCTGCATAATCGAGCAAACAAATTTCCTACATATGCCATAACCAGAGTATGTCTCATTCTGCACACTGAGTCTACTATCTTGTTGTCAGGAACTGAGGTAGCATACTTCATCACTGGTCCTCTGGAATCAAGATTCTGCTTACTTAATCCAGGAAAAAAAACCTTCATTTTCTATAGATATTTTTGTATACACACATACACATGTTCTCTCGTGCATATATACATATATGTACATACATACATACATACATACATACACATATAATGGAAGCAAATTTTAAAATTCGTGGAGACTGGTGGGGAAGTATTTTCACAGTAGTAGCAGGATGACTTTTTCCAAGGCAACAGCTAAATTTCCCAAACAATAGTTTTTCTTTGGTTGTTGTCTTAGGTTAAAAGATTCTTTCCAACTCTTGATCCTGTCTATAAGTCCATGAATCATTATTGTCATTAAAAACATTTCTAGTTAGTTGTCTACTTTTATGGTGCTAAATTTAGGTGGTCTATGAAGTTAGATTTTTATATAGTAGTAATAATAATACTAATTTAACTTTAAATTATTTCATTTAAGCTTCAGAGTAACCCTGAGGAGATGATGCTGTTATTATCCCCATTTTACAGATTAGTAAAGAGGCAAAAGGTGACTTCCTCAGAGTCACACAGCTAGTGTCTGAGGTCACATTTGAACTCAGGTTTTCCTGACTCTAGGCCAGCACTCTATCCACTGTGCCACCTCGCTGGCCTTTGAAGGGACTTTGAGACTCTGTTTTTCAGTGTTTATGGCATCAGTTACTCACACTAACATTTCTTTTAAAGGGTAAATGTGAGAAACGAGTGCAGGATGTGATAGAGCGATTTTGGGATTTCATTGATCAGCTGAGCATCAATACTTTTGGTAGGTTCTTTCCTGGACACTATTTTCGTGTAGAATGTTGGAGAACTTTCACTATTCTTGGAAGACTAATTATGGGGAGAGGGTTAAGTGCTTTAAAATTTAAAAAAAAAAAAAGATTCACTATAGTAACAAAGAATTATTCACCTATCCTGCTTGATGTATCATTTAAAAACCTGACAGTAAGATTTATTTTTGGATATATACCTTTGTGGATAATCAAGAATTCATTGTATATATATATAGAGTAATTCAGGGAAAGTGTGCATTTTTCAGACTAGAATCATAAGATTGAAAAAGTGGAAGCCTCTTATTCACATCTATCACAAATCAGTTTGATCTCTTCAAATAAAACTGTAGTAATATAGATTTGTCATTCTATGTGGGTCAGGGCTAAAACATTGTTTTCCTTTCTAAAATAATATATCCCTATAAATATAATCCTATTGGTTGTAGGACAATGTGTAATCTAATCAAGAGCCACTTAATTTTACTAACACTAGTTGTCATTAGTTGATATTTAGTCAACTAATTTTCTAGGAACCATGGCATATTGTTGGCTTCTGGGACTTTATATTAACATGTAACCCTCACTGAATAACACAGTCCATATTCTATAAGGATTGACCTCTTGAGCAGTTGGTACCAGTAACAATCTGAATGAGCATCAGCCTTTTAATGCTGTATAGCTAGTGCCTCAACGAACTTTAAAAGTACTTAGTTGCAATGAGATTTTCAATTTATCACGTTCTTCATATATATCTTCTCAATGAAGTACTTCCATAATAAAGAATTATAGGTCTGATACTACTATTGATAAGGAAAAAGCCTAACTAGCTCACACTGTTTTGGGATTTGTCAAACACTGACACAGGACATTTACAGTTTTTCAAATTATTCACAGGGAAGTTTTTAGCAGACAACATTGTTGGTTCAGTCCTCGTCTTTTCCTTAATTTTGTGGATTCCCCTCAGCATTCTTGTCCATTGTGTGGTAAGTCACAAGTCTTTAAGTGATGATGAATTTAATTTTGATTACAACAGTCTACTACACTTTATGAAGGATAGGTGGAATTTGATCTTGGCAAAATACTGTGCAAAACTTTCCCCCAATGAACCTTGAATGTTACTGGGACATTGCTTCTCACTGCTTTGACCTTGTATTAGTCAAAAAATGCATTTCTTTTAAGAGTAAATCTTAGTAAGAATCCAGTTAGACTACTCTTATTTTGCAAAAGAGTACTGTATTAACAGTAGATGATTTTGCATCTTAGTTTAGTTTTAAAACACAGCCCTTAAGCATTAGGGGACCCTGATAAAGTGGTCCAAAGAAATATTTTAAAGACCACCTAAGTATAAGCAGAGATACCTCAAGCAATCATCTCCAAGTTGTTATCATCTAGTTCTGGATGTACTAAGTCAATCTAGCAATAAGTGCATCTTGTTCCCCTTGCAATAAAACTTTGAGGAACTCAAAATGCTTTTCAGATTGCCTTCTATGTGGGATAGCAGGTAAGGAGGCAGTATTTTCTTCATTTTAGAGAGACCTAGCTCTCTTGACTTGGGCCCACTCCATAACTCCTGCTGTTCTTTTGTTTACCCTTCAAATAGTAATTTTCATTATGTTCATCACATTTTAAGTGGGGCAGATGCTTTTTACAGCCATAAAGCAGGCACTTGCCAACTACCAATAAGAGCATGAATTCTGATTCTTAGTTCTATAAAAATACAGCATAGTTCAGGAAAGGCTTTTTATGTATCTGGTACCCATATGAGCTTTGTGTTTTGGAAAGACTTGTTTTGGGCGTTTGATTCTTCCACGTAGTCCATTCAGCACAGGACTGGCTGCTCGTTGAAAAGGCTGTGGAGGAAGTTAGAAGCAGGAAGGTGTAGGTATAGGGATGGAAGGGAAGTGGTAGTGAGCAGGGGTGTGCAGGCATAGCTACGTTTTGGCGACTCTTTGGCAATGTGTACATACCTACAAAATCAATGACCTTTGCTGTTACCGTTGAACTGTCTTGTGCTCTGAATACATTTAGCTAATCCCACTGAGAAAATACTTGAGGAATTGCCTTGAACCCTCTTTTCTACATCTCCCTGTTAATTCCTCCAGCCCAACACTGCCTTGCATTATTATCATGTTACTGTACCAGAGAACAACACATCAGTAAAGCTTCTAGAGGCCTTTGTCTGGAGAATAAAAGGGTGGATTGAAATACTGACATGAAATCTTACCTGTGGTCACACTGTACCCTACCAAGATAATGGTACAAAAGCTTTTTTGTTGAAATGCTTCACATTTGCTGGTGGCAAATGATTTAAAGCTTTCTCCAGAGAGCCATTCACTCACTGGGCCTGCTGGTGGTTTGACAGTTCTGAGCATTCCTTTTAGCATCATGGAAATGTCCTAAATTGGGGGTGGGCAGAGAGATTGCATGTATTGCTTAATTTTGTTTGAAGAAATGTTTTCTTAGCTTAAATTTATCTTCTAGGACAAGAAATTGGATAAACAGTATGAATCTTTGTCTTTGTTTCACCCCAGTGTAAGTATGCCATGTACATGGAGAGATAATAGATCTTTGGTGCCCTCTTACCTTTTTCTCATACTACTTACATTGGAGTCAGTATTTGTGCATCTCTGTGCCCTTGCTTACAGTGCTACATGATTAAAATGCATTCCATCCCCTCACCTCCCCCCATCTCTATTGAAATTCTACTAAATCTTGCTTAAATGTTATCTCTTCCATGAAGTAAGTGAAGGTCGCATCAGACCCTATCATAGAAGCATTAGTATAGTATAGAAGCATAATACCGTGGGGAAAGTACCAGATTTGGATTCAGAGAACCTTAAGTACTTATGTGATTTTATACAGTCTTATAATACTTAAGCAAGTCACTTAACCTCTCTGGGCCTCATCTCTAAAATGAAGAGGGTTTAACTAAATGGACCAGGTCCCTTTACTTTGAAATCTTTAATTCTGAGAATTTTCCTTTAACTTGAATGACAAAGCTTCAGATCCATCGCAGTGCACAAGCCAGAATGTTGATATGATTATCCTGAAGATAAACATTTAGCTCATATACTTAGATTTTCAGATGGCCCAGCTCAATAGGGATTCCCCACAATGACTTTATTCTACCATGAATTCCTTTTTTTCCTTTCATGTTAAAATGGTGAATGGAAGTTTAAAGAGGAAAATTTTTCTTAAAGAGACTCTACACTCTTAGATTGAATGAGAGTAAGGAAACGTTTTAAAAATAAAACCTTTTTAAACCTCTCTTTTCAGAATGTGGAAATGCTGAGTAGCATGGACTCAGCATCTGTTCGCATCATCAAACCATTTCCTGTGCCTCAACCCCCTGGTCGACTTCAGCCACTTCAGCCTGCTCCAGTGATGCCCTCAGTGGCTCCAAAGCTGGAGCACCAAAGGATGGACACCATTCAGGAAGACCCGAGCACTGATTCAATCCTTGATGAAGATGCCTTTGAGAAGGATCCTTTCCCAAACAGCAGCTCCGCTGCAAAGTCTTTTGAGGATCTTACAGACCATCCTGTCACAAGGAGTGAAAAGGCATCCTCTTTTAAATTACAACGCCAAAGTCGCGTGGACAGCAAAGAAACAGAGTGCTAGTTTAGGGGTTTTGCCTCCAGCTTTTTTGACTTGCCTGTACAAAATAATTTTTTATGGGTTTAATCTAAAATCATTACATTATTTTAAGGGGCTAGGTAGGAAATGGGACAAACAAGGAAGTGACTTAACGGCAGATATTGGACATGTGTTTGACCTTCCTTTACTGAGATAATCCTCCTGTCTTAGCCCTTTTTCCTTTCAAGGAGGTAAGCTTGTTTTGAAGCTTTTTGGTTTGATTTTTTTGAATCTTTAAAATGTACTTTAACCTGTGGTGCAAAAAGCAGAAATCTAGCTGGATCAGACTGTGTATGTTTGCTTTTTGTAATTTAACTTTTTATTCATAACAGCACTGATTAGAGAGGTGAGATTATTTTTTAAAAACAGACTCTATGGTCCTTTGTATATTGGGAAACATGTAGAAATTATTTGTCATGAGAACTGCAACATCATCATTTGTTTTCAAAAGAAGATTGAGTTGAACCAAAATCTTGTTTTAAGTGATCTAAATGTGGGTCTCAGGTGTTACTAAGAGCCTTTGGCAGATAAGGAGGTCATAAAATCTTAGAAATAATTTCAGTAGTATAGCCCTTAAAATGGGATAAGAGATAATTCAGGTTCACAGGAAGAGGGAACTTAAATATGTTTTTTAAAAACACCCCGTTTCTTTTATAGGAGTCTTCCAAATGTTTAGACCTCATCTGCTGGTCTTCTTTGTGTTCTGTGATTTTTTGTGAATTTCTGTTGCCAAGAACTTTATTAGTAAGTCACTTATTTAAAGGAGTCTGTACCATTGGGCAGGAATCCTGACACAGAAAGCAATAATCCAAATACAAAGTACGAAGAATTCACCAAAAGTAACTTAAAATGTGGTCATAGATCAGTCAACTTATCAAGCAGATAAAAGCAGTCTTTCTTTTTGAGCTTTTTGATCTGTCACAGTTGTGTAAAGTTTTTTTTGATAGAGTTGTCAGTTTTTTTGATAGATTGGCAAATAGATGCTTGCATTACTTGCTGCTTTTGAAAGCGTCCCAGGATCCTGAAAAATTGCCAATTGCTAAATGATTCTACATAAAATCATGTATAGCTAATTTTGATTTACATAGAATAATGGAGTTAAAAGCTGAGAAAGTGCTCACCAGCCAAGATATTTTGATTCAGCTTATATTTATAAAATTAATGGGAATTAACCAAACCTGTGACAAAATGTGTTTTTTGAAGAATATATTTGTTACATGGATTCTTGTTACACTAATACTTGAAACTTGTGCCTTATGGTATTGTTATTGTTAACTGTTCATCATTTAGTTATACTTTTGGAATTTGAACACTGGGGTGTGTGTATGTGTGTATGAAAGTGTGAGAGATCCATATAGTTTCTAGAAAAATATAACCATTTTTTACAAAAATTTTATGACTTTTTTAAAAAGAAAATTGTCTTTGCCTTTCCCCCATGTATAGAATTAACATAAGATGCTCAGCATGGAATTTGTAGCTATGAAATTGGTACTACTTGCCTTAAATTGTTAATAAATATTTAATAACATTAAAACAGTGTTCCTAATTCCCAATACCTTGTAATTTACATAAGAAATTGCAAATGTTAATGGTAATAAATAAATTTGTCCAAGACTATAATAACCAAACACTAGAATTACAGAATGTCATTGGCACTTTAATGCTTTATAAATCAAATGCCAACTCATATTTTATGTAATTAATTAATGGTCGCCATCTCCTAGAAGAAGGTGTTCAAGAAGACTGTAATCATCTTTCAATGCACCTATATCCCGCCATTGAGGAAGGATGAAAGGCAGTGAGGCTGCTTTCTTCTCTAGCAAAGGCCAAAGATGTGATGATAGAAATTCATTTCCCTTTGGTGATAAATGTAGCCCATCTGATAGATATGAAGAGAAGTCCTATAATGAAGAGAAGGGGAAAAACAAAAGGTTTACAGTTGTCTGAAATTGAGCTATATAACATTTTGCTATTGCTAACATTTTAAAAGCTGCTGTTTACACTAATGACTTGATTTACAAAGATTCAAATTCTGAAAGTCAAAGATATTTTTTGTTCTAAAGAGAAAGGGCCTATCATGGCCCTTATGCTGCATTGTGCAGAAAACACTTAAAGCATTAGTTGGTTATTTATTAATTAGTTCTAGCATGCAGCTATGGGGACAGGGCAAAATATGTCCAGTTTTTCTAACTATGTAAGATTCTTTGTTCCTCTCCCATCTTTTCCCAAATGCCACTCAATCATACTCCATTGGACCTGTGACCTTATCAGTGTAGGCACTGTATTTTACAATAAGTTTGCTACAAGGGGTCTACCCAATGTGCTGGGGACCTTGTTTTCTATATTGCCTAGATACCACTGAATCACACTGGTTATGTCAGTTATTGAGCTCTCTCTCGCTATAAATGTCTTTTTTACTCATACATTTCTTAGATGGTATATTTTAAACTTTATAAACCCTAATTTGCAATAGGTTATGTTGCACTGCCCTTTCGGTGGTCTTCAACTTAATTTCTTTGAAGACTTTGAAGTGTTCTATGAATTTCAGCCATATAACATCACTGGAATAATAATGTTTAAAAAGATGGGCCTTTGTTTTGGGGTCGTTAAAAAGAGCTTTGCAATTCCCAAATGCAATCCAGCCCACCCTCCTCTTCCCATTAAATTCTGGATTCACTTCACTGGCAATTTTCAATGTCTGTCCAATATAAATATTCAAATGTATTACTTCTGTAAGTTGTTATCCTGCCAAACGATACCTCTTTCAAATCTCTTGAAGTACTTGAAGGTAGCTATTGCCCTCCCAGTGTCCTCCAAACTAAACATGGCAACACACACACAGCCTTCAAACAGTTATCATATGGCAGTCCCTGGTGCCGTTTCACTATTCCACTTGCATTTTTCTGAAAGTCTTGTGGACTATCAATGTCCTTCCTAAAATGTGGCATCCCCAACTCAAGACAGTACTACAGATGTAGTCTACCTAAGGCAGAATCCAGAGCATCATTTTGCTATTCTGGAAGCTGTGCCTTCCTAATGCATGCCTTCTCACTGGTTTTATTGGTTGCTTTACTACACTGTTAATTCATGTTGTGCTTGAAGACTTCTAAAAAACTCCAGTATTTTTCAGTTACATTGTTATGTAAACATAGTTTTCCTTCCTGTTATACTTGTGAAATTCATTTTTTTGGTTTTTCCTCCTTCTCTTAAGATTTATCCCTGTTAAATTTAAAATTTTCTCCACTCTCATCCCCATTTTATTAAAACTTTACTAAAACACCAGATTCTGTAAATGAACTTTAACCTTATCTTATCCTGAGTCATTTCCCTTCATACTATTTCCCAGCCATCGTCACATCATGCTGCCTACATTCCAGCCTTCATCCCAATCTCCTCTCCAGTGTAATCTTAAACTCTGTCCCTGGGACACGAGGGTCTAATAGGCAAGCCTTCGCCTTGCCCAGAACCAGGCTTCCAACACAACTTGCTGTTCATTTCCATACCATGCTGCTGCTGCTGCTGCTGTACTTATCCCCCTCTCCAACATGCTTTCCAGTTCTTTATGTGTTGTTCCATTAAAATGTTAACTACCTTGAGGGTAAGAACTGACTTGCCTGTACAGTGCCTGGTACATAATAAGCACTTAATATAGGCTTTATCATAAATTTGGTTCTGTATTCTGTTCTTCCGAGATACTTTTTTCCAAGATGCTATCCCTTCAGTTTTGCATCAGCTACACAGCTGATGAGGATGCTATCTAATGTCTTTATCCAAATTACTGACAGGTATGTTAAACTACATTGGGTCAAACACTGCAGACCAATCTAAATCTAGCCATTCAATGAGATCCAAATCCACCTAACTGTACTAATGTCTATCCCACATCTCTACATCCTTTCCAAAGGAAGAGCAAAAGATGTAGGTCTTCGACATTGTCTCACACCAGTTTACTAACCTTTTTTGATCTGGCATGACAGTATGATGAAGCCATACTAGTTCTTTGTTATCATCACTTATTTCTTCCCCCTCTATTTAAATTTTATTTTTATTTTCAAATCTGTATTCTCTCCTTTTTACCTCTCTGTCACCTCCTCCCCCCATTAAGAAATCAAGAAACTCCTATTATAGTTAAGCAAAACAAAACAAATTCCCTCATTGGCTATGCAGGAAAAAAAAAAATCTGCTCTACTGAGTCCATCACCTTTTCTAACAGGTGGGACCTGGAATTGTGCTTGGTCATTGTGCTGCTTGAGGTTCCTAAGTCTTTTGAAGCTGTTTGTCTTTATGACGTTGCTATTATTGTATAAAGTGTTCCTCTGGTTCTGTTCACTTCACTCTATATTAGTTCATACAAGTCTTCCCATGTTTCTTTGAAACCAGGAGTTGTTTCTTATAGCACAATAATAGTCATTCCATACATATCAAAACTTGTACAGCTGTCCTCCAGCTAATACATATCCCCTCAGTTTCCAGTTCTTTGCTGCCACAGAAAAAAGCTGCTATAAAATTTTTTGTACATATGAGTCTTTTTCTTCTTTCATCTCTTTAGGGTATAGAGCTAGTAATGGTATCATTGGGTGAAAGTATGCATAGTTCAGTAGCTTTGGGGGTAGTTCCTAATTGACTTCTAGAATGCTTGAATTCAGCTCTACCAACTGGGCATTAGTGTACCTGTTTTCCACAACATTTGTCATTTTCTGTTTTTGTTCACTTCGCCAATCTGATGAGGGTAAGTCAGAGTTTGTTTTAATTTACATTTCTCTCATAATTTAGAACATTTTTTATTTTTTTTAATATGGCTTGAATTTCTTCCTCTAAAAACCTTATTCATATCCTTTGACCATTTACCAATTGGGGAATGGAGCTTATTCTTATAAATTTGCATCAATTCTTATAGATCTTAAAAATGAAACTTAACAGAAAAGCCTACTATAAAGATTTTTCTCTTCTTTATCAGTTCTCTTATAATTTTAGTGAACTGGTTTTAAGTTTTATATAATCAAAACGGTCCATTTTACCTTTTGTGATCCACTCTCCCATCTTGTTTTTATCATGTTCCATCTATAGATCTGACAGGTAATTTCTTCCTTGTTCCCTTAATTAGTGTATGATATTACCCTTTATGTATAAGTCACATACCCATTTGGAGCTTGTTTTGGAATACAGTGTGAGATGTTGGTCTATACTGCTTCTGCCAGACTACTTTCCAGTTTTTCCTTTCTGCTGAATAGTGAGATTTTTGTCCCAGTAACTGGAATCTTTGTATTTATCTAGACTACTATGTTCATTTGCTTCTATATATTTGTATACATAATCTGCTCTGCTGTTCAATTACTTCTTGCTTAACCAGTGCCAAATTATATTGATGTTTAATACTTTATAATAAGGAATTTATTATGCCAGTGGGATAAATGACATCATGGCAACATAATGATTTATTATCCCAGCTTAACATGTAACTTATCACTCAGTTATTATATATCATGTATCCAGTGGCATTATAAATGACATATTATAATGTACTAAGCTATACACAGTGCACTATAATATGTAAAATGCCACATCACAATGTATTATGTTATACTATGCAATCCCATGCTATGCTACGGTATACTATATACTGTGCCACAGTATATTATTCTATACCCTCTTGTATACTATGCTGTACAATATAATATATAATACTTTAATATACTATATTATGTTATACAGTAAAGCATGATATATAGTATAATGGTATGTATGGGATAGTATAGCACAGTATATTATAATGTGGCATTATGAGTCTATTAAATGTCATATAAAACTGACACAATGCATTTTCCAACATAATGCTATCATGTCAGCTTAATGTCATTTATTTCATTATAATATATCACTTGACTAATAAATGCCATAAAATAATGTACTACACTATGCTCTGCTATTCTATCTTATCCTTTCTCAGTCCATGCTATGCTGTACTATACTACACTTTACTACTGCTGCTACTATTTTATACTATACTGTATATTTTTTATTATAGTATGTTACAGTAAAGTATAGCACAGTATAGCTGGTACCTTAGCATATACTTTATATACTATGTGTTGTTAGTCATTTCAGTTGTGTCTGACTCTTCGTGACCCCATTTGGGGTTTTCTTAGCAAAGATAATAAAGTGGTTTGCCATCTCCTTCTCCAGGTCATTTTACAAATGAGGAAACTGAGACAAACAGGTATAAGACACTTGCCCGAGGTCACACAGCTAGTAAATGTCTCAGGCCAGATTTGAATTCCGGTCTTCCTGACTCCAGGCTCTATCCATTGCACCACTTAGCTGCCCCATATCATATGTTAGAGTATAATATCTAGTAAAACAAAGTATGCAGTATGAAAAAAATACAGCACTAGATGCTGCAGCATAGTACAATAGAGCTTAGCATCATGTTGCACATCACAGTATAACAGTCGAGTAAAATAGGTTGGGGTACAGCACAGTATAGTATAGACAGTACAGGAAAAGTGAGTATAGATAGCCAAGTACAGCCTAACAGCAGCATTGATGGTGTTTTCTAGTACATTCTAACATGATCTGGTGACACTGTGCTCTGTACAATGCTACACTGTCTGTGACGTGAGGATACACTATCCTACAAGCCACAATGGCTGCTCACTTTCTTTGACGCTGTGCCCCATAGTGCTGCCCTGCCCTGGTCTGGGTTCATGTAGACTGCTTTACCCTACACCATATATCACTCACCTGCACTATACTGTATTACACTACACTCTTCTATCCCATCCTATCCTGGTCTGTGATATACTAGGGAATGCCATGTTATGATCTTTAAGGCACATACTGTTCTATATGCTATACTCAACAATAAATTGTTATGCTGTGCTTTAGTATATTATGTTATAACATGCTATGCTTTATTAGTTTGGCATTATGATATATCACACTGGCTTAATAAATGCCATATGCAATGTTAAATAGGATATATTGTATATAATAATGAATAACATACAACAGTATATAGTACAGCGTAAGATAACATAGTATAGTCTACTATATATTACATAGTAAGGAATGGTACGTGCTATAGCATAAGCTAATATCACATAGCATAGGTATGGGTACCAAGCATAGGAAGCCTGTGCCCAGAATCAGCTGCAGTATAAACATCAGAGCCATGGAGGGAGGCTCCCAGAGGAGCCATTAAAATAACATTTACTGTGTATGTGTGTTTACGTGTACCCTTATAAATATATCAGTGTAATTAGTACTTAAGTACCTCTTTCTATATGTGTATGTATGTATATATACACATGTATACACACAGTTACACACATATACAGAAATGAAGGGAAACCTTTAAATATGAAAAACAAACAGGTATATAATATGAAGGCACCACAGTCACTGTCATTAGTTTGTTTGGTCACATTTCTTTCTTTTTTTGTGTGTGTATGAGGCAATCGGGGTTAAGTGACTTGCCCAGGGTCACACAGCTAGTAAGTATCATGTATCTGAGGTCACATTTGAACTCAAGTCCTCCTGACTCCAAGGCCGGATCTTATCCACTGTGCCACCGAGCTGCCCTGTGGCCACATTTATCTTAAAGCACCCCTTCTGGGCCTAGTGGAAATCTAGCTAATCCTTCACTGCTCTCTCAGCTTGTCATTGGGACATAGGCAGTTGAGGCACGTTGTAACTTAAATCGGTCCCCTGCCTCACACCCAAAAATGAGGGACCATTATACTTCCAGATGGGATCAGTAGCAGTTCTTTGATGAAGATACATACTTCGTAGTACTTATATAGAAGGATATATATACACTGTCACAGAAGCTATGGGAGGAAAGAGTAAACTAGGAACAAGGGGTGGTAAGAGTCAAAATTCAAACCTAGCTCTTGACACCAAACACAGGGCTCTGTTCACTAAAGTATGCTGCCTCAAGAAACTAGGTCTTGTCTTTTTTATAGGATAATCATTTAATATCCCAGATTTTCTAGTGAAATTTCCTGTTTTATTTCATTTTCTATATCATAAATGCTTCTTAACAGATTATGGAGAACATGACTTGAATTATGTCAATCCAGGTTAAGTATAAACAAATTATCCTACCTTGTTATCCTTTTGCATTAGTGTCCACAGGTCAAGGACGTCTGTCCCACAGTTTTGGCCCACTTGCAAACAGGCTTTGGCATATTCTCCAACAACCAGATTCATTCGATTTAATTTGCTGCCTGAGGTAGGAAAATGCAGATATCAAAATTCAAACCACCCATTAAATGACAACTATATCCAAGAATAACTTCACTTTTGTCTAAGATAGTAGTCTTTGCTAGCGTATGTAGAGATTCAAGTGGGAGAGAGCATACCTATTGACTGACTTTCGTAGTCACAGTCCTAAGAGTTAACTGCAGAGCTAGCGTGCAAACCTGATTTCTAATACATTGTCCTTTACTACAAGATAGCTTCCAAAGATATGGTCCCTGCCCCTATGCCAGTGGAGAGCAAGGGAGAGGTTTTGAAGGTTTTTTGTTTGTTTTTTAGGAAAAAGTGTGGTCCCATGATCAAAGTGAGGTGTCAAAGGCTACCGTGGAGAAGAGCGATCCCATTCTCTAGGTGAAACTTGATTAAAATAGGCAGCCAAAACCTGAACAGAAGAATCCAAAATGCAGCTGGAGCTAACAAATGCACCCTGACTGAGGACCTCAGTGTTAAAGGGCAAATGAATCCCTTTGTCTTGCCACAAAGAGCTGTGGAAAAGAGTGATTCAGCTAAATTTCAGATGACTAAAAATCACAGTAAGTGATACTTATGTATCCCTTTACAATTACATAACAGTTTTATGTATTTTATTCATGTGTTATCAAACATTCAGCATAGCCAATGGTGTAACTTAAGGCTTGCCAAAAACAAAACGTATTTTTTTTACCTTGAGCAATACACTCCTTTTCCCAAGCTGATTCACAAAGAGGAGGTGGTGTTATAAGAATAACTCTACTTTCAGGAACATCTACAGACTTTAGATACTGTATCATGTTCTCTAAATTCTCAGCATACTCATCCAATGGAACGTGTTGCTGGGGATTCTCATCTGTTCAAGGGAAATGTTAAAATATTATTGACCAAAGCCAAACTATTCACATCTTCATGCAAATAGTCTAATTTACTCAGTCACTGAAAAGGTCTATATATACCACTCTTCCAAAATGAACACAAAATCATCCTCTCAACCTCTAGTGCCCGTCCTCCCAAACTACTTTGTATATATTTGTGATTATTTACTTTATATTTATACTGTATATATTTACATATATTCTTGTCTCCCCCAAAAGGATATAAGCTCTTTGTGAATAGGAATTGCTTCAGTCTTTGTGCAGCATATTGTATAGTTTAAAAAAAAGGGAGTAAAAAGAGAGGAGTAACTCATTTTAGGTATGAAACATCAGATAAATTGACCTAAAAATTTTCCAGAGTTCTATGAATTCTTTCAATATAAATGGTACTTTCAGCAAGTCAGCTGGGACTCCTTGTATCCAAGTTGCCCAGCTGGCCTATCCTGAATACCTGTACCATAATGGTAACGCATGCAGTCAACCCCATCTAGGGAGTCCCTGCTTATAAGAACAAGATACTGAGAGTTGGTCCTGTGCCAGTTGAAAAATGGAAAAAGTATTTTTAGAAAGCTAACTGGGGGGAAGGGCTAAATGTCAAAATGGATTGAAGTTCTTTTTTACTGTATCAAGCAGTTATCTCTTCTGGGGTGGGGGGTAGCAGTGAAATGAGAAAAAGGAAGCAGAGTGTAGTAGAAATAACACTTGGAGTGAGACCACCTAGGCTTGAATCTCAGCTCTATTTACTACCTGTGAATGACAGAGCAAGTCACTCAGGGCCCCCTCCTCTAGTCCCTTCCACCAGTCATGCTGGAGAAAGAGAGCAAGGCCCTTACACCTGACAGGCCACCTCAGGCCAAATTCATACCTAAACCCTGCCGGTGGCCATTGCTGGGTGTAGGGCTACCTTGCCCTATGCCAGCTACCCTGGAGAAGAACAGGGCCACCTGTACTAGGAAGATCTTGGCCAAACTTAGAACTAGGCCCAGTGACTTCTCCTACATCATCCTCATTTAATTTGAGATGAAGGAACAAATCCAAACCCCCTCTCTGTAACACTGCTTGGAGACTGAGCTGCTCTCCCCATCTGCTACTCACTCTCTCTATCCCTGTAACAATTATCAGTGACCTCTTAAATGAAAACTGCTCCCTGCCCCCACCTCAGGCAGATCTCACCATGTCCCTAATCCATCACTACATACCCTCTGTACCTGTTTTGTGTCAGCCCCTTCAACATTTGTCATATTCTTTTGTCATCTTTGCCAGACTAATAGGATAAAGTAGAACTTCAGTTATTTTTATTTGCATTTCTCTAATTATTAGTGATTTAGAGGATTTTTCATGTGATTATTGATAACTTGGATTTCTTTCTTTGAATGCTGCCTATTTATCATTTTTTTTGTCATGGGTAATGGCTCTTAATCTTATAAATTTGAACCAGTTCCTTAGATATCTTGGATATTACCTTTCTCAGAAAAACTTGTTGCAAATATTTTTCCAGTTACCTGTTTCCTTTCTAATTGTTAAATTAGATTCATTTGTGCAAAAACATTTTAATTTTATATAATAAAAACTATCCTTTTTATTTTTCTGGGATCCTCACTATTATTTGTTTGGTCAATGAACTCTTTTATTCATTGATTCAAAAGGTAATTTCTGATTTCTTCCTTGTACCTCTGATTTATCCATTTGGAGCTTATCTTAGTGTATGGTGTGAAGTCTTGTTCTATACCTAATATCCAGTCTGCTGTGTATCACTCCTAGCAGTTTTTGTCCAATAGTGAGAAGTGATTCTTTGGGTTTAATAAAATATTATGCTACTGTGTTTGCTTCTGTATATTACATACTTAATCTGTACTATTGATCAACCTCCCCCCACTTTTTTGGACTAGTACCAAATTGTTTTAATGATTACTACTTTGTGGTATGGTTTTAGCCCTGGAATTGAAAGGCTCTCTTCCTTCCCACTTTTTTTCATTGTTAGAGGAACAAGAATAAGCATTTATAAAGTACCTTCTAGGTCCCAGCACTATACTAAGTGCTTTTTACATTTGACCCTCACAAGAACCCTTAGAGGTAGGTGCTATTATTATCTCCATTTTACAGCTAAGCAGAGAGTGATAAATGACTTGCCTAAAGTCACACAGCTAGTTAAGTATCTGAGACCAAAGATGAACTTAGGTCTTCCTTACTCCAAGCCTAGCACAGTATCTACCACACCACCAGCTGCCTCATTGATACCCTTGATACTCTTGACCTTTTATTCCACCAGATGAAAATATTTTTAGATTTATAAAATATTCTTTTGGAAGTTTTATTGGCATAGCACTGAATGAGTAAATTAATTTGGGTAGTACTGTCATTTTTTATTTTATGTGACTCATTACTGTTACTGTTTCTGCAATTATTTAGGTCTGTATTTCTGCAAAGAGTATTTTCTAGTTAGATTCATATAATCCCTGGGTGACTCTTGGTAGAATTAATCCCATTATTTTGAAATTTCTCTTTTTAGCTCTCCCTGCTGGGATTTATTGGTGACATATAGGTATGCTCATGTTTTATGTGGATTTTTCTTAGGTCCTGAAAATTCAATCAAGTTATTATTTCAATTATTTTTTAGTTAACTCTCTTCAGATTCTCTGAACACACAATCATACCATCTGCAAAAGGTGATAATTTTGTTCCCTCCTTGCCTTGTTTAGTCTTTCTATTTTTATTCTTGTCTTACTGCTATAGGTAGAATTTCTACCACTGTTAAACAATAAGGGTGATAATGGACATCCTTACTTTACTCCCGATCTTGTTATAAACATCTCTGTTTTCCATTACATAAAATGTTTGCTCTTGGATTCAGATAAATACTATTTATTATATTGAAGCGTCATTTATTTCTATGTTTTGGTTGTTTTTTTTTTACTTTTTAATAGAAATGAGTATTAGATTTGGTCAAAAGCCTTTTCAGTATGGACTAATGTCATATAATTTTTATTACTTATAGTACAAACATGGCTTATTATGTTTATTCTCTTCCTTATGTTGAACTACCTCTGCACTCCTGGCATAAGTCATGCATTCCTAGTCATAGTATACAATCTTTCTAATATGTTGTTTTATTCTACTTGCTAATATTTTATTAGAAATTTTTATATCTGGTATCAAGACCATATGTGTATCATAGAAAGAGGTTTTGAAGGGTACTTTATTTTCTTACTATTGAAAACAATTTACATAGTAATTAAATGTTCTTTAAATGATAGAATTCATCTAGGCTAGCATTTTTTTTTCCTTTGGGAGTTCACTTATGGTTTGTTAAATTTCTTCTCCTGATAATTGGGTTATTTCAATAGTTTATATGAATTCTTCTGTTAATATGGATATTTTATATTTTTGCAAACATTCCTCCAAGTTACCAATTTTATTAGCACATAATTAGGAAAAAGTTTCCAATAATTTCCCCTATTTTCTCTTCAATCGTTGTAAGTTCTTTTTTATTTTTGATACTAACAATTTGTTTTTTGTCTCATTTTTTCAAATCAGCTTAGCAAATTGGTTATTAATTTTTAGAAAAACTAGATCCTAGTTTTATTTATGAATTCAATGGTCTTTTAGCTTTCTATTTATAAATCTCTTCTTTAATTTTCACAATTTCTACCTCAATATTTAGTTTGAGGATTTTTGATTTATTGTTGTTCCAAGTTTTTTAAAATCATATGCCCAATTCACTAATTTATTCTTTTTCTCTTTATTGATGAAAGTGTTTAAATACATAAATTTTCCCTTCAGAATTACTTTAGCTATATCCCATGAGTTCTAGTATGTTATATCATTATTGTAGTTTTCTCTGATGAAACTTCCCTTTGTTTCTATAATTTGTTCTTTGATCCACTAGTTCTTTAGAATTAGGCTAGTCCCCAGTTCCTTTTAAATTCTCTCTTTAATGGATCTTTATTGAACATAATTTTATTACATTATTAGGAAATGTGTTAAATGTTCTGCTTTTCTACATTTTTGGTGAGGTTTTTATGCCTGAATACATGCTTCACTGTTTACATTTTATAGGTGGAGACAACATACACAATGAGTATAGATATAAGAGGATATAAACAAAACATACACAAGGTGAGGGGAGGAGGAGGAGAGGAAGGTAGTCCCAGTAGGAGAGATCAGGACAGGCCTCCTGTAAGAGATTGTATTTAAGTTCAACTTTGAAACATACTAAGGATTCTAAGAGGCAGAGGCAGAGGTGAAGAGGGAGTACATTCCAAGCATGGGAGGCCACTTGTGCATAGGTATGGATGGAGATGAGAAATGTGTGTCATTTTTGAAAAGTAATTATAAGACCAGTGTGGCTGGGTTGCAGAGTGAATGAGGGGAAGTACTATATAACAAGAATGGAGACAAATTATGAAAGATTTTAAATGCCAAAAAAAAAAAAAAATAGGTTGCATTTTATACTAGAGACTAGTGGGACACATGAGTTTTATAAGCAGTAGTATGGCACTGTCAGACTTAGGCTGTTAAAAGTGTATCACTTTGGCAGTTGAGTGGAGGATGAACCGGAGAAGGGAGGGACTTAGGCAGAGAAATATCAATTCTGTCAACAAACTGGGTAGGCAGAAATGTACTAGAAAAAATTCACATTCAAGGCAAAAGAGAAGTGTAAAACGGTATTGGAAAACTCATGATGACTTATATACAAACTTTTTTACTAACATACTAAGCAAATACTTCCCTCTCCTCCTCATCCCTCCCCTGCAAAAAAAAAAAAAATGGTTACAGATACTTTGTGAGATAAAAATGGATAGAAAAGAGGAAAAAATCATTACCTTTTAAAGCACTGTCATTAGCACCAAAGAAAATTGTAACTGCAACGACATTTTCAGCATTACTACTTTTCCTGATTAATCTTCGAAGAATGATTTTACCCCATCTGGTGTTGTAACCTGAAAATCCACGATTTAGAACATCACATTTTCTGAAATAAAGTTAATTAAAAAGAAAAGAAAAAATATGAGTAAAAAAAATTACTGATCCATTTAGCAAATCTTTAATATGACGGTGTACAATCTTGGCATTACTGATATCCTATTATCTGGTTATATATGGCTCAGTATGAGCAGAGTAATAAAATGAATAAATGACATTTAAAGAAATAGTTTAAAGGCCAGGGTAAATATAGTAGATTCCCACTAGAATATACTGGGAGACAAAAATGTCATTCTTTTTTTTACAATCTACTACAGTGAGATACATAGTAGTAATTGAATGGAAAGAGCATGTTTTTTATAGGTTGATAACTTCGGTTTGAATCTTGGCCCTGCTACTTGCTATGGATATGATCTTGGGAAAGTCATTTAACCTTTATAGTTTTCAGTTTATATATTTGAGACAGGAATTCCAGTTCAGGCTCTGATAATTATTTGGGTACAATCATGGACATGTAACTTAAGTTTACTTGTATAACTCACCCGACAGATTGTTATGAGGAAAATACTTTGTAAACCTTAGAATGCTATATAATAATGTCTAGTGTATTCACTACTAAAGATGACAACTACAACTCTCTCTGAATTGTTGAGAATATTTATTAGGGTTATTTTAAATGACAAAAAGTAGGGGGCAGCTAGGTGGTGCAGTGGATACAGCACTGGCCCTGAAGTCAGGAGGACCTGAGTTCAAATCCAGCCTCAGACCAAACACTTGACACGTACTAGCTGTGTGACCTTGGGCAAGTCACTTAACCCCAACTGCCTCTCCAAAAAAAAACAAAGTAGATTTCTGATTTTTAAAAATGGTAATATTGAAACTTAGTTGACTAATCAAATTCTGACAAATAGTAACTCAAAAAATGAGACCGGTCCTTAGGTCCAGTTTCTTGGCTTCTTTGGGTAGACAATCCTCAAACTCCCTTTTAACTAAAACTGCATTTTTGGCCATCTTATAACAATCTTAATACTTATTCTTCATAACTTTTTAGTTTTACCTTTACACAAAGTGACAAGGGAAACCTTTTTGCTAAACTGAATTGTCTGTTCTTTCTTTATCCACACAATCCTTTCCAGTGTTAATAAGCAAAGACACAGTACCATAAATTGAGAACTAGAATGGTCCTGAGAGGTCATTTTGTCCAACCTCTACATTTCACAGAAGAAAGTGAGCCTCAGAGGGACAATGTGACCTGCCTATGGTTTTATGAGGGTTTTTCAATTTGTAATTTTATGGGTGAAAGGAACTCCCTGGTTAGAAAGCTCCCTTTATCAAAGCAGATCTTCAGCTGTTCTAAAACTTATAATATCACTGAGTTGCCTGACTCATGAAGAGACTGAATGAGTAGGTCCCCAAGGCAGTGTGTGTCAGAGGTGGGGCTTGAATCTCAGTTGCGATGCTTTTTTGCCTCTTACACAAGCATTAACAGAGCTAGGATTTGAACCGGAGACTACACAGAGATTCCAAAAAGAGCACATTTTTCACTATACCATGTACTCTTTGCCTTAATGAAAGAGCTATGTCTTTACAATTTTCACTAAGATATAATCATATTTTAAAGTAATAAACACCAAGATATAATTAAAGAAACTACTCTCACCTGGCTAGCTTGTCAGCCAGTGATGCTCCCCATCCACCCTGATGGAAAGAAAACTGAAGAACAAGTTATAATTTTAACCATTTGTCAGTTATTTATATATTTAATTTAAAATTTTAATGAAGGGAATTTTGATTGATAATTCATAAGATTCCTTTGAACTGCCAATCTCTTCTGCTGACCCCCAACATTTCATTTAAAAGTCATTTTTGGTTGCCATAGTAATACCTCAGAAGTAATCTCAGTTTTGAAGTGATTTTCCTTCCTGTGATGATTAAGAGATTTCAGCTTCTCTACATTTTATGAGGGTAAATAGAAGTGTTACTTATCTCAAAAAGCAACTTTAAAATCTATATCCTCTATCCATAGAGATTGCCTATAAGTTTAGTGAGAAAGCAGACAATTCCAATGACTATGTTAATTTAACACTATAATGGAAAGCATTAGTAGCAAGGAAATTGATTACTAGAGAACCTACCGTAAAGTTGGCTCTACACCTTTGATCTACAAGTTTTTGTTCCTCTCTTCACCCCCCATGCTTGAGATTTAATTTACTGACCACTGGCCATAACAGCATTGATTTAGGGTTGTCAGTCTATGAACTCATTCACATGGATGGCCCCTCCAATGATAGAGATCACAACCTATCCATTTCTGTCCTTCCTCACTTATGCAATAAACATTTCATAAACCCTTTACTATGTGCCAGGCACTGTGCCAAGTGCTGGGAAACAAAGAGAGCAAAAAGCCCCTGCCCTCAAGGAGCTTGTAGACTAATGGGGGAGACAACAAGCAAACACATATGTACAAACAAGGTATATACAGGCTAAATGGGAAATAACTGAGAGGGAAGGCATAGAATTGAGAGGTCGAGAAAGGCTTCCTGTAGTCACATCCTCTCATGAACTGGGCAGGGGATGAGCTTAACAAATGTGTTGGGGGCCTAACTTGCTTTCCCTTGCCAGTCTGAGGATACCAGTAAATGTTTAATATATAAATAAGAAAAAAAGAATTTGTAATTTTCACCTTTCCTAAATTTAAGTTAAAAAAATTAATAGACACTGAATTGATAGTCTCAGAAGAAAATGTATATTTCCTTCTGGGCCATTTTATTTTAAAGTCAGGCAGTGTAACAAGTGCAATAGGCTACAATAATTAAATAATAATACTTATAACAACAGCTAACATTTATATAGCAGTGCTAGGCACTGAGCATACGCACTTTAAAACTATTACTTCATTTGAGCTTCACAACAACCCTGGGAGGTAGGTGTTATTATTATCCCCATTTTTCAGATGAGGTAACTGAGACAATGAGAGGTTAAGTGACTTACACAGGGTCACATAGCTTAAATGTCTGAGGCTAGATTTGAATTCAGGTCTTCCTGACTCAGGCACACACATAGGTAGAGGCCAGCATCCTCATATACTAGAGTGGCGATTTCCTTAGTATCAGTGGATGCCCATAACTAAACAAGTTCAAAACCTTTCCTAATGTGAAAGGAACACACTGTACAGAAAATTATATTGCAAGAAATACTTCAGATGGCCTTCAATCATCTCTCTGTTCCATATTCTTCATTATTCTCTGAAGCACACTTATAAAGGGTCTTGTTAAGCATTACATATGGGAGAAGTAAAACATGTCCTAGACAAATAAATTCTACCTGTGACAGAAGACATCAAAAATGTAATCAACATACTGTGGATGACTTTGGAAAGGTTTATATAGTTACTATTTTATTCAAAAATAAGGTCTTCAGGAGGTAGGACCCCTGCTGATGAATGCCCAGACTCCTAGGGTAAGCTTGCTAACAGTAAACAAACTGGGTATATGTGAGTAGGAGGGGAGTGGGGGGAGGGGTCAGCAGAGATATTTATAGGTTAGGAGCTTTTAATTTTTAAATGAAGTTCGAGGGGCAGCTAGGTGGCACAGTGGATACAGCACCGGCCCTGGAGTCAGGAGGACCTGAGTTCAAATCTGCCCTCAGACAAGTAACGCTCACTAGCTGTATGACACCGGGCAAGTCACTTAACCCCGAATGCCTCACCAAAGAAAAAGTTTTAAAAAAAAAAAAAGAAATTCAAGAAGCTACTCTGCTTCTACAGGACTTCACCAGGTGAAGAGTCCTGATTCTAAGAGAGGAGGAGTGGCTTGACAATAAAGGAGGAAAAGGGAGTAGGAAGTGAAGGGTTAGATTTTTGTCTATGACTATAACAGAATGCTGTAATAAGGGGAAATAATTCAGGCTGACCCACAAGGTTACAAAACAGAAAAAGGAGGCAACAGAGTTGCTGATAAACTGCAGGGCTGTTTGTACAGAAGACCTCTGGATGGTTTCAAAAACAATGTGTTCAAGATAAGAAAAGGAATTGTGTCAATTATGTCAGCTGGGAAGCAATGTTTGGTAAAGAGAAGAAGCCAGAGTTATTTGATCAAAGATATAAAAACTGAGGCAACTTAGGGGGAATTTTTTGGTCTCTTGTGCAGGTTACCTGCATACATATATTTGGCCTACACGAATGCATTCTGGCTCCTGCATGTGACAATCAATAAACTTTTACTTAATTTGAGATAATTTCTGCCTCCTGATTTTTATGACCCAACAGAAGGAAAGCACTCAGAAATACAATCCTACTCAAGGCAAAGATGTTAAAGAACATAGGAATTACTGCTGAGGAAGAAAGTTCAAGAGACAGATGGGGACACTAGTAGAGAAGGGGCTAAGGTAGCAATGGAGTGGTGCAAAAAAGAGAACACTGACAAAGGGACAATTGAAGGACATGGGAATACGGGGGAGTTACCTGGTTCTATGGAATGAGACTATGGGTCCTTGTGGGTGAGGATATAAGGAGGGGGTAACTGGGATCCTGTGGGGGCTGGGGGAAAGATGAAGATACACAATGCAGACTGGGCTCCCAGGTACAGTGGGGAAAAAAAATGGAATCAGAAAAATCGAATTAGAGTGCCAGCTCTGCTACTTGCTACCTTTGTATCTTTTGACCTTATTGTTGTATGCCTGTGAAACCTGGAGTGCCAAGCCGGAAAGGAATCGCTTCCATTTGAATTGTCTTAGGAAGATCAAGATCACCTGGCAGGATACAGAGGTCCCTTCTTGAACTAAACTGCTAAGCCATCAGACTCTGCTACAGGGAGCACTACTCCGATGGGCCGGCCTCACTGTTCGAACGCAGAATGTAAGATTGCCAAAAAGACTATTTTAAGACTCAGTAGGCCAACTGTTCACATGGCTGTCAGAAGAGATGACAGGCCACTCTCAAGAACTTTGTAATTGATTGTGTGACAAAGAAGACAATGGCACAGGTCTGCTCAGCATGGCATACCCTCATCAGAGAAGGTGTGAGCAAAGCAAAATTGAAGTAGCTCAAAAGAAACTCGAGATGCGCAAATTTGAAGAATCCACCCCAAATATTCACATGGATTATTTGTGCCCGACCTGGAGTAGAACATTTGAGCTCGTACTGGTCTGATCAGCCACTGTTGGACACATTGAAACTTGATTCTAACATAGTGATGTCATTTTGGTCCTCTTCCAGAAGGAGGGACCTTTTGGCAAATTAATCTTTATCTACAAAAATCGGGTGGAGGTGGGAATGAGGGATGGGAAATGAGTAGTGTGGAGTGTGCTGGATTTGCAGTCAGGGAAGACCTGGCTTCAGATTCTGCCTATGACACTACTTTGAGACTATAAGCACGTCTTCAAACTGAATCTGTTTGCTCATCAAGGATAAGAAGGTCTGCACGATCTACCCTGGTCCATCCCCAGTTGTTCAGTGAGGATGAAATGTATGTGAAGAGCCTTCTAAACCCGCCGGGCTGCACAAATGTCAGCCATCATTGTTACTCAAACAGTCGGTCTATTTCTAAGGTCCCTTCCTGCTGTAAATCTGATCCCCGGGGCAAAAGATGTGGAAGGAAACCTATGGGGTCAAACCAGGGAGAACAAGGAGCCGTGGGGAAGAGAATGGGGTCTAGGATGAACAGAAGAATTATGTGTGAGTGAAAAATGAACATGAGATCCACGTTAGAGTTAAGAGAAGGAGTTTGATGAAGGTAATGGGCATAATGCGAGGCGATTATAGAGGTCATGGATGGGACCCATGAGATGAGAGTACGATGACACAACCGCGGCTTAAGAATACAAAATTTTAATGACCCAAGACATGAGAAGATACCTCCCCTCTTCTTTGTGGAGGTGGAGGGCCATGGACAGCGAGGCGTCACAGTGGATAGAGTGCTGGGTCTGGAGTTAAAATTCGGCCTCAGGACACTAGCCGTGTGACCCTGGGCAAGTCACTGAACTCTGCCTCAGCTTCTTCATCTGTAAAATGAGCCGCAGAAGGAAATGGCAAAGCACTCTAGGATATGTGCCAAGAAAAGCCCACATGGGGTCACGGAGAATCGGGCACGACTGAATAACAACTGAACAACAAAAGGCCCGCGGCGTGGAACACTACACCCTTTTTCCACAGGCCGGCTTAGCTTTTTTAAATTCTCGGAAGGAAGCAGCTCTTGGGGGGGGGGGGCGGGGAGGGAAGCCGCGGGAAATGGAGGCGATCTAAAACAAGGGAGAAGAACGGCCCAGGAAGGCGGGATCCTGGGAAGGCCGCGCAGTACCTGGGTGATGGAGTCCCCGAAAAGCAGCACCTGGGGCCAGCGCAGAGCGCTTCCGACTGCCTCCACCAGAGAGCCCGACATCCTGCCCAGTCAAAGCACTTAAGCCCGGATGTGCTTCCGGTGTAGACGAGGCCCGCTTCTGGCCCCTCTGAGCCCCACCCCCTGAGCCCTTGAGTCCCGCCCCGCCGCTCAGAACCCTGCCCCCTCCGAGCCCTCGAGGCCCGCCCCCTCCCGCTCTGAGCCCCGCCCCCGCCCCTCTGAATCCTTGAGGCCCGCCCCCGCCCCAAACCTTGAGTCCTGCCCCGGGCCACGCCCCCACCGCTCCGAGCCCCTCCCCACCCCACCTGTTCCAAGCCTTCTCTGACCCTTGATCAACGTAGCCCAGACCACTGCCTGTTCTGTGCCTCACTGCAACGACTGCTCTGAGCCCCTCCCAGGCCCCTCTTGAGCCTGGGCCCTGTTCATCTTTCACCCCTTCTGGGCATCTTTCTGCACCGCGATCTGAGTCCTCAGTCTCAGAGGGCGTGGGTTTACGTTTCCCCTCTGTCGCTGTATGATCGTGGGCAAGTCCCTTGTCTTTTCTGGGTCTCGTTTTCTCCTCGTTCAAATATCCCCATCAAATGAAACGAGGAAACTGAGGCCCTGGGGGGGGGGGTCATCCAGGGCAGCCGATGGCAGAGCCGGTGTTAGAGCCCTAGACCTCGGATTCCCCAGCCACAGCTGCCTCCTTATCACCAGGACCTTCCATTCCTGTCATAACTTTGGGGGTGGGGGGTCGCGGGAGGGGGCTCAGTCAAAGCACTTAAGCCCGGATGTGCTTCCGGTGTAGACGAGGCCCGCTTCTGGCCGCTGTGAGTCCCGCCCTCTCCCCTTCATTCTCTGAATTCACATTGGGCGATTGCTTGGAGCCAGGGGTGAGGGCATGCATGCACGACTCAGGCATTATAGAGGGCTGGAGGGTGGGGAGAGAGAGAAGGGATAAATAGTATCTTCTTTATGTGCCGCATAAATAATATCTTACCTGTTAATTTCAGCAAATCCTGCCCCACTAATTCTGTGTACTGCACAGAATGTAAGGCACACCTTTGTAATGGTTCTGTACTAGATGTTGCTGACACTTGGGAAAGGTTTAGAACCTGTTTTGTTGAAGAGCATCCACAGATGTTAAGTAAGAAATCTGTTTAATGATTTTAACAGGGACACTTAGTGACTTTGTCACTGTGGGGAAATGTACTTTTTCTTCTGAGTTTAGATCCAATTGGTGCACATTAGTTTTTGAAACAAGTTTAGAAAAGATGAAAATGACAAGCTCTTTTTCTTGTTTGTATATTAAATATATGTATTAAAGTTTGTATATTAAACATTTTCTCTCTCCCCAGGCCCTCAGCTGAGAGCTTTTCCTCATCATGTCACTGAAAATTGAGGCCATTGACTGTCTTGCCTATTTCCCCCCTTCCTTGTCCCACATCTCCCAGATACCTTCTCCCACTCTCCTCCTTCAGTCTTCTTCAATCTTGTCTCATAATGAGGTGGCCCTTCTCCTTGATAAGGCAAACACCTCTACATCTATGTAAGTGATTCTAATCTATCCAGTCTTCTCTAGCATATTTCCTCCTCTGTCATCCCCCTCCTCCCACTTATCTTCAATCTCTCCTGGCCTACTGGCTGCTTCCCTACCACCTACAAACTTGCCCACACCTCCCCCATACTCAAAAACCTCTCATTTGATCCATCTATCCCTGCTACCTATCTTCTAATATCTTTTACACTTAATATCTCCACTTCTTTTTCTCTCACTCTTTACTCCGTATAATTTCCAGACTTAACCATTCATCCAAAACTGCTCTCACCAAAGATACTGATGATCTCTTAATTGCCAAATCTAATGCCTTTTCTTAATCTTCATCCTTCTGGAGCTCTCTATAGCCTTTGATACCACTGATCACCTTCTCCTTCACAACTCTGTTCTCTCTAGGTTTATGAGACATTCTTCTTTCATTATTCTACATATCCAACTGTTCCTTCTCAGTCTCCTTTACTGGATGTTCATCCAGGTCATGCCCACTAACTGTGCATATCCTACAGGGCTGTGTCCTAGGCCTTCTTCCCATTTCCCTCTAAACCTTTAGTCTTTAGTCTATTTTACTTGGCGATTTCATCAGCTCCTATGTATTCAATTTTCATGTCTGTGCTGATTGATTCTCAAATCTATTTCTCCAGTCTCTGATTACCTCCAGTCTCACATCTCCAACTACCTATTGAACATCTTGAACTGGATGTGATGGGGGATGAGATTCGTGCTGGACCCCTAAAAGGAAAAGACCATGGTTTGGGGACCTGGACTCCAAAGCCACTGAACCCAGATCTCTGGTTTGTTGCACCTGGCCCCACCCTAGGCTATTCACCACTCCTTAATCCCATCCAGATCTTCCCACAGTCTTCCTGTAAAAAAGTGTCCATCTTGCCCCCATGAAATTGCTCCAATTCTTAAAATCTCGCCCATTTGTATTGGTGACGCAATAAATCTTGTCTCTGACTGAAAGAAGGCTTGAGTAGAATTCTTTCAAGGCAGACCTTTTGCCCTTGAATTTCAGGGTTCCTAGCACCCCTAGACTGCAACAGATGTCCAGTGATTATCTTAAACTCAACATATCTGTGAGAGATGATCTGTCAGAAGTGAAGCCTCCTCAAAGGGTTAATAGTTCTTATTAATAGTTCTCACAAAGGGCAGCAATTAGGAGATCACTGGTCATTTGGAGAGAGCTGTCTCAGTTAAATGATAAGGTCAGAAGTCAGATAGTAAGAGAATGGGAGGAGAGAAATTGGAGGCACCTGTTGTAGATGGCCTTCTAATTGTATTGTTGAAACACTACTTCTGACCTTGTCAAAACCCCCTCAGACCCTGTTTATAAGCACCTGGCAGAAAGAATAGAATACCCTACTCCCAACCTAAATTGCAAGACTTCCCGCCTTTTCTTGTCTCCGGGTAAACTTGTGTAACTATGTTGCTGGGGAAGATTTCCAAATAGATTGTGCCCCCTGAAGCCCAGCCAATGGGATAAGGGGAAGAGGGTTAGGGAGGAGGAACTCGAGTTAGGGTATAAATATGTGAGGGACTGTCTGATGTTGGCAGCTACCAGGTTGGGCGCTGTGGCAAAGGTAGGGTAAGATCTGGGTATTTTGGAAGTCGAGGCAGGGGCTGTGGTAGGCAGAGTCGTGGTGAACTGGGATGGGCTGGATACGGAGAAGCCCTGAGGCAATGGACAGTGCTTTGTGAGATAAGCTGGGTACAAGGAAGTAGCCGAAGCTTGAGCTCCTGAGGCAAGGGGCGGTGCCACATGGGAGTGGGACTGCAGAGGACTGAGTTCCCTCTGCTTAGTCCCCTCCCTATATGCAACATCATCCCCAGATGCCTCTTGTGACCTTCCTGACTTCCTGGGTCCCTTTGTGCAGCACTGATCCAGACCCCTCCTGAGTCTGACTTCCTAGGTCACGTACTCTTGTCTATGCGTCATTCCCAGATGCCTCCTTCCTATATCCAATCCTGGCTTCCTACGTCACTCCCTCCCCCTTGGTGTGCTAAACTGAGACAGCCCCTTCCGGTATCTGACCCTACAATCATTGGCTAGTAAGCGGGCTGGGGAGGAGGGGCTAGGTAGGTTTTTAGGAACAAGCGTGGTCAGATCACACGCGCTCTCCCCTGGCTCCTGCCCTGTTGCTCTGGCCTTGCTGCTTGGGCTTGCTATGATGGCTTTCTGTGTTGGCCTCTGAATAAAGCTCTGGTGTTGGCGCCTCCCGATGGCTCGTCTCTGTGTGGTGATCCGGCTGAGGACCGAAGACCCGGGTGTGGGTAAGACTCTGGTAGTGTGCTTCTTATAAGAGAAGTGGGTACCGGCGTACGACTGGCAGAAGGTCGGCGTGCGGCCAGTATATAAATAAGCCTTGCTTTCTGTGCATACTCATCCTCCCTGGCCATCGCCATTAGGGCGATGAGGGGCAGTACCCTTTCTCATGAGAAAGCAATAAACTCCTTTCTGCTTTCAAGGTAACTAAGTCTTTGTTTTGAATTTCAGTAGTGGTCTCTGTCCCACATGCGTCCAAAACTTAATTCATTACTTTTCTCCAAAATCATCTCTCCTTCCAAATTTCCCTATTACTTTTGAGTAATCTATCCCCCTGTCACCCATACCTGCCACCTAGGTGTCAACTCCTCACTCTCTCATATCCTCACCCCACTCCACCCTCTGCCATGTCCAATCCCATTGCGAAGTCTTGTTTCTACCCTTGGAACATTTCTTGTTCCCTTCTCTCCTCTGACATTGCCATGACCCTGCTGCAGACCCTCATTACTTCACACCTGGACTATTGCAATAGCCTGATGATTGGACTCCCTGCCACAAGTCTCTCTCCACCTAGTCCATCTTCCACTTAGCTGTCAAAGTGATCTTACTAAGTGCAGGTCTGACCACATCATCACCCGACTCCTTACATAATAAACTCTTATCGACTCCCTAACTTACATGGTAAAAAAATACTGTTTGGGGTTTAAAGCCTTTAATAACCTGCTCTCCAGCCCCCACTCCCACTCTTCTTACACATTATATCCCACCCCAAACCCTACCCTTCTTACTCTGTGACCCAATGACACTTTCCTTGCACAAAACATTCCATCTCAAGACTCGATGCATTTTCACTTTCTGTCCCCCAAGTCTAGAATTCTTTCCCCCCTCCCCCATCTCTGCCTCCTGATTTCCTCCAAGTACTGTTGATGTTTAGATGCTAGGGGTGCTGGGACAGTGAAATCACAACATGTAGGTCCTGCCCGAATGAATTCAACCCAAGTCTTCTTTCAGCCAAAGACAAGGTTTATTAAAGAGGAATCATACAGGTCAGACTCTGAAGGAATCTGAACATTTGTGATGCTCATAAGGACAAGTGGGCATGAGGAAGTCTTAGTACCTAGACGGGACAGGATGGATCTTATATACAGAAAGACTATAGGAGGTATCTGGGTGTCTTGATGGGAGTGGTCAGTACTTGAGGAGGAGTTTAGGGAGGATCTTGAAGCTGAGGCGAGTCCAGGGAGAATTCTGATGGGAGTGTCTGGGAATTTGAATAGGGTCATAGGGAACAGACAAAGGAAGGCTAGGCCTTATTAGGGTAACAAGAACTGGAAGATAGGACCTAGAAGGCAAGGAAGAGGTTGAAAGAAGTCTGGATAAGATCAAGGATGGAATATATAACCCTGGGCTATAGACAATAGAGGACTAAGTTTAATTAGGGTATCAAAGAACTGGGAGTTAGGGCCCAGGTGATAAGGGACAGCCAGCTGACAGGAATAATAATCTGGAGACTGCTAGACTTCCTTGACCAGGTAAGTTAGCTCAAGGAAAGTTTAAGGGTTTTCTGGGACCTGTAGACAAATGGGACTCAAATTCTTTTTTTGGGGTGAGGGGCAAAGGTTTTGGCTTGGGCCCATACCCCATCAGTACCAGCTGAATAGGGAAAAAGAGCCGTACAGTTTAA
The DNA here is from genome assembly GCF_900497805.2 of Vombatus ursinus. Lineage (NCBI taxonomy): Eukaryota > Metazoa > Chordata > Mammalia > Diprotodontia > Vombatidae > Vombatus > Vombatus ursinus. Next base: position 76,521 of record NW_020948840.1, on the reverse strand, counting down.
TTACTAAATGCCTGGGTTAAGATTCAAACCTAGGTTTTTTAATGACAGAAGTAATTGTTCATTCTACTGTTCTATACCACACTGAGTTACGGAGTTGGTATGAAGAAAACCTATGATATTAAACATGCATCAAAATATACATTCCTGCATAGACCATAGCCTTGAGGGAAAAGAATGTGTAAGCCTTTAAAAGTGCTACAGAAGTGAACTTTTTATGTCATGTTGTCAGTGCCTAGCACATAGTATTGAATAATAGGCATCTAATGCTGATTATATAACCAACAATTAATCATTAGCTTGGGAAACTCTGCTTACTCCCTTCCTTCCTCCAGTGCTACCTAAGCTGGATCTGAACTCAGGTCTTCTTGACTCTAAGACTTGCACTCTTTATTTCCTCTACTGAATACAACAAAATAGAAATGTTAAATACAAATGAGCCAACGGTTATTTTAAAACCACATGAAAAGTCAGTCAATAGAACCCTAAAATAACTTTCACAAAAAGTTCTGGAGAGTGAAATATCTGTTATTGTAGTCCAACTTTGTACTCTACAGAAAAATGAAACAACCTTCCCAAGGTCATGAAGCTGCCAAGTACAAGTGCTGAGACCTGAACTCTGGCTTCCTAAATCTATTGCTCACAATACCATAATACCACATTGGAGACAAAATTTCCCCAAAGTCCACATGAGAGGTGAACACTGTTGAGGATGATTTTACAGGCCTTTCTCCATCTCTTCCAAAATCCTGTTCTATAGACCACCCTGAGCAAGGCCTTTGGTTTCAGGTGTCAGAGGAAAGTACCTACATATAGAACACAGAGTAGAATAAACACTTATTAAGAACTTATTATGTGCCAGGAACTTCACAAAGCTCTTTAAAACAAGTATTGTGTCCTTCGATCCTCACAACAACCCTGGGAGGTCAGTGCTATTCTCCTCATTTTTTAGTTGAGAAAACTAAGGCAAAGGTTAAGTGACTTACCCAGGGTCACATACCTAAGAGGCTGGATTTGAACTCAGATGTTTTTATGTGCTCATATAGAAAATTATTATTTGGAAATCAAAGTATCATTCACATACATTTTTGTCTGCTTCCAATGAAGAAGCAGGGCCTGCACTAGGGTCTGCTTCTTTGGCCCAAAAAGGTATACCTACTCTACACCTTCACTCGAAGTACTTAATGTAGTTGTGCTATAAATAGCCAAAATACAAGAGACAAACCAGCTTGCTACCTAACATACAAAGCACCTTAAAAATACAAAGACCACAACAAATGTTTTTATTTTTTTCTTGAGCTTTTTTTCTCTGTTTTATGTGTCACACATACATCACACAAAACAAATTGACCAGTAAAAGATCAAGGTAAATGTATTAAACTCCACAGAAGTATTTGTATTTTACTTCTCTTTTAAACTGTTTCACTGAGCTAAACTAACATTAATTTTCATAACATCACTCTGAGATGTTTCAATAGAGCCATTTTACAAACATTGAAATGAACATAAGATTCATTATTATTAATGGTACTTATAATAGTGCTTACTATATGCCAGGTACTGTGCTAAGTGCTTTACAATTATCATCTCATTTTATCCTCAAAACAACCCTGGCAGGTAGATGCTATTATTATTCCCATTTTTATAGTTGAGGAAACTGAGGCAAACTAAAGTTAAGTGACTTGCCCAAGGTCACAAAGCTTGTGTCTAAAGCAGGATTTGAACTCAGGTCTTCCTGACTCTAGGCCCAGTGCTGTGTTCACTGTACTATCTTCTTGCCTCAGATTTGCTTAGAGCAAGGGTTCTTAATATTTTTGTGTGTCATGGACCCCTCTGGTAATCTAGTGAAGCCTATGGACCCCTTCTCAAAATAATGTTCTTAAAAACATAAATATATTAGCCCAACAGAGGAAACTACTTATACTGAAAGTTATCAAAATATATGTTTTTAAAAGTTCACAGTTAAGAACCTCTGGAGAGTAACAAGGAGAGGTGAGGGAATGAACAAGATAAACAATTATTTACAATAACTACTAGAACAAATTAAGATTTGCATGCTCATGTTAAAAAACAAAACAAAACACATATGGTTCCCTTCCTTGAAAGATCACACAGTAAGATAAACTTTTTAGTCATGTGGATCTTAGCAAATTCTTTTTCTTTTTTTTTTTGTTTTTGCGTTTTTTTGGTGAGGCAGTTGGAGTTAAGTGACTTGCCCAGGGTCACAGAGCTAGGAAGTGTTATATGTCTGAGGCTGGATTTGAACTCAGGTCCTCCTGACTCCAAGGCCAGAGCTCTATCCACTGTGCCACCTAGCTGCCCCTAATCTTGGCAAATTCTAATAACTTTAGTAGAAGCTACTTGGTTGGAAGAACTTGTATTTTTCTTTCTAAAATAACGTATCATCTAAAGGTTGGCCACAATGTGATAAATATGTTTTTGGCAAAAGAAATTCAGGATGACCACATAAGGTGGAGAGAGGTTGCAGTTCGCATTGATGCCACAAAACCTTGAAGTATAACATATTAGTGATATCCAAAGAGTAGACAAGACATTTTTCTGTCAGAAAGTATGTGTGCTACTCAAGGAAAACTAAAGTATTTTATTTCTTTGAAGTAATGGAAACAGAACCAAAGATTAAAAATATTTTAATATACATGGAAATATAGTTTTCAATGAACTGGTGTGAGGGCCTCAAAGAGTCTTTGTGCAGCAAGTTCTACCATTTCTCGAAGGGACTCGTCCTCTTCACTTCCTTCTTCACATTCCACTGTCTGAAAGATAATGGACACAACACCTTAAGTTAGAGTCCGTAGTTAATATAAGAGAAAATATCAATATCAGCTTAAGTAGCAAACATTTCCTGTATGGGTGAAGATAATTTTAAGGCCAATTATCAAAAAACTTCAGCTGCATTGTAAACTTTCGGGCATTCTGTATAGAGAGGTTCAGTAAGAGATTTATTATAATCCTGCTAAGAAATAACAAACTAAGCATAATGAATGTCAAAAGAGATCGATTTTGGAAAAGCTAAATAATACATTTAAAGTCCTACGAGAACTACTATTTTTTCAAAGTTCTGATGCAAATGGCACCCTAGGGATTTAATTTAGTTTGTACCCCCCCAAGGATGATGATAAATTATTTTAGTGAAAAATGGATGTGATAATCCAATCAGCACTGTTCACACTAAATCTAGTTTCAAATCAATAATATCCATGTAGATGCTTCTGAAGAAAATCATGACACTTTTTTTGGGTTAGCAAAGTAATTTAAATTTCACTGCTCAGAAAAAGCAATGGATATTCTCCCCTCAAATACACATTAAATCATAAGAACTGTTCTTATATGTATACATTAAAATCTGTTCTCAATTTGCAGAGATCATGAGAACCTACATGTCCTATCCGTGCTTAAGAAACTATCTGAATATCACTTGTAGTAGATTGGCTGCTTTCAACAAATATACGTACTCGTGTCTCCAAGGATATATTGGCAGTCTTTCCATCCACTGTGACACTTAGAACGGATCCTTCTTTGACACTTACACAATCTTCCCCAAATATGTCCCTTCAAACAAAAAATGTTAAAATCAAATTGAAAAGTTATCAGATGAAAGAAAAAAGCAGAACTATAGGTAAGCTGATAAAACTACACCTCATAAAGTCTGAAAAAGTTACAAAACTGAAGCTAGCCTACATTTCCAAAGCAGAATTTAAGCAAATATTTCAAACCATCAATTGGGGGTAACTCTTCCAAATTGAGCTTGATGAATTTTATTAGTTTTATTAAGATGGTTTGGTTTTAACAGCCACAGAGTTAAGCCTAAAGTTAACAGTAGTGATTTTTTTAAGTAGTAGATATTAAAATGACAAAAGCACAAATATTCATATATGGATATAATCTTGGGCCTTTACTGAAGTGCTCTTCCCATTCCTTAATGTGACAAGGAGATGATTTGTAGTTCGATCTAAGGAGAGAAGGCTGATATGTCAGTTCACCAGTTAGTACAGATCAGCTAAGTGGTTAGAGTAGTGGTATTACAAAAGCCTTAATCCAGCCTGACACCACCTATGTGACCCTGGGCAAGTCATTTAAACACTGATTGCCTCAGTTTCCTCACCTATAAAATGGGGATAATAGCACCTTGTTATGAGAATCAAATAAAATAATAATTCAAAAGCATCTGCACAGTGCCTGGCACATAATAAGCATGACATAAATGTCAACTACTACTACTACTACTACCACCAGCACCACCACCACTACTATTATTTCAAGCTGGAAAAGCTTAGATCTCAGTTTTTACAACAGTAAGACCATAGCTCTTCAATGAATGAATTTTCAATTTAATAGGTAAATACACAAAGTATTTTAAGTACAAAAAATTTTAACCATTTTGTGCAGAGAAATATTTTTAAAAAGCCACTGGGAAATATACTGTCTTAAACTAAATTTACAAAACATAATTAAAATTTGCAGTTACCTGGTGCCCCATTATTGCCAATTTAAAAGTGTTTCCATTCAAATATAAATATTTCTACTAGAATAAATAGCTTCCTTCCACCCCCTTACTCATGAACTTAGAAGGGCAAAAAGGAGAAGTACAATGCAACTTCAACATTATATAACATGTCCCTTGGAGACAGATTGTAATAGTGATTCCACTATTAAAAAAACCTGATAATCAAGTATATAGCATAACCAATCAGTCAATAAACATTTACTGAGAGCCAACTATGCATCAGGCACTGTCTAGGCAATGGGATACAAAAAGAGGCAACAGACAGTCCCTTTCCCCAAGGAGCTTACAATCTAATGGGGGAGAAAACACACAAACAGATACAAAGAAAGCTATATACAGGATAAATAGGAAATAATTAACAGAGGAAAGCACCAGAATTAAGAAGGGTTGGGAAGCCTTCCAGGAAAAGACAGGATTTTAGTTGGGATTTAAAGGAAGCCAGAAAGGTCAGTAAGTAGAGGAGGGAGAGCATTCCAGGCATGGGAGAAGGCCAGAGAAAATACCCAGTGTCTCGTTCATAGGACAGCCAGGAGGTCAGAGTCACTGGGTAGAAGAGTATGAATTGGGGAATGAAGTAAAAGGAGCCTGGAATGGTAGGAGGGGATAAGTCAGGAGGGGCTTTGATTGTTCTCTTTACAATTGTATTCTCTCAGTTAGAACTTAAAGCTCCGAGATTGTTTAATTGTTTGTATTTGTATTCTCTGTTTCACACATCTAGAAAATACTTAGTAAATGCTTACTGATTGAATGAGTTGAGGCTGGTGAGGAATGTTAATGATGGAATCCTAATAAAGCTGCCTCCATCTCCAATATTTTAACTTCCTTATGGGCTCCACTGAACAGCAGGGATATCCTGATTTAACCACATAATCTGGCTTTAACCACACCAAAGGCCCCCAGATCCAATTCACATATTTGAACATGTATGTTCCTGTACTCAACTACAAAACATCATCCATTTAGCCCAAGACAGGACCACAATAGCTAGCCAGTCAGAAAGCAGTACGACCAGGATGTCTGACCACCTAACCATAAAAGGGACCCCTCCCCATCACCTAATCCCTTAACAAATCCCTCCTGCCTTTTTAATTTCCATTGTGTAATCCATGTAATCTCCATGATGGAGATATGTTAGATGATGGTATAATTATATGGATTAGGAAGTGGCTGAATGGCCACAGGGAAGTAGTCATTAACGTTTTGATATCACCTTAGAATAGGTTTGCAATGGGGTGGACACGGGTCCTATGGTCAGACATGTGCTGTGTAACATTTCTATTAATGATCAGGTAAAGGCATAAATAGCATGCACATCAAATTTTCAGACAACAAAAACTTGGGATGGACAGCTAACAATATAGGTGACAGGATTAAAAAACATCTTGACAGGCTAGAACACTGGGCTGAATCTAGGAAGATGTAATTTAACAGGGATAAAAGTATTATATCTGAGTTTAAAAAATGGACTTCAGAAGTACAAAGACGCATGGTTAGATGCAAGTTTTTTCAGAAAAAGAACACCATTTTTGTGGACTACAAACTTGAGTCTCTTTTTTGACACAGGGACCAAAAACCAATGAGATCCTGAGCTACATCATGAGACACAGCTTGCAGGAATAGTAAGTTAGTTGACAGTTCAACCGTACCTTGTTCTCCATTTCACACACGCAATATTTTGTTCTATTCTGGGTACCACATTTTACTAGTACCTTCAAGCTGAAAAGCATCCATAGGAGGGCAACCAGGGTAGTGAAAGGTCTTGAGTCTACATCATATGAGGATCAGTTGAAGGAAGTGGGGATGGTTCAGCCTGGACAGGGTAAGTCTCATAGGGGTCATGACATCTATGTTTGAATATTTGAAAGGCTATCATGGTGTTGGGGGAACTGGACTTATTCTGCTTAATCTCAGAAAGCAGAATGAGGACCAGTGGGTGAAAACAGTGAAGAAGAAAGATTAGGCTTGATTGAAGCTGTCCAAAGTGAAATGTGGTTCCTTGGCATTCCCCCGTCTTTGGAGCAGAAGCCAGATGTCACTTTTTGCCTATATTACAGTGAGGATCCATTTTTAGGTATAAACTAGAGTTCTGCTGAAGTGTCTTACAACTCTAGAATTCTTTTATTCTATAAATGTGCATTCATGAAACTCTGCAGAAAACCTCTAAGCTCTGTCTTAGGCCTTCCCCATAGTCTTTCTTGGTGATCTCATCAAGTACTCAATGGTTCAATTATCACCTCCTTGTAGACGACTCTCAATTCTATATATTTAGTCCCACTTTTCTCATAAGTTCCAATCCTATAATATCAACTGTGTTGTCCATCTCCCCCTGGATATCCCATAGGCAGGTCTAAAATGGAATTCGGTATCTTCCCTCTGAAAACCCCTCTTTGCCAAACTTTCCTATTTTTATTAAGGGCACAATGCCACCATTCTTTCCATCCTCAACTCTTCCCTCTTTCTCCCCAGTCTCCTCAGCTCCCAAATAACTTGCAGTATGTAGATCCCACCTTCTCTCATATCCAATGCTTTCTCTCCACTGGCATGGTCCCTACCCTAGTTCAGACACTTATCAACTCCCACTTGTACTATTTCAATATTATCCTTAACTAGTCTTCCTGTTTGTAATCAATCTATTCCATCTTCCACATAGCTGCTAAACTAATATTTCTAAAATACAGTACATATCATGTCACTTCCCCTTTCAAGAAGCTTAACTGGCTCCATATTACCTTTAGGATAAATACAAAATGCTGTTTGTCATTTAGTGTACTTCGGGGAGAATCTGGCTCCAGCCTCTCGAGATTAATTTCACATTATCCCCTCTTACATACTCTACATTACACCTAAATTAGCCCATCTGCTGGTTCCCATTCCAGCCATTCCATCTTCTGGCTGTGCTCTAGAATACTCTTAGAATCCTCAGCTCCCTTCAAGATTCAGCTCAATGCCACATTCTAGAAAAGGCCTTACCATGGTGTTTTTCTCATTTCCTTGAGATATTTATGAATTTGTATATGTTGTTTCCCCTCCCAGTAGAAGTGAGTGCCTTGGAAGGCAGAGATTGGTTCTTCTTGAGTTTGTATCTTCAGTGTCTATCAGTGTCAGGCACATGGTAAGCACTTAACATTGACTGAATATAAAAAAGCTGTGATTAAGGCAGGTATTAATACACTGATTTCATAAGCAGAGATTCATCTAAGCCTTCCCTTCATTATGAGGAAACAGACACTCAGAGAGATGATTTGTCCAAAGTCACAAAGGCAGATAATAGTAGCAGAACTATGATTAAAGCCCAGGTCCTCCGACTCCAAATCTAGTGCTCTTTCTACTATACCACGGCCTACCAAACCCACAAAACTAGTTGATGACAGAACTGGAACTAGATCCCAAATCTACTAAATGACACTATTTCAACCATTCAATTTCAACAATAGCGAGTGATGTAAAAGTCTTACTGAAGCATAATCTCCAATCTCTTGCTGTAAATGTGCATTTCTATTTTTTTTGATACCTTAGGTACTGCACCTGGGGAAAAAAAAAGCAAAAAAAAAAAAGATTTAGTTCCTTTTCCAAATAAATACAAGAATAAGAGAATTAGAAAACTGTAGCACCTCCACCCCACAATGATGGGTTTCCTCATTTGCAAAATGAGGAACCACGACCTCTACCTCTAAAGATACTTCTACTTCAAAATATATGATCATATTATTAGACTATGCCTTGTGAGTTACAAATACTGGTTGTCTAACATATTGGTATATTATAATAAATATATTACATTTCTCAATTAAAATATTTGATAAAACTTTGTAAAAATGTATTTGTACCTTTCTGTATTTTGGGGTTTGACTGAACTTCAAGGATCACTGTTGTTACTGTATCTGCATACATATCATTGGAAGGATTTGCTAACCACTGCAAAACAAACAGTAGAATTAACAAAGGACTACAATGACCAGAACCACCACTACACATATTAATGAACTGTTGGTTCTAATGTTTTTACTGAGCTGATGAATCTCTATAGTAATACAACTAGTTTGGAACCCCCTTCTCCCTCTCCCCCACAAGGAAATGGATTATTTTATGGAACAGAATATTTGGGTATCATGTAGAGTAGTTCTTAGTCCTTTGGATTCTTCTAATTTTCAAAAATGTTTAATACATTTTGGGACTGACAGGATCTGTGATTATATTTGTACAGAGAGGGAACACTTCCTCCCAATGCAGACTGTAACTTTCTTTCTTTCTTTTTTTTTTTTAGGCTAGGCAATGGGGTTAAGTGACTTGCCCAGGGTCACACAGCTAGTAAGTGTTAAGTGTCTGAGGCCAGATTTGAACTCAGGTCCTCCTGACTCCAAGGTCAGAGCTCTATCCACTGCGCCACCTAGATGCCCCTCTATCTGTCATTTATAAAGAAAGTTGCAAGTGGATAGAGCACTAGCCCTGGAGTCAGGAGGACCTGAGTTCAAATCTGGCCTCAGACACTTAATACTTACTAGCTGTGTGACCCTGGGCAAGTCACTTAACCCAATCACCTCACCAAAAAGCAAAAAACAAAAAAACAAAAAGTAAAAAAAAACAAAAACAAAAAACAAATGACAGATCAGTTGTCCAGGACACTGAAAGTGAAGTGACATCTCAGGGTCACAAAGACAGTATGGGTCCAGGTCATCCTGACTCTGAAGCTAGCTTTCCATCTATAACCCCATACTCACTCTCATTTAATATTTTTACTACTAATTTTTATTCTCATAGGGATGCTGAAAAACCTAAAAACTCTACTTTTAAATTTAGTGCTACATGAAATTTCTGATGCTTACTATTTCAAATCTAAGTCAACATGATGTCTTTTAGTGTCATTCAATCTACTCTCTTTAATTATCTAAAGCATAGTGACCCCAAATGACTTAAGGCACTCTGAAAAAAATTTATGCAGGAAACCCTGATATTTTAGTTCTAAGTCCAATATATTCCTGAATTGTGTACAATAACTGAATTTATTGCAAGATAAATGAATTGGCCCTTGGCCGTTTCTGAAGCTCTCACTCTTCAATTGAGAAAAAAAACAGAATACAAAAAAATTAAATTAAATTAGGTTCAGAAAACTGAATTATTAGGTTCTAGCAGAGGGGATCTTAACCTGGGGTACATGAATTTGTTCTTTGTTTTTAATTTTGATAACTATATTCCAATAACTGGTTTTCTTTATAATCCTAAGTATCTCATGCATTTAAAAACATTATTCTGAGAGGGAGTCTATAGGCTTCAATGGAATGCCAAAGGGGTCCATAAGAGGAAAAAAAAGGCTAAGAATTCCTGCTACAGAAGGCTTGCGATTTTAGCAAAAGAACAAATATGACAGAATACATATACAAAAAAAACTCCAAACAAGGCAAAATAACAAAAAAGTTATCTGTTTCAAAGTAGAACAGAAATAGAGAAAAATACCTTTATAAAAACTTCTAAAATAGCTAAGTTTTTCCTCCTTTTTTGGACATTAATGCTCTGTTTGTATCACCATGAGCTCCACGCTATTATCTCTACTTTGCTGTCTCAGTAAAAAGGATCCTTTCACCTCATTAACCAAGCTGTTGTTGCCCCTTCAAGCTGTTTATAGCCAATCACAGCTATTTTATATATGTATATATGCATACACACACATATACATATATAGACACATATACATGCATGTATGTATGTATATTACACTTTATGGTGCCTCCAAGTATTTAAAAGCACCATGTTATGGACAATGTATCTTTCACCTCTTCCAAATGCCATTCAGACTTTCCATAGCTCATTATCTGGTCTATCTATAACTGAATTTTTGTTCCCTTCTCCAAAGATATCTATATATTTAAATAATAGAATGTTCACAACCATATTAGTAATCAATTTTGTCAAAAGAACTGCTCATAGGACTACATTTTTCATAATGTTCCTTTTACTTATTTAACCAAGGAAGAGTAATTTAGAGAATTTCATTGGTTGACTTCTACTCTCATCACAACTGACATGTATATGCTTGAGAAAATGTGAATGAAACTGCCAGATGACCATTCTAGAATCCTTAGTTCTAGGGTTTTCTTTCAGCACAAAATTCAAAATGAATAAAAAGTAAAGGCATCTTGAAAATCAGAAGCAAATGATCTAAACTCCATAAATGTTCCTTCCCCTTTTATTTGGTTTCCTACTATCCTGTAAAATTTAGTTGAAATTCCACTACTAGAAAGTATGGACATCAAAGTCAAAGATTACTAGCTCTTTTGGAGTTTTGGCACTGTTTCGTTCTACACCACCACCTCATGAGAGAACTTATGAAAACCTTTCCACAACTGGAGCATTTCAATACAGACTGAGATAACCGGAGACACAATGAAGTGGCATGAAAGCAGAAATGGAATTGTGAGTTTAAATGTGCTATAACTATGTGTGAATAAAATAAATTTTGTGTAACAATCATTCCTATTATAGTTATTACTACAGAAACTTAGATTTAAAGTAGCCAGGGAATGAAAGCTGATATTGGTAAAAATGTTTAATTTTTTCTAATTTCATGGAACTGTCTAATTTTCTTCCTAATTTTAAGGTGAATCTTTTTTTTTTTACTATGCTTACCTCTAATACTACCATGCCTGGTTCCTGTATTACAGTAATATTTTTGAACACTTTCAAAGCTGGTTTTTGCTGAATGTCAATTTCTTCTACATCACCTGAAAAAAAAGGAAACTTGGTTATAATGTACATACACATTTTCTGTTAATCATTTTCCTGATGTTTAGTTTCTATGCCTATGCTTTGGAATTTGTTGACTTCTTGACTTTATATCACCTATATCTGCTCCACCTCTCAGAGCTATCCCATAAAACAAAGAATATTCTAAAAAAGTAAAAAAATAGCAGAAGAGGAAAAAAACCAGGAAACTGATTAGTATATTAAAAAAAATCTGAAAATATATGCAGTGTTTGACATCTATGGACTTCTCATCTCTGCAAAAGAGTAGGGGGAAGCATCTTCTCATATCTCTTCTTTGGAGCCATGCTTATTCATTATATACATATTTATTTTTTCTTATAACATAGTAATACCATAACATTCAGGTACCAGATTGTTTGGCCATTCCTCAATTGATGGGCAACATACTTTGTTTCCAGTTCCTTGGTACCACAGAAAGTGCTATTATAAGTATTTTGATGTACACAGGGCCCATCTTTTTGTCACTGAACTCCTTGGATCAAATATATACCTTAAAGTGGAATCTCTGGGTCAAAGTGTATGAACATTTTTAGTCATTATATTTACACAAATTCAAATCACTTTCCAAAATGATTGCATTATCATAGTTCCACCAACAATGTATCAGGTGTGTCTATCTTCCAACAATTTCTCCAACTTTGACTATTTCCATGTTTTGTCATCTTTGCCAATTTGCTAGGTGTGAAGTGAAACTTCAGGGATGTTTTGGTTTGCATTTCTCTTATCATTAGTGATTTGGCATAGTCTCTCATATATTAATAGTTTACAATTCTTCTTTTGAAAACTTTTCCCATGTAATTATATATTTTGCAATTGTTTCTATCCTTGTTGGTTAAGAATGTATCTCCTACCCATATGGACATACCAAAATTATCCATAAGGATAATGTATTATTTCATAATGAGTTCCTTTCAGCATGGCCCCTTCTTAACTCTTCAGTTTTCTTACACCTTATTTCCTCCCATATATCCTTCAATCCACTGACACTGGCCTTCCCTGCTGTTTCAGGAACAAAAAAAGTCCTCTACCAACTGGGCATTTGCAATGGCGATCCCCTATACTTTCTTTCCTCTCTCTTCTCTGCCTCTAAAGTCTTAGCTAAAATCTTATGGAAAACTTACTTAAAAATGAAGTCTTACTACAAACTTAGGAAGTGTCTCCCAGTTCTCCTCAATCTTAATACCTTACTTCTGAGATTATTTTCAGGTTTTTTTTTTGGTAGCTTATTAGAAAATACTTGCAAACTATCTCTCCTATTAAATTATGATCTCCTTGACAGTAGGGACTATTTTCTTTCTTTGTATTATGTATTATGCTCTTAGCATAATACTTGGCACACAATAGGTACTTAATGTTTGCCAAATTAGAGTAAATAATCTCCTAAATCAGAGTTCAGGACAGATATTATTATACTAAGTTCTGCACTACAGAAGGTGACTTTACAATAATGATATAGAATAGTTTTCCTTTCTACCCATTTACTCAATTATTTTGAATTTCTATTGATTAATTAATCAGTAGGCATTTAATAAGCATATATTACGTGTTAGGCTCTATGTTAATTTCTAAATAAACAAAAAAAAATTACATGACTTACATTGAAAAGAGGAGACAAGATAGATAAAAGTAGCACACACAAGATAAATAGAGCAGATGGAAGGTGATCTTAGTGAAGATGGTCCTAGTAGCTAAGGGGTCCAGGAAAGGCCTCTTGAAGGAGGTGGTGCTAGAACCCAAATTATAAAGGAAGCCAGGAATTCTCAGAACTGGAGGTTGAGGGGCAAAGCATTCCAGGCACAGGAAAACAGCCATGGAGATAGAAGATGGAGCCATGTGGACAGAATAGCCAACAGTGAGTGGATCACTCAGTTGGTGAAAGGGAAGAATGAGAGAAGACTGGTAGATTGTGAGGACCTTTAAAAGTCAAACAAAGGACTTTATATTTGATCCTGGAAGTAAGAGAAAGTCACCAGAGTTATAATGAATAAAAGGAAGATGTGGTCAGACCTATGCTTTAGAAAAACTATCATGGCTGATGAGTGGAAGATGGTGCATGATTTGAGGCATGGACTATGAATGAGGGTAGTAGCTGTGTGAGTGGAAAGCACACATGTGAGAGATGTGGATAAAGAAATTAAACAATTTGGCAACTGATTGAATGAGGTGTGAGACAGAGGAGTCAAAGATTATGATAGCAAGTTTTTGAATCTACGTGATTTGAAGGATAGTGGTGGGCACAAAGGTAATAAGGAAATTCAGAAAACAGAAGGGAGCAGGGAAGAGGGAATTATGAATGCTGTTCTGGATATGTTGAGTTTAAGATGCTCATGAGACATCTGTTTAAAAAAGTCCACCTAAAGATGGATAGATCTGGGAATTATTTGCATGGGGATGACAACTTAACCCACAGGAATGGATGAGATTACCAAATAAGAGAATATAAAGAGAAAAGAAAATAAGATCCAGAGCAGTCCTTGGGGGATGCCCACATTTACGGGCACAACATGAAGATCTATCATAAGAGACTGAGAAGGAATGGTCAGACAGGTAGGAGAAGAACAGAGAAGAGTCATGAAAATACAGAGAGAAGGTGGCTAACAATCAAATGCTGCAGAAGTCAAAGATGATAGTTGAGAAGAGGCCATTAGATTTGTCAATTAAGAGAGTATTTGTAACTTTGGTAAGAGGCACGTTTAGTTGAGGAATGAGATTAGAAGATCAACTGCAAAGGGCTGAAGAGAAAGTGAGAGAAGAGGAAATGGAAGCACCAACTTTAGGTGCTTTTTTTCCAACATAAGCAGTAAAGGGGAAAAGTAAAGCATCCCTTAAAACAAATAAAAAAAAGAGAAAGCAAGTCAGCAAAACTAATCAATACATAAACAGACTCTGACAGTAAGTGCAATGTTCTATAACCAGACACTCCCCTCTATAAAGAAGGGAAGAATGTTGACTTTCTTATTTTGGAGCAAAGCTTTGTCATTAAAAACACACAGCATTCAGTGTTATAGGGTTCCTGGGTTCAATGACATTGTTGCAGACATTGTGTATTCCACTCTGAATCAATTCTCATGCTAAATTCTTCATATTCATAATTTCTTTATTTCTTTCTTTTGGCTAGGCAATGGGGTGACGTGACTTGCCCAGGGGTCACACGGCTAGTGTTATGTGTCTCAGACCGGACTTGAACTCAGGTTCTCCTGAATCCAGGGCCAGTGCTCTATTCATTGTGCCACTGAGCTGCCCCTATATTCATAATTTCTTACAGTTCAAGAATATTTTAATAATTCATGTAGCACAATCTGTTTAGATAATCCCCAACTGATGTCTATCTACTTTGTTTATAATTTTTTGATATCACTGAAAGAACTGTTAAGATCCCTTTCTAACTTTAGCCTTCTTGGGGTATAATGACTAGCAGTCAGAATGATATCTAGCTCAAAGTGTCTGGTAATGTTAGCTACTTTTAAAAAACAGTGTGTTTACAAATTTCTTTCTAGAATGTTTGGACCAATCTGCAGTCCTACCAACAACCTATTAGTTTGCCTGCTTGTATTATTTTTGTCAGTTTGCTAAGGGTGAGGTGAAACCTCCAAGTTGTTCTGATCTGCATTTCTTTTTTTATCAGTGTCTAGATGTAATCTATCATAAGATGAATAATTTGCAATTTTTCTAAAAATTGTTCACATTCTTTCGCCACATTCATCGGGGAGTAGCTCTTGGTCTTATATATGTTTGTGTTGGTTCCTTAATACACCTTGGACATTAGAGATAATTGACCTAAATATTTTTCCCCATTCAGTTTCTCTTGTTATTCTAGTTATATAGATTTTGTTCATGCAACAGCCTTCCAATTTCATGTAATTCAAACTATCCATCTCACCTTTTTGACAGTTTTATCTTTTGTTTCATTAAAAACTCTTTCTCTAGCCATACCTGTGAATCTTGTTCTCGAATTATTTTTTATGCTATGACTTTTCTTATTTAGGTCATTTACCATTTAAATAATGTTGTGGCATATGATGCAAGGTGTTAGTTTAAACCTTAACTTACAAAACTGCTTTCGAATGTATGTCATATAAGACCGGTGTTTCATGCAACATGAATGAGGATTCCCTAAGAAAATCTGAATGCTACGTCACAAACTGTAATTTCAATGATGTCAACATTCCCTCTATCAGTATAGACCTTTAATATAGTCCCTTTAAGACTCACTAGACAGTACTCATGAGTAGCTGTAGCTGGAAAAAAAAAAGCATCAGATCACTTGCAGGTCAATCTTCTACAGAGGAGCCTCTCCAAATTTTGCTAAACTGGTCTTCAGATGACAGAAACAATCTATTGCTAGGCCCATATTAAAAGCTTTCCCAGCTTAGTAGTATCTACCATGGCCTTTGAGAACCCAGGATCACTTCCATGTCATCAACAAGTATTAGAGTAGGCCTTCAGCTAAAGATAGAATTATATAGAAATTTTAAAAAATAGTTTGTTGCAGATTTTTAGTATGAAAATAGGTTTAAATGCCTCTGTTCTGGAAAAAAAATTCCTACAAACTCTATTATGAGAGGATTCACATCCTAAACAGTGACACCTCCCCCCCCCACTCCAAACAGAATTTATGCTCCAAAGTCTTCTATGGCCAAACTCATTGGGAAATGCTGTTTTATATTGTTACTTCACTTTTTGTGTCACTGAATAGGTGCCTAATAAACGCTTGCTGATTAAGGCTGTTATCTGAAAAGAGGGGTGAGGTGGGGTGGCAGATAGAAAACTGGACTCAGAGAGACTTACACTTACTTCTAGCAAAAAGCTGGCAATGTGGCCCTGGGCAAGTTCCCCGAGAGTATTTTTGACTGTAAGACTGTAAGCTGAAGAATAGATAACAACGTGCAATGATAGAGAAAGTTTCCTCACTGGGAATTGCCCATAACATTGAAAATACAGGCCTGGTGCAAAATCTTTTGAAAAAGAAAAAAGGAAAAAAAAAAGATTTGAAAGCACAATTTTAAAATTTGAAGATTGTGTCTGCTTTATTAGGGACTGCCAACCCTGCCAGAACCTATCTTTTTATTGTCATTTTATTTTATTTTTTTTCTTTTTGCAAGGCAATGGGGTGACTTGACTTGCCCAGGGTCACACAGCTAGTTAGAGTCAAGTGTCTGAGGCCAGATTTGAACTCAGGTCTTCCTGAATCCAGGGCTGGTGCTCTATCCACTGCACAATCTAGCTGCCCCCAGAATCTTTTTATTAATCACAAAAAAAAGGCTTTCCATATGTTGCTTTAGAATAAATCTTTGCATCAAATTGTTACCTTTCATGATAAAAGGATATAAGATTAGAAACTTAAAGCTAGACTTGACACCAAGGTCATCCAGTCTAATTCCCTTGTTTTGCAGATGAGGAAACAGGGGCAATTGGCTGACTCCAAATCTAGTACTCCTTCCGTTGTACCATTCTCTCACTGACTTTTGGAAGAGCAGTTTTAAGAAGTACCACTGCCTTTAGCATGTATGCGGGTGTATAGCTATCCAAACTTACTTACGATATGTACGACATTTGGATAAAAACTAAAAAATCATTTTGCATGGAACAAAAAAGCAAATTATATTAACTTTCAGTTACAGCCAACTAAGCTTACATTTTAAAGACTAAACCAAAGTGGAAGCTAGAGGAGTTCTTCAGATTTAAATGATGAAACATGCTAATTATCTCCTAACAGAGATGATGGACTCAAGAAGCAGAATGAGACATTTTTTGGAATAGCTAATGAGGAAATTTGTTTTGCTTGACAATGCATATTTGTAATAAGGGTTTGATTTCCTTTCTTTTTCAGTGAGGGTGGAGGGAGGTCAAAGGGAGAAACAACAGACTTTTGCTAATTGAAAAAAAAATTAGGCTAAAAAAATTAATGTAGTCACAGGCTAGGAGGTAGCATGGGATTTTCTGGGTATCTATAATTTTCTTTTCTTTTCTTTCTTTTTTTTTTTTTGCTTTTTTTGATAAGGCAAACGGGGTTAAGTGACTTGCCTAGGGTCACACAGCTATTAAGTGTTAAGTGTCTGAGGCTGGATTTGAACTCAGGTCCTCCTGACTCCAAGGCCAGTGCTCCATGCACTGCGCCACCTAGCTGCTCCCTACTTATAATTTTCAAAGTATTCACCTAAAGGAAAATCGTTTAGTTACTTGACCAGATCAGTTCAAACAAACCAAGATAGGAACTTTTCCTACAACCCCCAAATACCAAAAAAAAAAAAAAAAATTTACTTAGCATTTATTTTTTTATACTTATTTGTGTACATGTTGTTTCTCCCAGTACAGTATAAGCTCCTTGAAGATGGGAACTGGTCCTTTGTTTGGACATGCTCAGTGGCTAGCAAAATGTGTGGCATCTAGTAAGGCACTCAGTAAATGATTGCTGTATTGAAGTGATAATGAAATCTACACTAATAAAGACTAAAACATAGTTTCCTATAATTCCAGTTATCTCACATATACAGTAATTAGAACAAATTTCCACATTCACCTGTCAGTTTCTGTAGCTGATAAAACAGCAAACTAAAAGGACCAGTGTAGGGAATGGCTTGAATCTGTTTTACAGTGCTCATTGCTAAATCTGTATAATCTGAAACAACAAAAAAAGAGAATATTTAAAAAAGACTCAACATGACTCCCACAGAATATAGTTTATAATTAGATATACCAATCAGAGAGAGATTAAAAAGGAAAAGCAAATATGAATTTCACTTTAGGAACATGACCAGTTTTAGTTTACGTACATCCTACACAAATACATTCTCTTATCTATGATGCCCTGATAATGGCCATAGGAATACAATTAAATGAATTCCCTTTGTCTCTTCCACACTGCAGGGGCAATAAGCCTGATTGTCTCAACCTGTAAACATCTTTCTAGTCTGATTTTTCATTTTATTCCATATGTACTCTATGTTCCAGCCAAACTGGCCTACTTCCTATGCCGCATAAACCTGACATTTCATTTCCCATCTTGGTTCTTCGCACAAACAGTCCTCTGAACTTGGAATGAACTTCTTCTAGCACCTGGCATATGTGTCTGGCTTAATAAATGTTTGCTGGATGAATGCCCGAGGTCATACAACTAGTAAGTAGAAAAAAGATTTCTGTTGCATCTTTTGAAACCATCTCACCCCATACCCCCTGCACTCCCCTCAATGTTCTTTCTACTATATCACATAGCATATATCCATGGGTCTCCATCTCACCAGTCACTCCTGCCTTACTTTTCATTTGCTAATTGTTCACATCTGTCAGAACTTGAGGACAGAGACAATACATAATTAATGATAAAGAAAATAAAACTACTTTTCTTGGACATTCAAATTACTTTGGGGAACCACCAGAGTTTCACTGTCAGAGAAAAGAAGGGGAATGAAAAGTCAGCAGTTAGTCATTCTTCAGAACATATTTACAGTTATACCAGGGAATTTTTAAAAAATATAATTTAGAAATTGCCCTCTTATTATTGGCAGGACAATAGTGAAATCACTTAACCCCTTTGGGCAGCAGATTTCTTTAAAAGTGGACTAGAACTACATAGTTATTCTTTTCAGCTCCAAATCCTTTGATACTATGGATCTTATAATTTTTCATACTGATTTTATTTATTTCAATTTATAATTTTAATTTAAGGTTAAGGTCAAATTATATTTAAAATACAAATATGTTACATTTTAATATATAACAATCATAGAGACATTATATGTAATATACAATAATATATTAAATATATAATTAAAGATCAAAGTACTTTAATAAACAGACCATTTAATAAGTACTTACTGGAAAGATCACAAGGAGAAAGAATATGATAATTAAAGTTTCTTTTAACCAGGATTCCTGAGACACGTTGTCCTTGTTCAGGTTTCTTGTCTGCTAAGAAGCCCATAACCTATTTTTAGGAATAAAATAATAATTGGAAGAGAATCTTGGAAAGGTTAAACAATCCTCAACTATTCAGACCGAAAATCTTGATCTCAAGGCATTTTTACCATGAAAACAATGAACTACCTCAAGAATACAAAAATACATTATGAAGTTATCAGAGCATGGTAAAACACTAAAAGAAGGTGCCAGAAAGACAAACACATTCAGAATGCTTAGGAAAGGGGCCTAATAGTTACATAGCTGAATCAAAGTGTACACAATCGAAGGCTACACACAGTTTAGTGACCTTTTTGGCCACAGCTCCAAATTTTTTTCTAGAATGGCTTGACCAATTCATAGATCTCACCATTACACCAGGGTCCCATTTTTCTAGTCTCTCCAAGTACTGTCATTTTTGCCAATCTAATGAATGTGAGGTGTAACTTCATAATTAATTTAATGTGTATTTCTCTAATTATTAGTAATTTGGAACATTTTTCATATGGTTGCTGACAGTTCAAATTTCTACCTTTGAGAACTACCTGTTCATATCCTTTGACCATCACTTGAGGAATGTCTTTTGAGGCACACATTTTCAAATATAACCAATACAACAAGAATTAGTTGTCTCTGGCAAATTGATAATTTGTTATAAAATAGTGCTTTTTTAGAGTGAAGGGGGAAGCTAGAGAAAGAGGTAATTATAGTAAGAGGGAGGAAAAGTGACAATGAAATATCTAAAAAATATATAGGAGAAATCAGAAAGATGTTAAGAAGGGGACTCAGGAAAGCAGAGCAACTTAATTTAATATTTATGTTAAATTTAAAACACATTTAAGAAACAAGTTATATGCAACAGATTCATGGTTTCATATATAATCCTCTTTTTATAGCCTTTGCATATTGTGACATTTGTATATATTGATGATTTTCTGGTTCATAATAAAATTTTAAGATAAAGTGATTTAGAATTATAGCATCATAGATGTATAGCTGAAAGGGACCTTAGAAGCTACTGAGTCCAACTTCATAATTTTAAAGATAAAATACTGAGGTACAGAGAGGTTAAGTGATTTGCCCAGTGTCATGCAGTTAGAGTTCTCGGAATTTTGCAATTTTGGCCACAAGGGCTTCAAACTGAAAAACAGGGAAGAGAAATTTTATTGTCTACATATAAACATCAAGCTAGATACCACAGAAAGGGGCTACAGTGTAGAAGTCAAAATAAAATCCATTGATTCCAGTGCAACTACACAAATTTACAAAGTATGGGTAATCAGCAAGGTGAATTGGGTATACTAACATAAGGTGACAAAGTGGGTATACTAAGGAGAGGATTCTCTTTTTTAAGTACGAGATTGGATTACAGATACTAAGGCCCTTCGAACTCTGAAATCCTATGATGTGTTATGGTCAACATTTGCATTCAGCTCTTGTGATTCCAAGTCTTGTGCTCTTTTCACCATGCTGCTTACTGTATAGCTACAATGAATATAAACATGGCTATTATACCTTAGTGAAGTCCTTATTGGTTAAATGAATCCATAAGACTAATTTAAAAGCATAGCCTAAAAACAGGACAAAACTGCTTGTTAAAAAACCACTTAGTGGAAAGAGCACTGGATTTACAAAAACAAGCTAAAGAAAGCACAGAACTGCCTTGAATGCATTGAAATGTTCCAGGAACTTTAAGGCTGAATATATTCTTAATCTAGGTGTCTGGGCTTCTTGAATTAAACTTTAAGAATGAAGGAGAGTGGCAGAGCCAAGACAGCAGAGTAGTGGGAAGCATTACAGCAGGCTAATCTAGAAAATGCACCAGACTGAATCCTGATGGAGAAACGCAAGAAGCTACAATGAATCATTTCTCCAGCCTACATCAGCCCAAGAAAAGAGAACTCTGCAGCTGTGCAGAGCATTCCAACAGTTGTTGAGGTTGTGCAGTAAGGTAAGAATGGGGCCTAGAGCCAGCACAAGGGATTCACGAACAGGTGGCAACTGACAGCTCTGTTGCTCATTACCCAGTTCCAGGCCAAAGATCCAGGGTTGACTGAGGGCACCTTGACCAAGGGGTGCCAGCCTTATTGAGGTGGCTGCAGGCCCTAAGCTCTGAACTCAGAAGAGCAAGTTCAGAAGCCAGCAGCAGCTAGGTGGCTTTGGACCTCAGGAGCAGAGTGGGTCTCAGTTCCAACTTCTGGCGCCATCTGTAGCCTGTTGAGAAAACTTGGGCAAGAATCCCTACTGAGAGCAGACAAGCCAGCAGCAGTCTACCATTGCTCAAGGAAAATACTTAAATTTATGACTAAAAAAAAGAGCCTAGACATCTTATTTCAAGAAATTTTAAAAGAAAACTGCTTAGATCTTTTAGAACTAGAGGGCAAAGCAGAAATAGAAAGAATCAACTGGTCTGTGACTGAAAGAAACCCCAAAATAAAAACTCCTAGCAACATTATAGCCAAAATCCAGAGCTTCGTGGGCAAAGAAAAAAAGAACTGAAATACTGAGAAGCCAGTTAGGATCACACATGAATTAGAAGCAGAAATGGAAGAGCAGAAATCTTGGAATATGATATTACAGAAGGCAAAGGATATAGGTTTAAAGCCAAGAATAATTTACCAAGTAAAACTGCGTATAAATTCTACAGAGGAAAAGAAAATGAGCCTTTAATGAAATAGAGGACTTTCAAGAATTCCTGACAAAAAAGGCCAGAGCTACACAGACACTCTGAAGTTCAAACACAAGAGGGAAGAGAAATATCAAAAGGTAAACTTGGAAACACTTATATGAATTAATAAAGAGAGGAAGGAACAAAGCCAGTTCAGTTTATACAATGACAACAATATAGTAAAGACAAACAGCTCTGAAAGACTGAAAACACTGACCAGATCAACCATGATTCCAGAGTATTAATAATGATAAAACAGGCTAGTCATTTCCTGATAGACAGGTGACTCAAGAGTACTGAATCTCAATCTTTCCCCCCAACTCTCCAACACACACACACACACACACACACACACACACACACACTCTCTCTCTCTCTCTCTCTCTCTCTCTCTCTCTCTCTCTCTCTCTCTCTCTCTCTCTCTTTCTCTCTCTCTCTCTCTCTCTCTCTTTCTTTTGGCCAGTGTGGAAATTTGTTTTGCCTGACTATACATGTTTATAACAGGGATTTTATTTTTCCTTCATTCTCAATGGGGGGTGAAGGAAAGGGAAAGCAGGATTTTTACAGATTGAAAAAAATTTATTTTTTTCTTAATGAAGAGTAAAAAAAATTGACAAACACCATAAAAGATTTGAGACATGAAAAAAATCAGAATTGTACCTAATTTGTGAATTTTGCACAAATGTCAGTTATCACTGTCACAAAGGAAGATCAATTTCATATGGCTTCATCTACCAAATGATGTATAAAGTATAAACAATGTCTCCCTTAGGTAGGACCCATTTAAATGAGGAAATGACAAACAAGTAACTTGTATTCTTACAAATTTGACTTAATTGTCTATATATTTTAGAAATGAGGCCCTTATCAGAGATACTGGTTGTAAAAATTCTTTTCCAATTTTCTTTCTTTTTTTTTTTTTTTTTAAGGCAATTGGGGTTAAATGACTTGCCCAGGGTCACACAGCTAGTAAGTGTCAAGTGTTTGGTCTGAGACTGAATTTGAATTCAGGTCTTCCTGACTTCAGGGCCAGTGCTCTATCCACTGCGCCACCTAGCTGCCCCTCCCAATTTTCTACTTTCCCTCTAATCTTGGTTGCATTAGCTTTGTTTGTGCAAAAACTTTTCAACTTAATGTAATCAAAGTTACCCATTTTGCTTTTCTGTAATGTTCTCTATCCCCTATTTGGTCATGAATTCTTCTGTTCTCCATAAATCTGATAGGTCAACTATTCCTTGCTCTCCCAGTTTGCTTACAATATCAGCTTTTATATCTAAATCCTGAATCTATTTTGGGATATGGCATGAGACTTTGGTCTATGCCTAGTTTCTGCCATACTCTTTTCCAGTTTTCCCAGCAGTTTTTGTCAAAGAGTGGGTTTTTATCCCAGAAGCTGGGGTCTTTGGGTTTATCAAATAATAGATTACTATAGTCATTGACTACTGTGTCTTACATACTTAACCTATTCCACTAATCTACCACTCTATTTCTTAGCCAGTACCAAGCAGTTTTGATGATTGCTACTTTATGATATAGTTTTAGATCTGGTACGACTAGGCCACCTGCCCCTGCATTTCTTTTCATTGGTTCCTCTGATATTCTGGACCTTTTGTTCTTCCAAATGAATCTTGTTATTATTTTTTCTAACTCTATAAAATAATTTTTTGGTAGTTTGATTGGTATGGCACTGAATAAGTAAATTAGCTTAGGTAAAATTGTCAGTTTTATTATATTAGCTCGGCCTACCCATGAGCAACTGATGTTTTTCAAATTATTTAGATCTGACTTTGTGTGAAAAGTGTTTTGTAATTGTGTTCATATAGTTCCTGGGTTTGTTTCGGTAGGTAGACTCCTAAATATTTTAAAATGTCTACAATAATTTTAAATGGAATTTCTCTTTCTATCTCTTGCTGTTGGGCTTTGTTGGTAATATATAGAAATGCTGATGATTTATGTGGGTTTATTTTATAGTCTGCAACTTTGCTAAAGTTGTTTATTATTTCAAGTAGCTTTTCACTGGATTCCTAAGTATATCATCATCTCATCTGCAAAGAGAGACAGCTTTGTTTCTTCTTTGTCTATCCTAATACCTTCAATTTATTTTTCTTCTCTTAATCCTAAAGCTAATGTTTCCAGTACAATATTGAACAACAGTAGTGATAACAGACACCTTTGTTTCACCCCTGATCTTACTGGAAATACTTCTAGCTTGTCCCCATTACAAATGATGCTTGCGAAAGGTTTTAAGTAGATGCTATTTATTATTTTAAGGAAGACTCCATATATTTCTATGCTCTCTAGTGTTTTAATAGGAATGGGTACGACAAACAATTGAAAGCATAATATTCTAAGTTACAGAATAATTTATGTGCGGTTTCACTTAAACATATCACAAAATGTACTACTACTCCAATGTCTCATCCTGAATTCTAGAAGACAATGTCTATGAACACAAGTTCTGAAAGAGCTACATAGAGTATTATCTACCATCGGACTACCAGCCTAGCTAGGTATGGAAAGATTTACCACTAGAAGACTGGCCACTAGGTGATGAATCCTTTGGCCATGGTAACTCATGAAATGGAAAATTAAAAGTGTCTGGCTCACAGTGTTGAATTAGCCTCTTTCACTTCTGCAATGATAGTACATTGGTGAAAGAAAATGGGGCAGGATGCTGAGAATCATATGGTTTTGAATTATCAACATTAACTATTAATAATAATGAGTTTCTTGTCCAATTACCAATGAGCAGACATACCACTAGAGGACTTAAATCACTATAAATATTAATATTCCTGATAAATGAAATCAGAAGATGTAAGAAAATTACAGCTAAATCGAAGGATGGCTCATGGGTTCTCTCTGAAGAAGCAGAGAGAATTGGTTTGATTATACATCCATGACAAGAAACATCATTTCATGGGGAATTTAGTCATCTCACCTTGTCATACTTATGAAAAAGACCAATAAAACAATAACTGCAACTTACGTAACTTGAAGAAGCTAAGGTAGAGAAATCCTACAAAGAATCTGTCAAGGTGCTCCAAACTAAGTCAACATACACTTAATATTTGATGACTTCTATGAAAAGGGAGATGTAGTAGAGGACAAATAGTTATTTTTGAATCAGCTACCTAGGTATACAAGTCAAGAGGAGCAACTTGTTCAAGCTAACAACACCAAATTAGAAGTATCTAAAGATGAGATGATGAGGCATGCCATTAAAATAGCTCTAATCTGACATACTAATGTTCAAAAAAAGGTTAATATATAAAACAGATTTTGGAAAGTATTTAACAAATATAGAACTAATATAAAGTAAACACAACAAAAGATCTCAGTGTCTAAAAATGGCCTCAGCCAGCAAACACTTGATCTCCTTCCCAAGTGGAAAGACATGAAAACCGAAGACATTGGTTCAGAATATTAAACTTACAGACAGTTCTTGCTTTATGAAAATTTGCAACATGCAAATCTGACTCTACATAAAGAATTCTGAAAGAAATTTGTATTCCAACCCCCCGCCCAAAAAAACCCCCAAACTTATGTTAACTTTACTGTACAGTAAGTACTGTGTTCTCTCTCTCTCTGCTCCTGCCCCTTGGTTTGGCACTCTATGGCCTCCCAACTCACCCCTCCCCATCAAAAAACAAAAAACAAAACAAAAAAACCCTCCAAGTGAAAGAGAAGAATGAATGTGTGGAGAGACCACCAATGGCACCTCTGAAATGGGGGCTTGGCTTGAGAGCTCTGGCACTCAGAGACAAGACATTTGCCCCATTCTGCCCACCCACCCACATGTCTGTTTCCCAGCTCACGTGTATTCCTCCTGCTCTTGCTTCTGTATCCTTTGGCCTCACGTGTCCTTGAACCATGTGCTGGTCCTCTCGCACCGCCCCCTCTCCATGTCCATGAGCAAATATTCGAATTACTTAAAAAGTGCTTTACATAGAGGTCTGCAGAAAGGTCCACTTATATAAAGTGAGAACTGTCTGTATGTGCAATATCTTACAGAGTATAACATAATGAACAAGTTATTGCCTCACAAAATAGCAATAAGGCAGTAGTGGGGAAAATGATTTTGCACAAAATTTGGCAAGAAACTGTCCAGTGAATACTTAAAAATAAAACTGGAAGAAGGACAACAAACATGAAAAATGTTAAGAAACTGTCAGCCTTTCTACAACTACCTCTTTTTTTCCCATCAATGACAGTGGAATCACTACATTTGTATTCTTGGTATGCTATAGGAAGAAATACAAACGGCACCAATGAAAAAAAGATAAACCCTCCAGAAACAAATGAGTTAAACAAATGATCTTAGTTACATATATTTTCAGCTGGAGTCTAACTTTTCTACTATACTGACCTTTTAAGCAAATGCTACAGAGTTCTAGACACTCAACATAAGCTTGTTTAATTTTTCAAAGATAAAAATTTTCCCAATGGGTATAACCCACAAGTTATTTTGTAGAAGAGTATAGCCTAAGTGTTGAAAGCAAATACAGGAAATATTCACTCAATACTTCCACTACTTATGAATCAATCTTTTGATGTTCTAAGGCACTGGTAACAAGAAAGGACATTAATTATAATATTCATTAACTGGTTCCTCCTTGCCTGATTCATTGTATAAGAAAAAAATGTCAAGCTAAAATCAATATAAACATAGATAACTGCTATTTATAACTTCAGACAAATCATTAACAGCCACATTCTTCAGACTCTTCAGCCGGCCTGAAAAGATTTTTACAGGAGTGATGCCGACTGAAGATAGATTTCCCGTGGCCCTTAAGGCCAAGGCTTGTGAATATTTTACTTTTTAATCTTCAAAGTATTGTTATCTTGTTAAAAACTAGGAACTCAAATTAATAATTCTTCATAAATGACTCCATATTCACAAAAAAAGTCCATAAGAAATTAATGTTGTTTTATAGCTCAAAATTCATTAGTACATCCCCCCCCCCCAAAAAAAAGTAAAAGAAGAGAAAGAAAGAAAAGACAGCACTGATAGGCAATTATTTGAAGCTCTGATATCACAGTACTTGGTTCTAAGAAGTACTGAGTTTACCCATATATGTGAAGCCTTTATCTTTGGATTTTCAGAAATGAAGAGGTGGTTATAGCTTGAGAAGGGTTAATGAAACTAGAAATAAAACTCATTAACAGTCCGTTTTGAAAGAGCAATGCCATAAACTGAGTTAAACACTGACTAGTAGTTGTAGGAATCATTTAAGAGCCATTAAGTACCACACTTAAAATTTAAATCATGTGGAATGAGAACAAGTATTTGTATATATGAGAATAATTAATCAGCAGCAAACTTAAAAAGATCACAGATTTAGAACTAAAAGGTACCTCTAGTCCAAATTCTTTTATTTCACAGATAAGGAAACTGGGGCACTGAAAAGCTAATTAACTTGCCTAAGGTCACACAAGTTAGCAGCACTTTGAAACACAATTCTAATATTAGATATAATTTAAGGTCCTTGAGGACAGGAATTTTTGTCTTTGTATCTCTCTAGTATCTATCACAGCACCTAGATCACTGTAGGCACTTACAAACTGCTTACTGATTACACTGTGTTTAGCTCATCCTACACAGACGATACATAGAACGGCTCTTAAGGCAGTAATTTCAAATGGATTAAAAGTTGACTTCAATTTTCATTAAGAAGGCTAACCTCATACCTTGGCTAGTTTTTCTCCTCGGAAATTTAATGTCACTGCTTCGGTATTCCGAGGATTGTGAACTTCTATGTGAACCTCATCATTATCTTCGTATTCTCTTATCAATGCTGCTTTCAGTCTTGCCATTTCATTCTGCTCTCCATGTACCAATATCTAGATGGAAAAAATATTACATATTAAAGAATCTTTGCTTATTCAACTAATATATCTGAGTAATATCTTCATTTATTCAACTGATGAGCTAGTATGAATTAGGGAAATACCTAAAACACTGATTAAAAAAACCTTGGTTTTATTACTTTAGGATATACATTAAATTGCAATAGGAGATGGAAGCATTTTTATCTTTTCTTTGTTTTGCTTTTTAATTAAAATGTTTCTGAAATTAACAAACAGCAAATGAAATGGGCATTTCCACAGACAAATTAGAAAAAGAAACTGCAAATCTCTATTGTACACAGCTTGGTTTTCTTTAAAAATAAGTAATAAATTCAACATGTAACTAACTTAAAAAGCTAACCTACTTGTTTGTGATTCTTTATGTCCTCCCCCTTCCTTCTGTACACTGTGTTTATTTGTTCTTCAAGGTATGAAAAAAAAAAACCTTAAAATCTTCTTTTTTCCAACCAATGAAAATCTACCTTCTTTCCCTTCTACCTCCTTTACTATCCCGACCGCCCCCCGCCCCAGCACGAGAAAAAATAACAAAATCCCTGTTAAAAACATGTACAGCCAAACACCTGTATTGGCAATGTCCCCCCCAAAATGTCTCAATTTGCATTCAAGAGTTCATCACCTCTCTGTCAGGTAGCATGTGGTAGCATGTTTCACCATGAACCCTCTTGAACTGTGCTTGGTCACTGAATTGATCTAAGTTCTTAAGTCTTTCAAAGTTGTCTTTATAATATTTTTACTGTATAAACTGTTCTCCTGGTTCTGCTAACTTTATTCAGCATCAGTTCATATAAGTCTTCTAGGTTTCTCTGAAACCACCCCCTGCATCATTTTTTGCAGCATTTTGTATAAAGACAGAAATAAAGATGAATAAGGAGGGTAGATTAAGGGAGAGAGAGATCCGAAGCAAAACAAACTCTAACAAAGGATGTACAAAAATTACTTCTTTTTGTGGTAGCAAAGAACTGGAAATTGAGAGGGTACCCATTAAATGTAGAATGGACAAACAAGTTATTGTATGTGAATATAATAGAATACTATTGTGCTGTAAGAAATGAAGGGGACGGTTTCTTATGTTCATTTTTATAAAAGATCTTTCAATGTTCCTTTTTTGTTATTTTATCCTCATACTCTCTTCTTCTTCCAACCCAAAGTTGGAAGTGGGGTGTGGGGTGGTGGTGGTGGTATATGGAACAAATCCCTTATAATAAACATGCATAGTCAAACAAAACAAATGCCCACACCGGCCACGTCAGAAAAAAGCACCTTGATTGACTTGTCAGTTGGTAGGTAGCATGCTTCATGATTGGCCCTCTAGAATCATGACTGATCATCGTGTTGATTAGAATTCTTAAGTCTTTCAAAGTTATTTTCCCTTATAATATTGTTTTATATGCAAGTAGTCTATTTGGTCTTGTACAATTTCTCTATGCCATGGCAGGGTAGGAATTAAATCTAATTCTAACAACTTTCCTTGTCCTCTTACTTTTTAATAGTGAGACTTTATATTTAGCTTATCCATTTTGAATAAATTATGACATGTGGTATAAATGCTGTTTCAAAACTATTTTTTTTTGCTTGATTACTTTCTAATTTTCCCTGCTATTCTTGTTGAGCAATCCTTACCTGTTATTCCAATGTATATTTGGATTTATCAAATAGGAAAGTCCTGTGTGTTTCTAAATGTTACTTACCTAATCTATGACACTGATAAACTTTTCTATTTATCCAGTACCAAACAGTTTTTATACTTATAACTTTATTAGATAATCTGAGACCTGGTTATGCCATAACCACTACATTCCTTTCTTCATCATTTTCCTACATATTTATAACCTTCTGGTTTGCCACATGAATTCTGTTATTCTTTTTGTCTCATTCTACAAAGCATCTTCTTAGCAATTTTACTGGTAGTATTAAATTTACAGATTATTTGAAAGCAGTCTCGGCATACTTGTACTATACAGGCATGGATATTAAATATCTTCCCTTTTCTTCTGTGAAAATTATTTTATAGTAGGATTTAAGTTCTATAAGCTTTTTAGTAGGTTAAATCTAGGTATCATAGATCTATAGCAGGAAGAGAACTTATAAGCCATCAAGTTCATTCTCCTTTTACACATGAGGAAACTAAAGCATAGAAAGGAGTTAAATGACTTTCCCAGGATCGCTTTGCTAGTAAGTGTGTGAGACATGATTTAAACTGAAGCCTTCATGAACCCAGATCTAGGCTTTAACCACAGCCTACTGAAGGAATCTCAAACTTATGACGTCTAACTCAGAACTTAATACCCGAGTCCTCCTCCCAGTCCTCTGCATTTTCAACTTCTGTATTTTTGTTGTGGGCACTAGTATTCTTCCAGGCACTGCAATTTTGGCATTATCGCAGACACTTCACTCCCTCACCCTACATATTCAATCAGTTACCAAATCGTGGCATTTCCCCCTTCACAATATTTCTCCCATGTGTCCCTTTGTTTATGCACACAGCTAAAACCCTAGTTTCCAAACTCTTCACTTCTCCCTGGACTTTTGCAATCATCCCCTCACTGGCCTCCCTGCCTTAAGTCTTTCCACTCTCCAATCCATCTTCCACAAGTCATTTTTTCTTAATGGGCAAGTTAGTATCCAATACAAGCTCCTCTGTTTGGCTTTTAAAGCCCTTCACAACCAGAGACCAACTAACTTTCACAACCTTACTATAGATTATCTACCTTGCCACTCTTTTGACCAGACAAAATTACCTTTTTGCCATTTCTGTTGTTGTTGAGTCATTTCAGCTGTGTCCAACTCTTTGTGACCCCACTTGGGGTTTTCTTGGTAAACCTACTGCAGTAGTTTGCCCTTTCCTTCTCAAGTTCATTTTGCAGACGAGGAAACTGAAGCATACAGGGTTAAGAGACTTGCCCAGGGCCACACAGCTATTAAGTCTCTGAGGCCAGATCTGAACTCAGGTCTTTCTGACTCCTGGTTCAATGCTCTATCCACTGCCTCACCTATCTGCCAGGTGCCATTGTTACCCATCTCCTATCTCTTTACCTTTACAGTGGCTATTTCTCATGCCTGAAATGCTTTCCTATCTCAATTCTACCTCTCAGAATCTGTTTCTTTCGAAGCTCTGTTCAATTGACACCTGCTACATGAAGTCTTTCCAGATCTCATAGGTTTCTCATGACTTTGAGGTCAGGAACTATTTCATTTTTGTCTCTGTATTAACAATAGAAATGTAAATGTCCCTACTGAAAACAAAGAAGATAGGAAAAGCAGTTGAATCAGAACAAGTACACACAAAGAAGGTAGATGCTGGAGTTGACACAATTTTTAAGGTACTAAGGGACTACTGTCCCTCTATTTCTTCCTTCTTAGGGGATTCTTTCTCTTCTTTGTCATTTTTTGGGAGGGAAGATTAAAGGGAGAATAGGACAATATGGTTCATTGGAAAGAGGAAGAAATCCTGGTTCTGTCATTTACTACCTATGTGACCCTGATGATTAAGTAATTTACCCACTCTGGGCCTTAGTTTTCCTATGTAAAATGAAAGGGTTGGACTAGATGACTTCTAAAGCCCCTTCCAGTAGTAGTAAAGATTTAGGGGTATAGTATAAACTGGAAAAATGTATTTGTACATAGCAGAAATAAAAATGAAAGATTCTAATTCATTTAAGCGCTGGCATTTTGATTCTTCATCAGCAAGAGGAAGTCAGACTAAATGATTTCTAGGCTTACTCCCAGCTCCAAGTCCTATGATTACAATAGAGGTTTGAGTCCCTCTTCTACAACTTTCTAGCTGGAGGACCTTGCTGCGTCTCTATTTACTCATCTATAAAATATGCTCACACTACTTACTTCTCAGGGTTGTTGTACAGAAATCTCTTATAATAACAAATCTCAAAGCACTAAAATAAATGTGAGCTAGTAGTAACAAATAATATAAAAACATAATTCAAAGAATTCAGTGTCTGTTACAAACATCACGAATGAACAACTTCTCCCATGGTACTCAAAACAGCATAAAAAAAGTGCAGTGCAAATGCACCTGACAATATATGCTGTGGCTATTGCCACATTAAGGATCACAGAAGGAAAAGTGTACTTATCTAGGAATTAGGCCAATTTTAATGGAAGTAGGTGCATGAAGGGGAGTAATGTGCAGTATGTTTGGAAAGGAGATCTCTGGTCAGCTTACTAAAGAGTTTTGAGGAACAGAATAGGTAAGAAAAGGGTGCGCCTAAGGGATGGGCTCTGAAAGGTGACAGAAAAGTCTTGGCTTAAAACTGTACTAAGTTTCTGGGGACATACTTTATTTTCTTAATCAACACATATTTATTAATCAATCAATTAACTGAGGTAGTTAGATAGCACAGTGGATACAGTTCAAACTTGGCTTTAGACAAGAGCTATGTGACCCTAATAAGTTACTTAACCTCTCTGCATCAGTTTCCTTAACTGTAAAATGAAGGTAACAATAGCACCTACTTCCCTGGGTTGTTGTGAGGATCAAATGAGAAAACATTTGTAAAAATCACTTAGCGTAGTACTTGACACAGAGTAGGTACTTTATTAGTGTTATTCCCTTTTTCTTCCCCTAATCAACTTCAATATTTTAGGTACTGTGTTAGGTGCTGAAGATACAAAGACCCCACCCCCCACCCCCACTCCCACTCCCAAAAAAGGGAGGAAAATATTTTCTGCTCTTACAAAGCGTGCATTCTATTTGGGAAGACTTGTATGTACTCACATGCATGAGCAAGCACACACACACCCATGTGTAAGTACTCATAAAATGAATACAAAATACATCAAAGGAAGTTAGGAAGGGAGAGAATTAGCACTTGTGGCCAGGATTGGGAGGCTGCCTAAGGAGGGTGTAGGAAGCTTTGAAGAAAGGAGTTTGAAACAGCCTCTGTGCGAATGAGAAAAGGATTCTTGGTAGTGCTGAGGGATGAACTCAAATTAGATAACAAATCTCAAGCCAATAGGATGATTTCTCCAGGCTCATTCAACAGTATATGAGTTGAAGCAGGTAAGGTAGTTGGGGTAACCTCCCAGGAATGGGAGTATAACAAGGCAGGAGTTCTTACGGGACAAGGGAATACAAGATCAGAGATGTAAAAACAGTGTACAGTAGAAGTGATTAGCTATAGGGTCAAAGCTGAGAAGGGAAGAAAGGGCAGAGAAGTGGTGACAGTGTAACACAGCAGGAAACAGTGAAATGGAGGTAAAGATGAAGACTACGTAAAGAAGGGGTGGGGTACAGGAGGAGTTGGAAGAATAGGAGACTATAACAAAAGCTAGCAATTATATAATGCTTTAAGGTTTGCAATGTATTTTACAAATATGACCTCATTTTATTCTCACAACAACTCTGGAAGGTGCTACTATTATCCTCATTTTACAGATGAGGACACTAAGGCTCAGAGATTAATTAGAGACTTGCTCGGGATCACACAGCTTGAGGATGTATTTGAACTAGGGTCTGCCTTACTCCAGGTCTAGAGCTCTATCCACTGAACCAGCCTATGTTATCTCTAGAACAATGGTGTCAAAGTCAGATAGAAATGATTCCCTATGGGCTACATATTATTGACTAAGAAAACCATAAATAAACATTATCTATGTTTTATTGTAACAGTTAGCATTATTTCAGAGTTCAAAATTAGGAGTTGGCAAACCGGCCTGAAGGTCAAATCCAACCCTGTCTGATTCTGGACAGCCATCAAGCTCTCACCTAGGTAGCTGAGTGACCTAGAGTCATAGGAAAAGAACAGGGGGGAGAAACTCTCAAAAACCTGCACCTGACTCAATCTCCTCTCTTCTTTTCTATCATATTGCTTCTCAATTACTACCCCTTGTCCTCTCCAATCTCCAATTTCTGTGTAATGGTCCCATCCCTACCACCTTCAAACTTGTTCAAGTCTCCTTATTCTTTTTTTTTTTTAAGTCTCCCTATTCTTAAAAAACCCTCATTAGGGGGTTTTAAAGACCCTACTATTCCCTCAAACTTTCATCCTATGTTTTTCCTCTCTTTTTCCAGCCAAATTCCTAGAACAAGATGTCAACATTTTTACCTCTCTCAACCCTCTGCAATCTGGCTTTCAATCTAATCACTCAGCTGAAACTACTATCATCAAAACTATCTCCAAAACTACTATCTCTTAACTGTCACATATGATGGTTTTTTCTCACTCTTCATCCTTCTTTTACTCTCTGACATTGTTGAAAACCCTCTCCCCTTAGATAGTCTCTCTTCTCTGTGAATTTGTGACAGTGCTTTCTCTTGGGTCCCCTCCTACCTAACTGACCATTCCTTTGCAGTCTCCTTTACACAATCATCATCTCCTTTACCTTATCACACCACCTCACTGTCCACGTCCTTAGAGACACTGTCCTAGATCCTCTTTTCTTGTATTATCATCATTATGCAGATGACTCCTAGGTCTATATATCTGGCCTTAGTCTTTCCTGAGTTTCAGTACTGCATCATTAACTGCCTAGTATATTTTTCAACCTGTATGTCCTAGACATGACACAAACTCAACATGTCCAAAATTGAATTCATTATCTTCCTTTCTATTTAACTTCCCCGTTTTGATTGAGGGCACCCATTTCTACTAAGGCATCAACGTTCTCCCATACTCCAAGTTCATAAATTCATCATCAACGCTGACTTTTCATTCTCTCTCATGCCACATACCCAATCAAATGCCAAATCTTACCATTTTTATCTCCACAACACCTCTGTGTCTGACCTTTTTTCTTTACTCATACAATCACCACCTTAGTTCAGACCCATGGTACTTTCTACCTAGACTACTGGGAAGGCCTCCTAGGTTTGTCTCCCTGCCTGAATTGTCTCCCCACTCTAATCATCACTCACAAATTGCCAACATAATTTTGCAATATGATCTGACCATTTCACTCTCTTACTCAATAAACAAGAGTAACTTCTTATTGCCTCTGAGATAAATATAAAATCCTTCGTTTAGCTTTTAACATCCTTTGCAACTTGTTCCCAACTTATCTTTCAGTCCTCATTATATGTTACTCTTCTCCCCACTTTTTACAACCTAGGCCAACTGTACTTCTACCTATTCCTCAAACATAGTATCTCAAATCCCATCTCCATGTTTTTTGCACTTGCCAACTCTTCTATCTATAACGCACTCCCTCCAACTCTGGCCTCACAAAACTGCCTGCAATTCTTCAAGAGAGTTCAAATATCACTTTCCTGCCCAGGAATATCATGTATTTAACTAGCCAATATTTATTTTGTACTTATTCTGCACGCACTTATATTACGTATATGTTGTCTCCCCAAAGAAAATATAAGTTCCTTGGGAGCAGCACATCATTTCACCTTTTGTCTTTGGATTCTGAATGCCTATCACAGTGAGTGGCACAGTGTTGGTGTTCATTAAGTTCTTGTTGATTGATAGACTGATGTACCATTATTTTTAGATAATACCAAATAAGCTAAGTTTAATGGAGAATAAATGTTATTTACACTATTTTGCAGGTATCTAAATCTTAGACCTTTTTGTCCCCCCCAAATCAGACCAAGGCTTTTATTTTATTCATTTCTTGCATTTAAAATATTCTTCAATGACATCTTTAGCCTGAGATTCCTTGCCATAGTCCTTAACAACAACACAACTGCAGCCAACCACTTTACAGGGCTTTCCCTCTCTGTCAATTTTACAGAGGCCTACCCATTAGTTCAGCTTCTTGTTGTCATCAACCTTGATTATGTTGATTTGGTGCTCAGCACACAGAGCCTCAACCAACTTTACATATACAGATCCATCACAGTTGGAAGCAAGAACACAAGGATGGGCTTGGCGTTTGTCCAAGGCTTTGGCAGTTTCACAAATTCCACGACTGAGGCCACGGTGGATGAGTGTGGTCTTCAGTACTTCTTGTAGAGCAGTGTTAACGTCTATTACACCTCCAGCAGCAATGCCTTCCTCGGCCGTGGCAGCGGTTCCCGGGGGGAAGCTAAATTTTGAAAACACCCGGGAGTCTCCACCTCCCGCTCAACTCAGCAGCAACAGGGAAAGAGCTAACTCTTAGACCTCTTAAACACTATTCTATAATTTATCTTTATCTCCCCCTAAATGCCTTGTCATAGTATCTTACAAGCTTATATTCCTAAATGATTAGAGAATTAAAAAAAATAATTTAGGCACAAGTGAATGGTTACTAACCACATGCGGAGGCTTCAAAGCTCGAATAAATTCACTGGTTTGCTGGTAATCCGTGTGAGCCGAGAAAGAAATATAATCTACAGACATCTTCAGGGGCAGCTTCTGTCCAGACATGGTAGTAATCTCTTCAGGTTCAGACATGATATGCTATTAGACCAAAAGACAGAAGATACATATATTCAAAAATTATTTTTTGGAAAATATGGTATAACATTATTTCTTTTTTTATAAACTTATGTGCCAGCATTAGGATTTTGTAGCACAGCATATATTTTGCTATCATTAACTGAATAAATGCTGAATAGTTATTTTTCTCAGATAGGCAAGCATTTGTCCCTAAGTAATAAACAGTTTCCATTCTAGTCCCAAGGCCCTCACTGCTGTGACTGTCATTGGAGCTAAGGAAATATAAGAGTTCAGAAATAAAGGAAAGGACAAAGCATGGAGAGCAGCAATATTTGAGGGAAGATGACAGGTCAGATCTGGCTATATAGTGACTTCCCTGACTTAAAATATCTTCCCTTATACTGCCTGAATTCTTTACAAATAGAGTAATTTGTATTAAAGTATTATTTTCAAAATGAAGATGTCAAGAAGAGATTACTGGCCACTTACACCTTTTAGTTGACATCATCAATACTTATGGAATGGGAGTTTTAATGCAGTGGGTAAATTAAATAAATTTTGAAATATGCAATATTTTGGAAGGTGCAGCAGGCCTGGGCAAGGTCACAGTTGGGAGTAGGGGTATCTTAAGGTAATTTGATAGCACTGGAGACCTAGGGAAAAGAGCATTTGTAGGAGAAAGTGGGAAAGATAAAGATATCAGAGTGGGACAATGCTAAAGACAATCTCTGCCAGTTAATTTTTCCCCCGAGGTAATGCCTATGCCCAGGAAAAGGAAAGCAAATTACCTTTCTTCTCTTATACTTATCAACCCTCAGTTTCTGAGGCCCAGGACTAAAGCCACTACTATATTTTAGGTACATTATGGAATAAAGACGCTTTTTTTTGGTTTTTAGTGTAACCGAGGAATTTAACCATCCTTTATGATGTTAGTTCTGAAAAGAAATTATTTCTATCAATCTATCCTGCCCTACACGAAAACAGAAAGATAAGGGGATAAAGAAGGGTGCAGTGATAGAAGGGAGGGCAGATTAGAAGAAGAGATATTCAGAATCCACCCTGTCTTGGGGTTGGGGGAAGGGAGAGATGGGGAGAAAATTTGGAACTCAAAATCTTATGGAAGTGAATGCTGCAAACTAAAAATAAATTAATTAATTAAAAAAAGAAATTATTTCTAACTTAAAAAATAATTCAAAACACATTTTATAAATTTAAAATGTTTTTTAACTTCGGGATTTTTGATATAACAGACTGCTGGCAAAGTTAGAAATTCAGGAAAAGTTTTCATTTACATAAACTAAAGGTATTTTGTAGGAGCTGAAAGGCAATGCTTCTAGTCATGATTAGAATGATGAAACACATTTTTCATGACTGTCCCCACAATGCCTGGCTGATTACTTCATAGAGATGAAAATCTACACACTAGCTAAGTATCTTTACATTGGAAAAGCAACTAAATCAGTTG
Organism: Vombatus ursinus; assembly: GCF_900497805.2. Lineage (NCBI taxonomy): Eukaryota > Metazoa > Chordata > Mammalia > Diprotodontia > Vombatidae > Vombatus > Vombatus ursinus. Next base: position 39,016 of record NW_020948840.1, on the reverse strand, counting down.
AGATTGCATAAGCTTTAATTTAATGTAGTGGGAAAAGTTATATGTATATTATAAATATGATTAAAAACAATGCAAAGTTAATTATAACAGACCTTGGCAAGTGTTCCCTCGACGCAGTATCCCGCTATAATTACACCATTTCTTTTATCAGTACACCAACTTTCAAATAATTCTCTGGATAAGCCACTCTGCATCATCCCTGGTGAAGCCATCACAACACTTGGGCCAATGTCATCAAAATGATCCATGCTCTGAGGGAAAAGAGATATAAAAGGTATGCTAATCATTAGTGTTTAAATATAATATATAAATTTTATAAAGGATGTTGTTTTTTTAAGTGTATCATACATATCAAATAGTAAGCCTGATGAAATGAATCACCACTGAAAGATACTTAATTAGCTTAACTGACCAGTAAAGTAACAACAAATTTGAGTTCTTAAGCTTCTGAACAATTCAAAGCAAGAATGGTAGGGATGGCCCAGAGGAGGGGGCTTAAAACTTTTTTTTTTTCCATCATGGAACCCCTTTGACAATCAGTGAAGCCCATGGACTCCTTCTCCAAATTATGTTTTTAAATGCATAAAATAAATTTATGGAAATGTCAAATTTCAGTTAGAGGTTAATAAAAATAAAGATGTAATATTTTTCCCATTCAAGTTCACAGACCCCTGGGAATCTATCTACAGACCTTTGTGTGTGTGTATATACATATATATTTCTGCAGATCTCAGGTTAAGAACTTCTGGCCTATAAAGTACAAATTACATTATTTTTTTAGGTCAATAATAACAATGTTACAATGACCAATAGTTGTTCACAGGTGGAAAGGAAGCTACGGAAATTATAAGAAAGAAATATAGGAGGAACAAAAAGAATAGGAAAAAAATAACAGTAGTAACTATTGGCTTAAAAAGAATTTCAAAACAGTGATTAGAATTAGATTTCAGAATAATGACTATGCTATTAAGATGAATTTTTCAGAGTTTTCTCTTATAGACACATAAAATTTTGAGTAGATGTTATCCCAGAAAAAAGTGACTTGTTAATTCGAGGACTACAAAAACGGTTCAGAAACAACACTTAAATTGTAGCTCCGGTCTCCTCTCCCCTCCCCCCCATTGGAAAGGGTTAAACAATAATGTTATAGTGGTAAATTTCTTCCCTGAAAAATCAAACTACTGTGATATCATCCAAATCAGACATAATTTGAATGCTTTTGAACTGTCTTATCACTAAAAATTTAACTATGATTCTCATTAATGTTTTTTTTTAAGTCAAGAAAAAACACAGTTTATTCCAGGTTCTCAAAGTATGGTGCCCTTGAAAAAACACTGGATTTCCTTCATTTGCCACTGCTTGGTTTCTATTATCATTTTCATCATGTCCCACCCAGGAGGTTGCTTCAGCTTTCCCACTCAAATCTCAACTGCTTCTGCCTTTCTTTGCCAGTTAAAATTTTAACTGAGTAAAAACTTCTCCCATAGTCTCCCTTTGCAGAGGGTTCAAAATCCCAGTCATCTCTTCATTAGCCATCAGTGGCTCTGCTTGGTTTTGACTTTACCATCACACTGTCATTCTTCCACACTGCCTTAATCTCTAGGCTTTTTAGTTTCCTTTTGGGTACTGTCTTTCTCCATCAGATTAGAAGTTGAGGGCAAGGATTGTCCTTTTTAAGATATTTTGTATCCCCAGGACCTAACGCAATGCCTGGGAAATAGTGGTAAATATCATATACAGTTTGATATTTAGTAGTAGTAAACTTATCATATGGATTTGGAGTCAGAAGACTTATATTCAAATCTTGACTTTGCTACTTATCTCTGTTTGATCTTAGGCAAGTCAGTAAACCCTTTTGGGCCTAAGTTACCTTATCTATAAGATGAGATTGTACTAGATGACTTTTAAAGTCCCTTCTGGCTATAAATATCATGATCATATCAGTTAAAAATTATGCTGTTAAGATAAACTTTGGCAAGAATTTAGTAATAAACTGAACTACAAAAACCTTCTAAACAGTAATGACAAAAGACAAAGTAGAATGGAAATGATTTTTATGCCCTATCAACATTTCTTTTTTCAAGATGTACTGACCTTGAGATTACTAATGTGTTTGAAAACAAAAGGATTGTTGATATTGATTTGTTTTCGGATTTTGTCATTCATGGCATTCACATAGGTCTGGTATACTGCCATACACTTCTTAGCCAAAGATGATGCATAGTATATTGGAATGTCATGGAGTTCTGGATGATTCTGCCAATATTCATCTAGAAAGAAATTTTACAAGGTAAAAATTCCACTCTACTAAAATGAAGATACCAAAATTTAAAGTCAAGATTTCATTTGAAGGTAAGCTTATATTTTTATCCTTATAAGACATTTTAAAAGCTCAAAGCACTATGAATAAAGCAAAACAAAACTACCCAACTTAAAATAGCTTAGGAAATTTTAAGCTAGTACTTCTTTACTAGGACCAACCTCTAATTTAGTCCTAAAACAAACCACTTACAACTCAAAGTAATTATTTAAACAGAGCACAAAATACACAGGATAAAGATTATTCCACATGTCTTTAGAAGGAATAATAAACACTGGCCAGCAAGTGGCTTAAATTTTGAACATATTTAAAACAAAAAAATGCATTATTAAGTGATCCTAATTAGTGGCTACGGGATCCTGGGCAACTCACTTGACATGTCAGTATCCTAGCCAGTGTCCAAGGATTCCTGCACTGGTAGAGGGAGTCTCCCCACCCCCAATCTAGGAGTACACTACACTTAATGTTAAACTTAATTTTCTTTAAACACTGGTAACTAGGCAAAATGATAACCATTTGATAATTACTAAAAGCGTCATGAAAAACAGGAAAGGCTAAGGGAAAAAAAAACCCTTTCTAAAAATTAAAATCTTTTCGTCATTTCTCATCTGGCTGCCTTTCTTTGAGACTTCTCTGACTTTTCCACCATGCCCTTGTGTTGGGTACATTCTCTCAACCCCCTCAACCTTTTAACCTTCCTTTTGTCGGTTATTTTCCCCTATTAGATTGTAAACTTTTTGAGGACGGAGACTGGTTTTTTTTGTATATGTGTCCTTAGTGCTTGGCCCAGAGAAGGTGCTTAATCAATGTTTACTGACTGACTGATTAGGAACTATATGGAACAGTTGGAGGGGCAAAAGACCTGGGAGTTAAGTGACCTCCTATTTATGATCAGCTACAACATTTACTACTGAGCCACTCTAGGATGACTTTCCAGCTTTAATTTACTTATCTGTAAAATGTGGGCAATAATATAGACAGTCCCAAAAATCTTAGTTCAGTTTTAAGCTATTAAACCTTAAACCAGTACTAAGATTTTTGGGCAACCCTGTATTTGAACAACCTACTCTTAAGGTAATGAGAAAAACATTTTGAAACTGTGACTTCATCAGTGCAGGGAACTCCCAGTATGGAAACTCCTTCCCACTTAAATATCAACTTTTGGCAATTTCTTTGCAGCTTATGGTGTTATGGGCTGCCTGGGGGCACTGAGAGATTGAGGAACCCGACCATGATCACAGAACTATTATAAGCCAGGGGCAGGATTTGAACCCAGATTTCTGATTCGAAAGCCAGCCACTAATGCTACATCACTGACTCAATTATAGCAGTACTTATCTGCCAAATTGCTGTTTATGTGATGATTTTTAATTCTGCAATTTTGAATATAAAAGCACATAAAATCAAAATCAAGAAAAATAAACCTTCCAAAACCTGGCAGATATAGGCATTCTTTTACACAATGAATTTAATTTGTTCCTTAATCAGGCACTCAGAGGGGCAACCATGTATAGCACTAAATATTTCAGATAGTTTAAGACTGTTTCTATGTCTTCTTCATAAATCGCATAGAACAGTCAACAAATTTGATTCTGATTATGCTTTTGAAAAAACTATTCAATACATCTTACACAAAGATGCAAAAATACCTAATTAAAAACAAATGTAAAATGTAAATTTTCAACCATGCATGGATTGAATTTTTGCTTTTTTTCCCTTGTTACACATTCAGCCATTCATTAGTTTTTCCACTAGACGACAGAAGACAAAAAAGAAAAAACTAAAAAAATAGTCAAAACCATTACTTACCCAAAATTTTTATATAGTTTGAAAAGAGGAAGAGGTTGAAATTAATGCCGACACTTTATATTATATGTTGGTCACATCAATGATAATCTTGCCCTTTAACATTATGGGTAACTGAGAAAGGTTTTTAATTTTTCAAATGTATAGGAAGGAAGCAGAAAGCTATATACGCTCATATCTCTTACTTGAAATGCTGGTGACTATTACTTTTTAGGCTTTTATAATACATAATCATAGAACTTGGAATTAAAAAAATTCAAAGGTAATTGAAAACTCCATTATGCTGAAAGGAATCATAGACAACAAACTCATAGTAAGAATAAACTTATATGTTCCAAAAGCCTTAGCATTTAAATTCATGAAGGAAACATCTGAGCTACAAGAAGATATGGGGAATAACAAGATAATGACAGGAGACTTCAATATCCCCTTCAGTTTTGTATGAATCTAACAGAAAGAGAAACAAATGGGACAAAATGAATAAAATGCCAGAGAAACTTGAGTTAAGACAGACGGCACCTTCTAACTGGGACAGCAAAAGGATATCTCACACACAGACACACACAAAATAGTGTGTGATGAATACAAAGAATGGAAAGATCAACTATGAACTGATGTAGTGTGAAATAAGCAGAGCCAAGAAAATATACAATAACTACAACAAAAACATAAAGAATACACGCCAAAAAAAAAAACTGTGGAGGAGGTGGGAAGTTCACAGATGTTACACACTGTACATGTTCTTTGACTTTTTCAATATATCATTAATTTGTGCTTTTTTTTTTTAATCTTCTCTAAAAAATACTTTTGTCATTTGGAATGGCTCTTTGGGAGAGGAAAAAAGAAGGGAAAAGATATTTGGGATGATTATGGTGAAGTAAGAAATAGAAAACATCAATAAAAACTTTTTTTTAAAAAAAGGTATCAGCAGCAACAAAAATGAGCTGTTTAATAAAACATATCCTTACTTGTCAAACTATCATTGAGAATGTAGCGCTTAAAAAAAAAAAAAGGTGGAATAGGGTGCATTTCTAAGTAATTAGAAAGATAAATGTCCAGAAGCAGAGAATGTCTGTGTCAGGAAGGTGGAGAGAAAAAGACCTTCCAACAAAAGGAAAAGAAAAAGGGCTACATTCTACAAGGAATGAAGACAAGTACTATAAGGTGAGAGGTCATCCAGCAAGTTTCAAGGAAGGAGAGACAAATATTGATGACTGGTGACTCACTGTTGAAGAGTACTGGGGCGACTGTATCTATTGGACATTAACAATAAAAAGGTCTTCTGTCTTCTCAGAGAATGGTGGAGAACACAAGAACTGTCAAACCTGATAACTACTACATAATTTGGGTAACTCAAGTAAGCAAAAATCAATGCTACCAGAAAGAATCTGAGAAGTACTGTTAAATATGATAAAGTCTGGGGTAAGAAAATGAAAACCTTTTTGAAAGGCACAATAGATATTGTGCCTCTCAACATTACTAATAAAGGGCAAGGGCTTCAGAAGAGAAATACATATATAAGAAGTTAAGACCAGCTAGTTAAGACGTGTCTGAGAATGCATCTGGGATGAGGGCTTCAAATATAGAAATAATGTGTTTTTTATCAGGGATAGAATGCAGTTAACAATGATTAATAAAAATTAATTTGGTCTTGTAAATCTAATTTAAAAAAGGCTTTATACTGAAAAAGGAAGGGAATGGGAAAAAATGACTATGTGTACCACCAATGCTAGATATCCTAAAGTAGTTACAATGTAGGAAGAACAGTAATAGAGTTGGGCAGAAAGTTATAGGAGACTAAATCCAAGAGTCCACAATAAAACTCATGATCTCACATATTTATACAGAAATGAACAAAGCATGGGTAACAAGAAAAATGAAACAGAAAGCTTAACTCAAAAATAAAATTTGACAGTATAAGCACCATTGGAACACATGCCTGAAATATGATTCAGGAAGCATCTAACCTTATTCAAAAAAAGAAGGTGGGGGGTGGGAGGCAGTGGAAAGGCATTATATATTATGAAGACTAATTCACATATGGAGACACAGCAATCCTGAGGCGAAAAATATCAAGGAGAGCATTTTGGTCAAGACAATGCTGTCAGAAACAAAAGTAATACTGACATCAAAATGTACATTATACCACTGGTAACAAATTCAAACAGAAATAAAGGCCACTAATCTGTACATAAGGATCCCTGAAGGTCACCTACTGACTTAATTTTAAAATGTGATGTTTGTTTTATTTTTATTTATTTTGTTAAATATTTCCTAGTTACAGTTTAAGTGTGATTATAGCCACACTTGGGATTACAGCAGGTATGCAGGCTGCATGTTTGACTCCTTTGCCTTAAGACAATCTGAACAGAAAGAGGGAACAGAGAAATATTACAAGTGTGGCACAGAAGCAGGATATAGTAGTGATAGGGAACTTCAATAATCTGGACATTCTAATAAAGATGTACAGCTATTAATTTCTTGACATGCCTTAAAGATAATTTTATCTTTAAAGAAGAATACTAATGAGAGAAACTATCATTCTGGACCTCACCACCAAGTAATCAGTTACTAAAACAGGGATGATGGAAACCTTGGGGGCATGTGTGTATGTGTGTGTGTGTGTGTCTGTCTGTCTGTCTTGGAATTGTAAGAGACAAGAAGATATCATGACATACAGCTTAGATTTCGGAAAGCAGACTTCAAGTAAGTTCAGGAAGAATGAGAAACCCCAAAGAATGAGATTCTGAAGACATGCACTGAAAATTCTCCAACTACTTTAGATTTTCGAGACATACATACAGGTATGTATTACAAGGAAATGAAATTAAGGTATTAAATTAAGAAGCAGCACAAAAGTACAGCATGGAATTGGAAGAATAATAGCAGGAATTTCAAAACTCAGAATAACCCAAGGCTGGTAAAATATGCCAAGAATAACAAAAAGCATTTTTATAAAAAACTGTATTAGGAAAAAGGAGTAGGACATCTGCTTAGGGTAGTTGGGATGACGAAAACTGCTGACAGAGAGAAAGCAGAAGTACAAACCTATTTATTTGGCTTCTACTTTTTCTACAGGAGAATAATATTTAGAATGGAAAGAATAGATCAAAAATGGTTACTAGGAAATTGATACCTAAGATAACTAGAGAAATAGTAATATAGCACTTAACTACCCTTTATGAGTTCAATTCACCAGTGAATCAAAAAACACTTATTAAGCACCCACTATGTCCTAGGGTCCGTGCTAAGCACTAGGTATATAAAGGCAAAAGTGAAATAGGGCCTGCCTTCAGTGACCTATAAGGGGAAACAATGTGCATGTAGTATATATGGTATATACAAAATACATGAGATAATTTTGGGGTGAAAACACTAGGAGCTTGGGAAGGGGGAGAGGAATCAAGAAAAGATTCATGCAGAAGGCGGCACTTGAAACGAACCTTACAGATGGCTAGAGACTCTAAGAGGAAGAGGTGAGGCTGGGCTCAGAATATTCCTGGAAAATGAATGAACAGGCAAATATGACTGTTAAAGCATTATCAGTGACTTCTGAAAGATTATGGAAAATAGGAAAGGTACCACAGGAGTTGAGAAGGACAAATACTGCCCTTTATTTCCAAAAAAGGGCAAAGAATGGAGTCTTGAAACCATGGGCCAGTGAGTTTCACCTTGATCCTGGGAAAGTTATAGAAGGTATTAGTAGAGGCATGGTTAGTGAATATCTACAAAAGGAAACAGCAATTACCAAAATGGTGTAATTAAGAGTAGGTTCTTTCCTTTTTTTGGACAGGTTAATAGACTGGCAGATAAGGAAAAACTAGCTAGTTAGAATTTACTTCAATTCCAGAAAAGCATTTCACAAAGTCATGTTATACTTATAGAAGAGAAAGGAAAATGTGGGATAGATGAATCTATATTTGGATAGATTTGAGAATGGTTGAATGGCCAGACTCAAAGATTAATCATTAAATGACACAACATCAATTCTGAAGGAGGTAGCTAATGGAGTATTTCAGGTATCTAGTGCTTGGGCTGACATGGATAAAGACATAAGGTAATCTTATTAAATGTGAAGGTGACACAAAGATGGGAGGGATAGCTAAACACACTAGGTGACAGCCAAGATTATAAAAAGACATTGACAGGCTATAATATTGGCCTGAATTTGAAGAGATGGTGGAAAGATCATTCATTCTAGAGTTGCAAGACCTGCCACTTGTTACCTGTGTGATGATACAGGTAAAATTTATATACTGCCTTAGGCTAGTACCTTAGCCTCTTGGGGTCTCAGTTTGCTCATCAATAAAATAAAAGGGTGGACCAGATGATCTTTGCTCTCTCTTCTAGATCTAAACTTATAATCCAAATGCTATCCACATCCACAGAAAGAATATGGAGTCTGAATGCATATGGAAGCATACTATTTGCTCTCCTTTTCTTTTGTTTTGTTTTATTGCTTCATTCTTGTGGTTCCTCCCATCAGTTCTAATTCTTCCTTACATCATAATTAATGGGAAATATGCTTAATATGAATGTATAAGTAGAGCCTATATCAGATTGCATGCAGTCTTGGGGAGGGGTGAGGAAAGGGAAGGGGAGAAAATTTAAAACTCAAAATCTTATGGAAATGAATGGCGAAAAACAAAAATAAATAAATAATTAATTTTTTAAAAAAAGTTTGTGGAAATTCTGAATAAAGCTTTGGTAAACTACTAAAAAAAATAAACAAACTTATAATCCATTAAAGTCTTAAATCTGGGCCCAAAAATTGATTCTGCAAGTGCAAAATGGGAAACACGAGGTCAGACAACACAAGTTATTCTGCAGAAGATCTGAGGGTTTTGGTAGAATGTAGATTTGAATTGGAATTAGAATTTGGTTGATAATGTATCCAAAGAGGCCAATATGATTTTAGGCTGCATTAGAAGAGGCATGGTGGTTAGGATTGGAAAGGTAAAAATTCTGTTGCAACCTAGGAGGAGGCAGAAGGACAGGTGACTTGGGAAGAAAAATATGGTTTGAAGAAACATTGCGAGGAGAGCTGATCAGAGAAAAACAAAAAGGAATGACTATCAGCAGTGAGAGCTAAAATGGTATTAGAAAACAAATTTGTAGTGGCCCCCATCAGCATGGTTTTGTGACTTTGTCCAGCATATAGCAACATTCAAACAAGAGCAGATAAGGTAGAATGTGAAAATAATCCAAAACAGAATTCTAGAAAGGGGTGAATGGCAACAGAGAAAGGGGAATTGGGGGTGGGAGGGAAGAATTAAAGAGTTGGGGATGAAACAGCAAATCTGACTTCAAGTTGTATTTCAGTTGCTTATTTAATTTGGTAAATCACTTCATCTCCTTAGTTCTCAATTTCTTGATTGGTTAAAATGAGGATAACGATACCAGTCATAGTGAGATAATACACGTTAATGCACTTTGTAAATTTAAAGCAGCATAATGGCTGTCAGGTATTGCAGTCTTAGAGAATAAACTGAGGATGCTGTACAAATACAACATATCCTCAATATATTTATTTGAGGATGCTTTCTGTAAATATCTTTTAAAGTTTACTATTATTATGCCAGAGCGGGCAAACATACCTAAAATCAGAAGAAGTTCTTGAGCTCGTCCCAGAGCAAAGACAGGAATGAGACCTCTGCCGCCTCTATTCACAATGTCATGAACAGTGTTACAGAATCTTGCCTCTCGCTCTTCTCGTTTTTCATGAATGTGAGTCCCATATGTAGATTCCTAACATAGTTCATAAACAGATATCAGAACAATGAGACATACATCCAACCTCAACTGGCCTAAAAAATAAGAATGACACTTTAATAAAATTATCCCTCCACCATGATATGTTTGCACACGTTTAAGACTAACCTTAAGTGAGATCAATAATGACAGCTAGCATTTATGCTTATAAGTTTGCAAAGTGCAGTACTATATGTTATCTCATTTGATCTGCACAACCCAGGTGTTGTGGGTTTCCCACTATACACATGAAGAAACTGAAGCAGACAGTGGTTAAAGTGATTTTGCCAGGCTCACACAGTAAGTGTCTGAGGCTGAATTTGAACTCAGACTTAAGAATGTGATTGCAGACTCCAAATTTGATGCTCTTACCCACTTTGCGACATAGTTGACAAGAAATGATGAAAATAATTCAGGAAGATTTTCAGAAATTTTTTCCTGAAATTGAGGTCATTTATTTGCCTTGTAATATTTGCCTTAATAATGGGAAGCAGTGGAATCTTCTTTACTAATTTCAACGCTTGGTTTTATCAGTACAACTATCAACAAGTAAATGAAAATTGAAAAGATTCTCACTGCTCCTAGAACAACAAGGCAGAGAGTTGACGCTACTCTAGGCCCGGTAAGGACATAACAAGACAGACATTAGTGAGGAAAGACCACCAACAGCTAGTGCTCAAAAAGGTTTTGAAGAGGCAGCTAGGTGGCACAGTGGATAGAGCACCGGCCCTAAAGTCAGGAGGAGGAGGACCTGAGTTCAAATCCGGCCTCAGACTAAACACTTGACACTTACTAGCTGTGTGACCCTGGGCAAGTCACTTAACCCTAAGTGCCAAAAAAAAAAAAAAGTTTTGAAACACAAAATTAGTCTATTACTGAATCTCCCTAAGCTGACATTTTATCATAATCAACAAGCATATGCTCCAAAAGGATCTGTGATTTCATAAGGTATTCCCTCTTACCATGTGAATCACAGTTGTTGCCAACTAAGCATTAGATTCTTAAAACTTAGTTATCCCAGTTTTGAAATGACAAACAGTAGGTTAATGGGTGATATTAAAAGATTTTCCACTCTGACAGGACCTGCCACAGCTCACATTTTGTTTGCCCTGCCTTCAAGAATCCATGGTAACCTCCATGACATAATGAGGCACTAGGGTAGGAGGATAGAACTTTACAGACATGAAGTTAGGTTGTTATGGTAAACCTAAATCAATACCTGACGTTTTTAGTTCAAAAGTTCAGGTTAACCCATAAAAGCTGAGTATTTTCCTCATATCTAGGGAAAAAATATTTCATCACTTTTTAAAAAAATATACAATCCAATTTCTACATAATTCACATCACCTTTTATACTAGTTCAACAAACAAAAGACAAAAACTCTCTCACAGCAGATGTCTCTCTGTAAGGGGCAATAAGGGTGTAAAGGGAAATCTAGGGAATGTAAAAACAAAAGATAATAAAAAAATCTGTTAAAATGAAGAAACCACTAATACTCACAATAATAAGAATATCTGGTTTAATATTAGGAATTTCAGCTGCCATTAAGTGCCTATCTTCTTGTCTTGAGAAGTCACCTGTGTATAAAAGCTATGAGAGACAAAAAACTTAGTTGGGAAAGGAATTAGGATTTTGGAAAGACATTTTATAATTAAGCCAGTAAAATCTAGGAATGATTGTGTATATGTATATTCATAAGTTAAAAAAAAAATCAAGTTAAAAGCTGCAGTTAGGTTTTAAATAAGCTAGATTTGATGGGAAAAAAATAATGGCCTATATTAAAATCAATATGCTACCTTGCAACTAGACTTCTCAGTATTTAATCCTAACTTTTTTCTATTCAATCTTATTAGAGATTGATGCAAATAGAATAAACATCCTTGCTAGCCTATCTTCTCTCCCTTTCTTCTTCCCTCTGGGAGCACAGTCTGGTGACACGGCTGTCAAATTATCTCTTAATGTAAAATGAATATAATACCAGAGGTTGTTCCCTATCAAATTACCTAGGAAATTGTCTATACAGCAAAGGCAAGTGGATGAAGACCATGCTACTTCAGCTTATTTTTTAATCTTTGAAATTTTATTTTATTGTTTTGAACTACAAATATTCATTACAAGAACTGATGTACCCAGCTGGATCAAAGCAGTAAACCCCATTAAAGAAAATGTTCAAAGCAAATAAAAACAGGAAGATCAACACTTATATGTATATATAACCAAGTATAATGGAAATGTGAAGCATCACAGTATTTCCACTTTCTATATCTGATGGCAAAATGGAAGATCGGCAACTAAAGTCTGATTCCAGATATTACACGTAAGTTTTAAGTGTCTTAACACTTGGCATGTTTTAAGAAATTTGCAATATTACATTGTAGCTGGAAACATATTGATTTCTCCTGAAAAAATCTTCACAAGTTTATGATGTAGGTAGTTAAAAAAAAAACAAAAAAAAAAACTTCTCACTTTACAGCCAGGATTTGAACATATATGTCCCAACTCTTATACTTCTTTCCATTAATACTACAACTTATCTACATAAGAAGATACATAGTACCTTTACACCAGCGATCTCAATCATAAACATGGCTGCTCCCAGAACATGGCCTGCATGATAACACCAAAATTTGATTCCTGCAACTTCTTTTACTTCATGAAAGTTGATAGTTTCAATTTTGTCCATACTCTCTTCTAAATCTGTCTCAGTATATAGCATGTCATCTGCTGATATGTTACTAAAATTTTAAAAACCAGAACATGAAGAACAAGATTAAATATTTTTTTCTGATTTAAAGAAATCCTAGAAAACTGTTCTCTGATGACATATCTAAAACTATTCCATTTATTTATAGAGAGGAAGGGGGAGGGGGGGAGAGAGAGAGAAAGAGGGATGAGGAAGGGGGAGGGGGGGAGGGAAAAAGAGAGGAGGGGGAAGGGGGGTGAGGAGGGGGGGAGGGAAAAAGAGAGGAGGGGGAAGGGGGGTGAGGAGGGGGGAGGGGGGAGAAGGAGAGAGAGAGAGAAAGCGAGAACGAGGAGGGGGAAGAGGGAACCGGGGAGGGTAAAGGGGCAGAGAGACCACAAGAGAGGGATGGAGAATGAGAGGACAGAGTCTTTCACTATTGTCTTTTTATCCGGAGCATTTAGTACAGCAACTTATCTTATATAGTGGAGGTGTTTACTGTCTGAAGTAAACTGAAAAAGGGGCTGGGAAAAGACTACCATTAAAGAACCAGCTTACCAAAATTTGGATAGGATTATTACTAAGAGGTTGGGCAACAGGTGATAAAATGCTTTTGGCCCAAACAATTCACAAAACAATTTCCTAAGGTATGGAGCAGTTTAAATCTGATGGAGGGAGGGTCCATATGGATGAAATAATGAGTCTCTGAGGATTAGTGAGCACTCTGAATAACAGGCAGTATGTGGTACAAAGGAAAAAGCACTGGCTCCAGAGTCAGAGAACTTGGGTTCAAATCCTCCCGTGGAAGCTTTCTACTTGTATGGTCCTAGACAAGTCATGTTCATCTCTCAGGGCTCCAGTTTTCTCACCCATAAAATGTACGGGTTGAAGGCCCCGAGGGTCCTTCCAACTCTAGATCTAGGACCCTAGGAACATGGCTTAAGAGTTAGTGGCTGATCAGAGGAATAGATTAGGTATACAACATACAGAAGCGAGTAAACACAGTAGCCTACTGTTTGATAAACCCAAAGATCCCAGCTACTGGGGCAAGAATTCCTTAGGTGACAAAAACTGCTAGGAAAACTGAAAGCAGAAAGTAGGCAGTGACCAACCTCTCACATCAGGTACCAAGAAGAATTCAAAATGGGTCCATGAGTTAAATATAAAGGGTAATATCATAAACAAATTAAAGGAACATGAAAGTAATTACCTGTCAGATCTCTGAAAAAGGCAAGAGTTTATGACTGAACAGGATAGAGAGGTTCACAAGGTAAAATGGCCAATTTTAATTTCATAAAATTCTAAAGTTTTTGTACAAAAAAGTCCCAGTCCAGCCAAAATTAGCAGAAAAGCAGGAAACTGGATGAAAAATATTTACAGCAAGTTTCTCCAATAAAGGTCTCATTTCTAAAATAGATAGAGAACTGAGCCTAATATATAAAAATAGGAGCCATTGAACAATAATGATCAAATAAGATGAACAGGCAGTTTTCAGAGGAAGAAGTCAAAGCTATTGATAGTCACATGAAAAAAGAAATGCAAATTAAAACAACCCTGAAATACTACCTCACATCTATCAGACTGGCTAAGAAAAAAGAAAAGAAAAATAACAAATGCTGAAGAGGATGTGGGAAATTAGGTTCACTGACACACTGCTGGTAGAGTTGCGAACTGGTCCAACTGTTCTGGAGAACAATCTGGAATTATGCCTATAAAATCGCGTATACTCTTTGACCCAGCAATACCACTACTAAGGCTACACCCCAAAAAGATCAAAGAAAAGGAAAAAGGACCTATATGTACAAAAATATTTAGAGCAGCTTTTTTTGTGGTGGCAAAAATGGGAAACTGTAATTTGCAGAATGGCTGAACAAGTTAAAGTATATGAATGGGATGGAATACTATTCTGCTATAAGAAATAATGAAGGCTCCAGAAAAATCTAGGGAGATTTATATGAACTGATACAAAGTAAAGTGAGCAGAACCAGAGAACAATCTACATAGTAACAACAATATTGTAACAAGAATCAACTATGAAAGACTTAATAACTCTGATCAATTCAATGATCCACCACAACTCCAAAGGATTCATAATGTAAAGTTCCATCCACCTCCAGATACAGAATTGATGGATTCAGGACATAGATTTTTTTCCCCCTTCTTTATTTTTCTTGTTTTTTTGTTTCAAAACATGGCTGATGTGGAAATGTTTTTCATGGCTTCATATGTATAATGGGTATCAGATTCTTACCTTCTCAATGGGTAGGAGAGAGAATTTGGAACTGAAAATAAAAATTTTTTAAAAGAAAAAGGAAAATGATTTATAGCCATATGATACTCCAAGGTCACAAAGTTCTAATGAATATACTATCTCATTTGATTTTTTGAGTTCTGGTGAAGGTACTGTATTATTCATATTAGATTACATCGCAAGATTCTTCTAAGAATCAACTGAAATCCTATATCAAAAATATTCTGTAACCATAAAATACTATATAGGTACAAGCTACTGTTTCTTAAGGGGCAGCTGGTTGGCACAGTCTCATTAAGAGTACCTTATCTGGAGGGAAGAAGACTCATCTCCCCAAGTTCAAGTCTGGCCTCAGACACTTACTAGCTGTGTGACCCTGGGCAAGTCACTTCACTGTTTGCCTCAGTTTCCTCATCTGTAAAATGAGCTGGAGAAGAAAACTGCAAACCACTTCGCCAAGAAAACCCAAATGGGGTCACAAAGAGTTGGACCTGACTAAAATGACTCAACAACAAACTGTTATTCAACTATTATTAGTAATTACTATTAGAGAAGCAAGTTCATTGTCCAATGTTCAAAACTGACAGGAATGATAGCACACTGACTGCCAAGACATGAACTCAGGACTTCTGATGTGAAATCAAGCGGCTTTCCAACATAACACAGAATTTCCTTAACATTCTGGATATAATTCTTACTAGAATTTTATAATAAAGTTTTGTTACTTTAAAACTTAAAATTGGATAACTTCATGAAATATGTTGCATGGATTAGCAAATTATTTTTTTTTTAGGTACAGCTGGGGATAACCAAAATAGCTACATGATTAGATGTAGCTAAAGAATAAACACAGTGAGTGAATAGGAACAAATGCCAAAGAACTTGTTTTGTAATTTTAAAACTCTTAAGAATTTCAAAATGTACTTTGCCTGAAAATTACGCAAATACATGTTTCAGCATAACCCAGACCTTTATAAAAAGTAGTATATGTTGTGCGGGAAAGACATTTTCCAAAACTAAATCCAAATAACTAAACATGAGAATACAATTATCCACTTGTGTACGTTGTGGTTCAGACCTGTGATTTCATTTGCCTCATCGTCTTAGAGGGCTACCTGGGACACTGGAGGTTAAGAGACTTGTTAGAGTATGACAGAGGTTAGACCTGAACCCAGAACTCCCAGACATAATGGCCAGCTGTCTATCCACTATACCATGCTGGTTTTTTATGGGTACACACATATTAACACAAATTATAAGTAAACCACTCTGGAGTTAGACATAATAATCCTTTTTTTTTTTTTTAAGGCAATTGGGGTTAAGTGACTTGCCCAGGGTCACAAAGCTAGTACGTGTCAAGTGTTTGGTCTGAGGCCGGATTTGAACTCAGGTCCTCCTGACTTCAGGACCAGTGCTCTATCCACTGCACCACCTAGCTGCCCCTAGACATAATAATTCTAATCTTTTAACATATAACTCAGGCTACAAGTAACATAAAAACTATTTGTAATCTTTCTAGTAAATAGGAGTGAATTTTTTTCTGACAAATCATGTGGACTTCAATTATAATTAACAACAATTACTGACATTTATATCCCACTTGAAAATTTATAAAAAGGGGCAGCTAGGTGGCGCAGTGGATAGAGCCTGGATTCAGGAGGACCCGAGTTCAAATCCAGCCCCAGACACATAACACTAGCTGTGTGACCCTGGCCAAGTCACTTAACTCCATTGCCTAGCCAAAAAAAAAAAAGGGGGGGGGAATTTACAGAAAGTTCTTTACATGCATACGTCATGTGAGTCATACAACAACTCTGTGAGGGAAGATACTACAGGTATTTTTACTCCCACTTTACAAACGAGGAACTTGAGGTTCAGAGAAGTTACTGACCTGTTAGGGTTACACAGGTCATGTCAGAGGTCATATCTGAACCCAGATCTTTGATTCCAAGCTCAATATTTTCCCCACTATGTAATAATTGTCTTAGAAGTATGATAATGACGTAAATATTTGATTCCTTCCTCACCTTGGAAGGAACAATATTTCAGTAAACACTGACCTATTACTGTGATTACAACCTACACTGCGGTATTGTAGAAAGCCATATTTAGAGGGCTAAACATGGCCAGTGTGGGAACCAATAACAGTGTGAATATAACAGGAAAACTCGAAAAACCTCTGTCACTGTATGAGAAAAGTCACCTATATACAGTTTTGTAGCAACTCACCTAACTTTGACATAATCTGAAAGAAGCCATCTGTAAATAGCTTTTGTAGCATGAGTCATAAATGTTCTTCCTTTGAAACTTGTCTTCTGCAGAAACCAAGGTAAGGCACCACAGTGATCTAAATGAAAACTTAAGACAAAAGGAATGCAGTTGATACGCTTGCAGTATTACTTAGCATAGTTAATTTAAAATATCACACATAAGACAAAACAAAAAGTTGCCATAACAAGATCCAAACATCTGGCAATTTGGCATACTAATCAGGCATTATTGATCTACGGCAGTGGTTCTCAAACTTCTTTTTCTTATGGTACAGTATTCTTTGCTACAGAATTATGGAACACTAAAATTTTAAGCTGGAGACAATACAGAAAGTCAGGCAATGTTTGCACGTTCAGATTCTCTTTAATAAGCTCAGCCTTTTTTTGTCGAATTCTTTGTTACTTCAAAGTCTAATACATTTTGAAGTTAGTGCATTTTTATAATAGGCAAATTTTGCTTACTGAATGAATATTATACTTGTCATGCTATACTTTTCTGGGTTTCTAAAATCTATATCAAGCAAAATTATTCACAACTTTTCTTTTATGTACAATAGCATAAAAATAAAAATTTCACAGGCTACCTAGTGAAACCTGTGGCACACCCTTCGAGAACCACTAATCTGTGGCTATTGTTGAGAAAAGAAGTAATATGGGCAAAGGGAAGAAAAAAAATGCACCCAAGTTTGGTAGACAGGACGAATTTTTAATACTTCTGAATAGTAATAACTAGAGAAAGAAGAGGTTTATCATAGCTAGAGTTAAAATAAATATTAAATAATTTGGTTATCTCATCAGCTCCAACAGGATCAATTATTATCTCTACACAGATGATTTTCAAATCTATTTGTCCAGCCTTTGTCTTTCTTGAGCTCTAACCTCGTACTAACAACCGCCTACTGGACATTTCAAGCTAATGTCTCATAGATATCACAAACTCAACATGTCTAAGACAGAATTCATTATCTCAAATCCCACCAATTCTCCTTATTTTCTGCTAAGGATACCACTATCCTTTTTGTCTTCCAGGTTTGCAATCTCAGTGACATCTGGTTTCTCACACTCATTCATCCGACATATTCCATCAGCTGCCAAATCTCTCTCCATAACATCTCGCAGACGCACCCCCTTTTCCTGGTTCACACAGCTACCACCCTACTTCAGGTGCTTATCATCTCTCAACTGATTCTTACTTGGTCTCTCTGCCTCAAGTCTCTTCCCATGTTGACCCGTTTTTCACATAGCCAAATTCACTCAATGAATTTCTTAAAGTCCAGGTCTGATCATGTCACCTCCCAACTGATCCTCCAGTAGCTCTCTTTTACTTTCAAAAACAAACATAAACTCTTATTTAGCACTTAAGGCTCTTCACAACCTAGTCTTCCTCATTTTCCAGGTTTCTCACACAATCAGTCCCCTTCACGCACTCTATGGTTCTACCCATACTGGCCCTAGTTGCTGTTCCTCACACGACACTCCAACCTTACAATTTCTCAATGCCTTTGCAATGACTCTCCTACAAGCCTGCAATGCTCTTCCTCCTCCCTCAACCTCTTGGAATCCCTGATTTTCTTCAAAACTTAGCTTAAACACCCCCTTCTGCAGGAGGCCTTTTCCTGATCAACTAAGCTGCTAGTGCCATCCCCTTAGAAGCTACCCTGTACCTCTTTTGTGTATACAAATTTATATGTATGTTGTTTCACTTAGTTAAACATAAGTTTTTTGATGTCAGGGGCGATTTCACTTTTATCTTGTATCTCCAGTGTTCAGCACACAGTAGGCACTTAATAAATGCTTAGAAAAGGAAGAAGCTGTCAAAGTTGTTTGTTTTTTTTTTTACTGAAAAGTGGTACTCTAAATTGCCTTTTTCCACTTGAAAAATGAAAATAAATTTTGAAACGAGTCAAGACTTTTTGGAGAAAAGGGGCTATACCAAAAGGACTTCTGTATAGCATCTGTGGAAACAGCATGATGATTCTACAATGTCTCACAATAATATAATGTAATTAAGTTACTACAGAGAAAATCAGTTAAATTTTTCTATCTTTGCTAACATTTATTTGCTAACATTATGTACATAAGTCATTTGTAGCAATCTACAACTAAGGAATTTTACAGAATTTTATAATTTTACAGAATTTCAAAGCCCTATTTAAGAATTTTTGGTTTTAAAGCCCTTGCTTCTGTGCTTAGTTTGTTCAGACAAACTGAGCACAAAATTTCTTGTAGCAATACAAAAATCCCCAACTTAAAACAACACTTAGAGTGTTACAAATAAATTCAGATTTTTAAACAATGAAATGTCAGGCCACTATTTCTTTTTGCAAGATACCAAAGAATTACAAACCATTTACATCAAGGAATAGTTGGGACATGCTGGTAATTTACAGCAAAACCATGAAATATGGATCAAGTACTAATTAATGCAATACGTTCTTTTTGCATTGTACGTGGCACCATTCAATCTCATCTACCATTTTGCACAAGCAACCCTTTTAGGCTTCTGATTTTTACTCTACAAAAATTCACTGCACAATACCAATATGGAGTAGCACTGTGTTTCAGAGCTTTAATTAAGGAACTCTAAGGTAAAATAAAAAAGACAATCAAATGCATAAATAGAACAGATAGAAGTTTAAGAAAATATTATAGAATTAGAGCCACATGTAAAAAAGAAAAATGAATAAACAAAGCATTTATAAAACACCTACCATGTGCAAAGCACTTTGCTAAACACAGGGGATACAAACAGAAAAGTAAGACAGACCCTGTTTTCAAGGAGCTCACATTCATTCTAATGAAGGAGACAACATATACAGAAGGTTTCAGTTGCAAGTCAGATGGTCCTTGAGACACAAGAAGTTAATGCCTCTTTTTAAAAATTATTTTATATCACTATTCCTAGAACACTTAGGGGAGCTTAGTTCAGGGTCATAAGCTGTTCCCATCAGGATCTGACAGTGGTAAAGTGGTGATTTGACTTGCCTGGCACCTGACCTGTTGCCTCCTATCTCTCCCAAGTTGCTTTGCTGAGCTAGCCTAGTAAGTATGGCAGTTGGTGGGAATGGCACACCCTTTCTCCAAAGGAGCCATCCCCAAAAGATGGCTATGAGAGCAAGGTTGGAAGCAGGAATGATGATCTGGGGGGGAACTGCCACTCCCCGGGCTCCTATATGATTTTGCCTATTGTTGGCATCAGTTCAACAGCTGTAGCTTTTTTAACAATTTCTCTCCTCACTGTGGGAGCTGGGCTGGAAGTAGGTCTGAAAGGTGACACTGCTATTCCCGAAGCACTTGGCTTCAGGGTCCTGGACTCTGAAAGGAGATGGTGGTCAAGGGTAGTGGTGGGCAGTTTGACTTGCCCGGCACCTGCTGCCTCCTGTTTCTTCCTCAGGGTGCCTTGCTGCTTCAGCTAGCTTCCTAGAGATCACAACTTTTTCACTCAATGGTTCAACCCAACAAACATTTACTCAGCAACTGCTATATGCACAGCACTGTGGATACCAAGCTGAAAATGTCTTCTATAAGTGATACTACCTAAAAATAGATAAATAAATACAAGCACAGAGAAAGCACTATCAAACTGGGGGAAATCAGAAAAGGCTTCAGATAGGAAGTTGCTAATGATAAAGACTGTAAGAGATAGAAGTGAGAAGGAGTACATTCCAGGCAGGCGGTATAGTCTATGTGCACTGACTAGGATGGAATGATGAGCTCAGAGAATAGCTGGTGGTCTAGTCTGGCTCAAATGTAGCCTTGGTGAAGTAATATGAAATAGTCTAGAAAGGTAGGCTGAAGCCACATACTAGAAAGTTTACAGTATCACACTAAAGAGTGTATATTTTATCCTAGAGACAATAGACACACTGAAGATTTTTGAGCAGGGAAGTGACAAAGTCAGAAGCCAGCAACAATCCTAGTTGACATGAACTCCTTGGTAACCCATTAACTATGTAACCAAATGATCAATTTTTGCCATTTAGCTCAGTAAAGCAGATCTGATGAAAGGTAAGATAAAACAGAACATTTCTGTAAGACAGTAAAAGGTAAAATGTATTATATTATGTATATATGTATTATATGTAAAAGCATCAAAAAATCCCTAAGTGATATGCCAGCTCCCACTTAGATGTTAGTGCACTTTCTACTAGTATTAACATTCTACTAGTTAAACAGAAATTTTTAAAATATGAATAATCATTATAAAAAACACGCTTGAAAAAAAGATTATCTTCATTCAAGTTAAGACTTACTGACTAATTAAGAGGAGATCAATTTCAGCAGGATCTATCAAATCAATGTAAGGAAGAGCATCCATTCCTTCTAAGCCAGGATGAATTCCACAATCCAACTGTGAAAGAATTAGGGAAAAAATTCATAAAAATATCTTTGTATAATGTATAGTACAAATATATCTACTGAAAAAAAATCTATTAAAGTTGACATTTATCATTAATCTGTCATGTTTAAGATGGACAAAATATAATGGTGACAGACTCCACTTACCTATTTAATATGATTGATTTCTCAAAATAAATTCAAAGCTAGCTGTCTGACACAGGATGTGTCAAAGGTGGACCTTGAACCTACTCTTCCCAAATGCCTCACTAATATCACAGCAAATGAACTCTCCCAAAGAGTCAGAGAATGATTTGGTAAAAACTTTCTTCGTGGACATTAGACATCAATCATGAATTTCTGATCTTATGTGAATGAGGATTTACCCATAAGCCATTAAAAAACAGTTAAGTCTAATCATGTTTCTCTTTAAGATGAAGCAGAATAAAGGAGCTAAGGCTTTGTTTCATGCATTCAAGGTAGTCACTATCTTTGTATCAATCTCCCAATTTTTCCGGGTTGGAGAGGAAGGTTAGCTTAGTCACATGGTCTGCCTTTAAATGTATTTTTTAAACTAAATATCTAGAATCCTGGTTGGAATCTTTGCACATAATTCCAACCCACAGCAGCAGAACTGACAACCTTTTTAGAATTTATTCTAACATCTCTCTCTCTCTTTTTTTTTTTTTGGCTAGACAGTGGGGTTAAATGACTTGCCTAGGGTCACACAGCTATTAAGTGTCAAGTGTCTGAGGCCAGATTTGACTGCAGGGCCGGTACTCTAACCACTACACCAACTAGCTGCCCCTGGAATTTATTCTAAAAAGACAATCAGTTGGCAGATCTAGGTGAACATAATTTATTGCATTTTTGAGTAGCATGTTCCTAAAAGTGTATTATGTTAATGCTTTTACAAAAAACAAAGATGATTGTTTTAGATAGTAACAGATTTATACTACATATGTGTGTATGTGTGTGTATATATACATATATATTTGCAGTGGTTACCATTATTTTTCTTCCTTTGAACTCCAGAATAATACATGATCTTCCTACTTCTTGTCCAGCCCCACTGTAAAAAATAACAACAAAAGAAATGAACATTAATATCTGTGCAAATGTATAAGGCAAAACTTTAATAACAGCACAAAGCTAGGCTAATAAATCAATCTATGCTTTCCCCTCTTTTAAAAACAAAACATATTCTGAGGAGTTCTTAGTGAGAACTCCTCCTTAGGAATCCTTAAGGGGAAAAAAAAATTATAAAATTATCAGAAAAGGGAACAATCTAGGTTCAGGAAGTGAATGTGTATGAGTTCAAATGCATGCGTTTAAATTTCTGAAGAGCTTATGTTATAGAGCTAGAGATCAAAAGTTAAATTTAAGTTTCTGAATGAAAATCTTGACAAAGTAATTTTAAAGTGTCCAAGTTACAGTGATCGTTTTTTTTTTTTTTTTTTTTCAGTTAAATAGATTGTGATATGTATAGATCCAGGAATATTTCAGCATTTTACAAAGAAATAAAATTTATCAACTAATACAAAACAGCAACTGGAATTTACCAAATAAGCTGAAATTAAAATATGACTGGAATGTCTCTTTTTTTCCTCTGAAGTATTCAAATTTCTCCTCTTTGCTAGTATCTTTCTCAAAAATTATCTTGTTAAATTTATTATAAGTCATACTTTTAAACTCTTCTAAGTTGCTTCTGTGTGTGGCTACATTTGACTCATCCTTCAAAGTCCAGCTCAAGTCCCACTGCCCCCATTACGACTTACTTCTCCAAACTTTGTAGTTGATGTTGATCTCTCCCTTCTCTGAACTTCTACAGCATTTAATTGTCTGTACCACTTATTTTTACATTAGCTCTCATGAAGGCAAAAATTATGTCATTATTTTCTTTGTCACATGTTGCATAGCAGGGAGCACTTAATATCCTGGTTACATTTCCCTAATAATTAGTTTACTTTGAAGTGCTTTGATTAAAGAATACTGTTATTCTTTTCTACTAATACTTAAATATATTCCACAATCAGAGAGGCACAGTGGCATGATGGGAAAAAAAACTCCAACACAGTGGACTAGGAATCAAGAGATATTATTCTAGCCTTTGTTGTCACCTCTCACCACATGAGACCACTGACAAATTACTTCCATGTCTGTAAAATGAGTAGGTTGAACTAATTATCTCTGAGATATCTTGCAGTTCTAAAATACTATGATATGAAAGTGTGATTATTATAATTTACATAAGGAACACTAACCCAGTTACTTATTTACTAAACTATTTCCTCTATGCTTCAGCCAAATTGGACAAATCAGTTAAGCGCTGGGGCCTTGGTTTCCTCATCTGCAAAATGAGGGGGTTCGACTAGATGGCCTTTAAAGTTCCTTCCAGCTTTAAATCTATAATTCAATGATCCTGTAAATACTGTCTTATAAATGTGCTGCTTATCATAATCATACGACTCAGATCATTTCTTATTCCTGGAATATTCTCCCCACTTCATCTCTGGTTGAATTTCTAGACATATTTCAAAATCCAACTCAAATGCTATATACCTTGTGAAGCTGATCCTAATCCCCTCACTGGCTAATTAACAGAGACCTCAAATAGCCTTTGTGCTATGTCATACTGTTTTTTCTATATGGTATTATACATTAGTGTTACCTACGTTGGTGTCTCCTGCCCTTACTAGACTTGTAAGTTCTGTGAAGGTGAGGGCTCCCTCACTAAATTCTGAATCTCCTAACCCAGGAGAGCTATGTATGTGTGCCCTGGGCACTTTAGTCCTCTGAATATGAGAGCAGTTATTGTTTGTAATGACCCTTTTGTTAATCAGTTTCATGGGTATGTTTGTAGTATACCTTGGCATAATCAAAAACACTAGTCAGAGTTCAATTTTGGGCTTATTCACTGTGTGCAAATAAAAACTTTCTTAAGTTTCAGTTATTTCCTCTGAAACCAGAGAATAATAACATTTACTTGTCCCACAGTGATGTTGCTAGGAAGGAGCTCAATATAAACATGAGCCATTAGAATCACTGGGTCTCCCTAGGCTTCAGTCTCCTAGGGTTCTATATGTTCTATAGTCTATCCAGCTCTGGAACTCCCACTGTGCAACTCATTGGTTGAGTGCAAACTTACATGGTTCACTCTATCTAGCTAGTCCCAGACTTACTTTATATTCTACCCTGGCCATATTCTTGACAACTATGGGTGTCAATCAACAACATTCCTCTCATCAACTCAATGAATTCTCAATCCAAAAGACATCTTCCTGGCCACCAAAGCCACTCCCCTATATGGTGTTATTTGCCCCTATTAGAACATAAGCTCTTTGAGGTCAGGAACTGTCTCTGGCCCCAACTCCTTTTTTTAAAAATCCCCAGCACTTAGTACAGTGCTTGGCATACAGTAAGCATGTAATAAATGTTTTTTCATTCATTCTTCTGTATTTCACTTGGCTAGCTAAGCCCACAGTAAATAACTGACAAATAAATTTATACAAGGTATGTATGTATGCCCTGGGCACGTTAGTTATAAAGTTAATCTACTTAGAAGATTTCCAAATTTCCATCTCCACTACTAAGCTACTTCTCCAATCCATAATTTCTAGGGTCATCTGATATCCTTTTATTGCAATATGGCACAGTGAAAAAAGACCACCCAGGACTTGGAATCAACAGTGCTGGACTTGAATTCCTGTTGGGTGACTTATGTGTGGGACTTTGATCACGTCCCTTAATCTCTTTGGGTTTCAATTTCCTCATCTGAGAAAAAAAAAAAAAGACAAAAAAAATGAGGGGGCAGTATTAGGTGACTTCTTTGGTCATTTTCCAATTCCAGATCTGTGATCCTATGCATGTGACTTCTCCACTTCTTTAAACTTCAACTCCTTCCCTCCAGTCTCAAAATGTAATGAAGAAGCCTTTCTTTATTCCAAGACTAATCCCTCCACTTATGCTCTTCAGCTCATTCATTCCAGCCTTCTTACACCTAACAATTCCCCCCTCCCCTATACTCTTTGATCCAGTGACACTGGACTATTTTCTGTTCCTTGAACAAAACACATTATCTCCAGACTTGGAATTTTCACTGGCTATCCTTCATGCATGGAAATACTCTCCCTCTTTATCTCTCTTCCTTCAAGAACCAGCTAAACTCTCACCTTCTACAGGAAGCCTTTTCATCCTACCTTTTCCCTTCTTTATATTTTCCCTCCACATTTGAAATTGACTGCCATCAAAAATTGCCTGCTGAAATCTGTCCCTTTCGTCAAGGCCAAGTTTGGGCGTCACCAACCTATAATGATATCTGGCATTTATATAGGCCTATAGGGTTTGCAAAGCATTTTACAAATATCATCTCTTCTTATTCTCATAACACTGCGAGGTAGATGGTGCTATTACGATTCACATTTTAGAGATCAGGAAACTGAGGCAGAAAGAAGTTAACTGAAATGCCCAGGGTCATACAACTATTACCTGGGTGATGCTATATTTTAACTCAGGTCTTCCTGACTCTAGCTCTATCCTTGCCTTACTTTCCTCCTTCCAACTGGGTGGGATCTCACCCTCCTTCAATTTCTTCTGGTACTCTGTCTGGATATTTCCTTCCCACATACCATATTTTACGTAGCATTAGAGTTATGCATAGATACGCTTTATCTCTCCAAATTACACTGCAATTTCCCTATGGGCAGAGACAAAGTCTAGCACTATGGCTCACAAATAACAGACAACAAATAATTTCCTTCTGTTTACTTGTCTCTGTTCAAGTTACGGCCTCCCAACATAATGTAAGGTACTCCTCAATGCCTAGCAGAAACAATAAATTTTAGTTAGATGATAACTGCTTGCATGTTTACAAAAGTTCTTTCCATATAAATTTTTTCTCTGGATTCTCAAAAAGAAAAAGTCCCAATCCCAAAAACTAACGTTTTGAGATAGGTAAGGTTAGAATATGTCGACTTTACATAGAAGGAAAGCGGGACAGCCAGGTCGTGTAGTGGATAGAGTACTGGCCCTGGAGTCAGCAGTACCTAAATTCAAATACGGTCTTAGACACATAACACTCACTAGCTGTGTTACTCTGGGCAAGTCACTTAACCCCAATTGCCTCACTTAAAAAAAAACACAACACAACCATCAACTACATAGAAGGAAACTAAATTTCAGCAAACTTGGAGTTGCGAGGGGAAGAGGGTCGTTGGCTAACATTTCTTTTACTCGCTAGTTCATTCACTGAACAAACACATATTAAACGTCTCCTGTCTACAGCAAAGACAAGGTTAGGCAAGTCCTCCGAGAATTTTGCCTAGTAAGGGGACAGAGATCCCAACGAAGATGACAATAATACACAGTGATCTTGGGGCACCAAAGCGATGCAAAACTCGCGTGTCAAGTGAAGTTTGAGGGGAAAGGTCATATTCCTGAAGAAAGTGGCTTCTGAGCCAGATTTTGAGAAAGTGGTAGAGAGCAACAGGTGAATGGCGGAGGGGCGGTATTTAAAGCAAGCAGACAACAGCCTGAGCCCACAGACGCGGGTAGAACGAGGCCGGGTGGTCTCGCAGCCAGTGTGGGGGAGGCCGCCCCTCACGAGTCCCCGCGGCCTTCCCCGCGGCCTCGCCACCCGGGCTCGGCTGCGCGCAGTTTCTCCCTCCCCGGGCTCCTTACAGCGGTCGGATCAGTAGCTGGTCGCTCTCCTCGGCAGGAATCGCCGACATCTCTGGGGTCAGGGGAAGGGAAGAGGAAAGAGGGGATCCGACGAGCCACCACTACCCCCGCAAAGCAGCGAGAGAGGAGAGAAGCCCCTCAGCCCTCCTCTCAGAGCATTACGATCACCACTTCCGGCGTCTCTGAGGCGCTCGAGACCTTACTTCCGGTACGGGTCTGACCCAGGAGGTTTCGCGGCTTCCTTTCGAGCCCGGGAGCGCGGGGCGGGGCCAGCAGAGGCGTTCTGCGCCTGCGGGGTGGAAATGGTGACGGAATCCGGGCGGTGAGGTGAGAGGAAGGAAGGAAAAGGAAGGAAAAAAAAATGTGGAGTAGGAGTGGCCGCCTCCGGCTTCTCTGGTGTTGAAAGCAGTTTCTGTCGGGAACCTCCACTTTTCCCGGTGGCAGTGAGGTGAGGACCCTCTCCCCATTCCTTCCCGTTCCGCTTTTCTTCTCTGTTTCTCTGTTCGCCGCTTAGCGCGAGCCTTCGGTTTCCCGCGCCCAGCCCCGCAGCCACGTGCCAGCCTCCGTAGGGTTGGAGTCGTGACTCGGCGGCTTGTGTCAGGGTGGGGGGAGGGAAGTAGGCCTCCGGTTGCCATAGCGACCAGGGGCAAAGTTGGGGAGTGATGGAGGGGTGAGGAGAGTGGGGGCGTATGAGAATGGGTACCGCCCTTTTCTGTGAATCAGGGCGGTGGCCGCCTGATATAGAGCTGAGAGCGCCCTGAGAGCCAGCCAGCCAGCCTAATCCTCTTATTTTTACAGATAAGGAAACTGAGGTTTGGGGGAGAAAGCCGCCTCTCCCTGTGTAAGTAGCCAAGCTGGGATCGGAACCTAGGACCCGCGTGTCTTCCCCAATCCCCAGCGCATCCTCTGCTGGGGGAGTGAGGCAGGGTGTAGGGAGGCACTGTCCCGGGTGAGGAGGGGGTACCCGAGGGGAAGCGTCTGTACGCTGCATGAGAATAGGGGGCAAGGGTAGTAAAACATCGAGGAGACTCATTTTTAAGGTCTTATCTGGGATGTGAGGGTCAGCATTTAACAGTCGGTTTGTGGGGGAGGGGTTGTGGAACAGTGTGCATTACACATTCTGGTCTTCACAGTTGGGGCACCTGCACCGAGAACTTCATTTCACTCTCCTCCTCAGCCTGCGTGGACCAAGTGTGGCAGCCAGCAATCCTTCACAATCACTAATCCACCCCACCTTTTCCCACCCTCACTCCCCTGCCACCAGCTCATGGACGTAATGCTGAGCAAGAGAGGAGATATGAAGGCTCATTCACATCTACCTTAAAGACATCTCCTTCCCCGTTGGATTATATTTCTTTTCTAAATCCTATGTGTTGAAAGGTACCTTGGTATTGTCTAACAGAGACAGTTATTTCTATGCTGATTGTTGCTGTAAGTTGCTCTTCACTTGGTACTTGTGCTCTTCCTTTGGAATGAAGGCTCATTCCTATGGCTGGAAGGCAAACAAGCCTGAAGAGGAGAGGATTCTGGGAAGATGGTAGAATAAGGCAGGAAATTACCTGAGTCTCTTAAATTCCCCTACAATTTAAAATAAGGCCTCAAAGTGAACTTTGAGAGACAGAAATAATTAAAAGTTGAGATAAAGCAGTTGTCCACCTAAGACAACTTGGGAGGACATTAGGAGAGACCTTACCTCTGGAATATTGGTCTGGCCTGATTGAAGTGCCTTGGAATCAACAAACCACAACCCCCGAGGTCAGTCCTGTCCAGCAGGAGCTTCCTCTTAAGGAACTTTTGCCCTGTGGAAGACTATGTGGGGTGAGGGAGTTGGCCAACTTATTGGGGAAGATTGCTGACTCTGAACTAAGAGCTCTGATGCACTGACCAGGCAAAGTCCTGTACTATGGCAGTGAGCTAGAAGTGAGGGCAGTAGGAGAGTGGCCAGGACCCAGCTGGTTGCTGGCACCCATCAGAGAGTGGTGTCCCTGATTTTGGTTCCAGGGCAGAATGGTGTGTGGAAGTGGTGTGTGGTCATAGGGAAGATCTGGGTTCAAACTCAGAAGATAGTTAAGTTAAAACAGCTACTTCTGCTTCAGAGAAAAATGTAAAATGGTCACATGCCCAAAAAGAGTTCTTGGAAGAGCTTAGGAGGACTTTAAAAATCAAATAACAGAGGTTTAGGAATAATTAGGAAAAAAAATAAGAGTAATACAAGAAATTTTTGAGAAGTCAACCAATTGGAAAAAGAGAGCCAAAAATTTAAGGAAGAAATGGATGAGGGGAATCTAATGACATTATAAGGCAGCAAGAAATAATAAAACAGAATCAAAAGGATGAAAAAAAAATAGAGAATGTGAAACATCACATTAGAAAAACAACTGACCTGGAGAACACGTTGAGGAGAGTTGATATAAGAATTGTTGGATTACCTGAAAGTTAGGATTAAAAAAAAAAGAGTCTATACAATATACGTCAAGAAATTAGAGGATAAAATGGAAATGGAAAAAAATCTATCATCACCTGAAAGAGAGCCCAAGATGAAAACTCACAGAACATTATAGCTCAGTTTAGAAACGCCCAGGTCAAGGTGAAAATACTACAAGCAACTCGGAAAAACAATTTAAATACTGTGGAGCTACAGTTAGGATACATGAGATTTAGCAGCTTTTATGTAAAAAGACCAAAGGATATGGAACATTATATTCCAAAAAACAAAGGAGCTGGTCTTGCAACCAAGAATAACTTACCCAGCAAAGCTGAGTATAATCCTACATAGGAAAAAAAAAATGATATTTAATGAATTAAAGGACTTTCACATATTTGTGAGAAAAAGACTAGAACTGAATGGAAAATTTGACCTGTAAGAATCAGGTGAAACATAAAAAGGTGAACATTAGAGACCAATTATAAGGGACTTAATAAGGGCAAACTGTTTCTCTGTAACTTTTAAGATAGTTTGAAAGTCTTGATAGGTTGAAACTCTTTGAAAGAGTTGAGTATGATGAGATCATTAATAGGATCTTACTGAA
This sequence comes from Vombatus ursinus, assembly GCF_900497805.2. NCBI lineage: Eukaryota > Metazoa > Chordata > Mammalia > Diprotodontia > Vombatidae > Vombatus > Vombatus ursinus. The sequence goes on along the minus strand of NW_020948840.1, from coordinate 8,891 downwards.
CCAGTCCCTAACCTGGGAGTGAGTAAACTGAAGGCCTGGGACAAAGTGCCAATAATCAAGTTGCAGTTTAATTAGTTTCGTTATGAGGAACAGATTGATAAATCTGGAATTCTGATCAGAATCCCACCTGGCTATAGTGAAGGCAGAGATTATATACATAAATCACAAGTAGAAAGAGGGGGGAGGTGAATTACAAACAATGATTTCCCAGGGCCTGAGTGGTTTCCCGACAATACAGGTGTTCTAAGCTCCTGTGGGAACAATGTTGGTCACGTCCTTGAGGGGCATTACTTGGTAGGTCATAGGACCGGAGTTTTGTGATAGGAACAAGTTCTACAATCTTTGATTCACTTCACTTAAGGTACCCAGGCACAAGAATGCAGGGATTGTGAGAATATTCTCAAGAGTTTGATAATTTCAAGCCGCATTGTAAGTTTCTGACTCACAAGCCAGAAGAGGCAATTCTGAAAAATCTAATCTATTAGTATATTCATTAAACATCATATCAATTAATATGAAAATCATAATTCCCTTCACAGGATGATCCTGAAAAAATAAAATTGGGTAAGGAGAGGTAAAATAATTATCTCATACAAATGAGGTTTGAATGGAAGAACTGCTGCAGTGGAGGCAGGAGGGGGTGGAGGGCTGGTAGTGCTAGATAGAACCTTATTCTTATCAGAACTGGGTTAAAGAGGGAATACCGTATACTTATAGAAGGTTATAAAAGTCTTTTTATAAAGAAATGGGAGAGAGAGAGGATAAGAAAAGGGAGGAATCGTAGAAGGGTGTGCAGATCAAGAAATAGGGTAAAGGGAGAGGGAAAGGAAGGGACTCTTAGAAGGCTGGGTAGATTAAGGAATAGGAGGATAGGGGAAGGATTCTTAGAAGAGGTGCAGCTCAGGGGGGCAGTGGTTAGAAGTAAATTGGACTGAGGGAAGGTAGGGTTAAAAAGAGGGAGAGAAGGATAAACAGTAAGAAAAATATGATGGAGGGAAATACACAACTCATAATTATAACTTTGAATGTGAATGGGATGAACTCGCCCATAAAATGGAAATGTATAGTAGAATGGATTAAAAACCAGAAGCCTACAATATGTTGCTTGCAAGAAACACATTTGAGAATGAAAAATACACAGTAAAAATAAAGGGTTAAAGTAAAATATATTATGCTTCAGCTGATAGAAAAAAATGCAGGGGTAGCTATCATGATCTCAAAGTTAAAGCTAAAATAGATTTCATTCAAAGAGGTAAACCAGAACTATATTATGATAAAAGGTACTATAGATAATTCAGTAATATCAGTACTAAACCTATATGCACCAAATGCTGTAGCATCCAGTTTTTTAAAGAAAAAGCTAAATGCATTACAGATGGAAATAGATAGCATAACTGTAATAGTGGGGGACTTCAGTCTTCCCTTCTCAGAACTAGATAAATATAACCAGAAAATGAATAAGGAAGAAGGCAAAGAGATGAATAGGATCATAGATAAGCTAGATATAATAGCTATCTGTAGAGAATTGAATGAGAATAGAAAGGAATGCGCTTTTTTCTCAGTGGTATATGATACTTTTGCAAAAATTACCATGTATCAGGCCATAAAACTTTATAGTTAAATGCAGAAAAATAATATTAAATGCATCTTTTTCAAATCATAATAAAATAAATATAAATTATATTTAATAAGGGACCATGGAAACATTAAAAATTATTTGGAAACTAAACAACCTAGTCTTAAAGAATGAGTGGGTTAAAGAACAAGTCATAGAAACAATAAATAATTTTGTTAACAATAATGAAACAACATACCAAAACCTACACAATATAGCAAAAGTAGTAATTGGGGGAAATTTATATCTCTAAATGCATATAACAATAAAATAGAGAAAGAACAGACCAGTGAATTAAATATGCAATTAAAAAAACTGGAAAAAGAACAAATTAGAAATCCCCAATTAAACACCAAATTGGAAATCCTAAAAAATAAAGGTGAGATTAATAAAATTGAATGTTGAGCAAACCATTGAATTGGGAAATAAAACTAGGAGTTGGTTTTATAAAAAGAAAATAGATAAATCATTAGTTAATATAATAAAAAAGAAAACCGTGTCACTAGTATCAAAAATGAGAAGGGTGAATACATCACTAATGAAGATGAAATCAAAGCAGTTATTAAGAATTATTTTGGAATAATGTGAAAACGTTTAATAGGAATATAGATTACATGCTGTCTTGGGGAGGGAGGTGAGGAGGGAGGGGAAGAAAATTTAAAACTCAAAAGCTTATGAAAGTGAATGTTGAAAACAAAATAAATTTAAAAAGAATACAAGAAAAAGTTTTTTTGCTGAATTTTATGCCAATAAATTTAGCAATGGAAGTGAAATGTAAGAATATTTACAAAAATATAATGCCTAGATTAACAAAAGAGGAAATAGAATATCTAAACAAACCTATTTTAGGAAAAAGAAGGACCATAAATGAGCTTTGTAAGAATAAAGCATCATGACCAGATGGATTTACAAGTGAATTCTACCAAACATTTAAAGATCAACCAATTCCAATATTAAATAAGTTATTTGGAATAACAGGCAGAGGAGTTCTAGCAAACTCCTTTTACGAAACAGATACAGTGCTGATATCTAAACCAGGAAGAGCCAAAATGGAAAAAGAAAATTACAGACCAATTTCTTTAATGAATATGAATGCAAAAATTCTAAATAATTCTAAATTAAAATATTAAAATTTAAAAATTCTAAATTAGCCAGATGGCTACAATAATATATCACAAAGATTATAAATCGTGATCAAATGGGATTCATACTGGGAATGCAGGGATGATTTAACATAAGGAAAACTATTAACGTAATTGATTATATCAAAAACAATAGTAACAAAAAGCATAATTATATCAATATTTGCAGAAAAAGCTTTTGACAAAATACAACATTCATTTCTATTAAAAACATTTGAAAGCATAGGTATAAATGGATTTTTTCCTTAAAATGATAAGAAGTATCTACCTAAAATCATCAGTAAGCGTTATTTATTTGTTTGTTTTGTTTGGTTTTTTTTGTCTTTTTTTTTTTTTTAGGCAGTTGGGGTTAAGTGACTTGCCCAGGGTCACACACCTAGTAAGTGTCAAGTGTTTGGTCTGAGGCTGGATTTGAACTCAGGTCCTCCTGACTTAAGGGCCGGTGCTCTATCCACTGTGTCACCTAGCTGCCCCCAATAAGCATTATTTGTAATGGGGATAAACCAGAAGCCTTTCCAGTAAGATAAGGAGTGAAACAAGGATGCCCATTATCACCAGTATTATTCAGTACTGTATTAGGGATGCTAGCAATAGCAATAAGAGGAGTAAAAGAAGTTGAAGGAATCAGAATGGGCAATGAAATAAAACTATCTCTCTTTACAGACTATGATAATATACTTGAAAATCCTAGAGATTCAACTAAAAAGTTAGCTGAAACAATTATTGATTTTACCAGAGTAGCAAGATATAAAATAAACCCACATAAATCATCAGAATTTCTATATGTCACCAACAGAAAACCCTGCAAGAAGAGATAGTAAGAGATACCCCACTTAAACAACATGTATTCAATGCAAATTAAAACCACTTTGAGATATCATCTCACACCTATCAGATTGGCTAAAATAATAGAAGGGGAAAGTGACAAATGTTAGAGAGGATGTGGAAGAACAGGAAAAAGTCCTTTAACCAAATTTTTGTAACCTTGGAGTATCTTGGAGTAAACAGTATAAAAACCTGGGAGTGTACCTGCCAAGACAAACCCAGAAACTATATGAATGTAAGCATGAAACAGTTTTTATACAAATAAAGTCAGATTTAAATAATTGGTTGTTTTTTTGTTTGTTTTTTAGGCAATTGGGGTTAAGTGACTTGCCCAGAGTCACACAACTGGTAAGAGTCAAGTGTTTGGTCTAGGGCTGGGTTTGAACTCAGGTCTTCCTGACTTCAGTGCCAGTGCTCTATCCACTACACCACCCATCTGCCCTGCAGATTTAAATAATTGGAGAAATATTAATTGCTCATGGGTGGACAGAACCAATATAATGAAAATGACAACTCTACTTGAATTAATCTCCTTATTCGATGCCATCCCAATTAAATTGCCAGAAAATTATTTTATCGAGCTATTAAAATATTATCAAAATTCGTTGGAAAGAACAGAAAGTCAAGAATATCAAAGGGATTAATGAAAGAAAAACATAAATGAAGGAGGTTTAGTGGTACCTGATCTTAAACTATATAATAAAGCAATAGTTATCAAAACTGGCTTGTACTAAGAAATAGAAAGGTGGATGAGTGGAACATATTAGACCTATAATAGTAGTAAATGATGATAGCAACCTTGTGTTTGACAAATGTAAAGATTTAAGCTTTTAGAATAAGAATTCACTATTTGGTTAAAAAATTACTGGGAAAACTGGAAAGCAGTCTGTTAAAAATTGGATACAGACCAACATCTTATGACATTTATCGAGATAAGGTGAAAATGGATACATGACCTCTAGGTTTAAAGGGAGATATCATAAGAAAATTAAAAGAACATGGAACATACCTATCAGACTTAATGGAAAGGAGAAGAATTTATGAATGAACAAGAAGGAGAGCATTTTGACAATGTGAATTGTATGATTTTGATTTTATTAAATTATAAAGGTTTTGTACAAGTAAAGCCAATGTAGTCAAGATTAGAAGGAAAGCAGAAAATTGGGGGGAAATTTTTATACACAATTTCTTGGATAAAGGCCTCATATATCACATATATAGAGAACTTGATCAAATTTTTAATACTGAGTCATTCTTCAATTGATAAATGGTCAAAGGATATGAACTGGCAGTTTTTTGATGAAGAAATCAAAACTACTTTATAGTCATAATGCCCTTAATCCCTATTGATTAGAGAAATGCAAATTAAAACAACTTTGAGATATCATCTCACACCTATCAGATTGGCTAAAATAATAGAAGGGGAAAGTGACAAATGTTAGAGAGGATGTGGAAGAACAGGGAAAAATCCTTTAACCAAATTTTTGTAACCTTGGAGTATCTTCCGTAGCCAATCAGTTGCCAAATCCTTTCACCCCTACAACATTTCTCATCTTTTCCCTTCCTTCTTCTTACGTGGCCACCACTGTAGTTAAAGGACTCATCACTTTTTATCTGGACTTTTGTAATAGTCAGCTATCATTTATGAAGGGACTAATATGTGCCTGGTACTTTATAAGCCCTGGGGATATAAAGAAACAGAAAACAAAACAGTCCCTGCTCTCCAGTAGCTAACAGTCTAATGAAGGAGACAGTGTGCAGAAGATGCAACTTTAGCTTAGATTTGAGGAAAACCAGGATAGCTAGGTGACAGAGAGGAGGAAAGTACAAACTACCATGTATAAACAACATATATTCAGGACAAATTGGGGGTAGTCACAAAGGGAGGACATTAAGATTAAGGAGGACTGGAAAATTCTTGCAGAAGATGCAACTTTAGCCTGCGGCTGTGCATGCCAAATGATTTCAGGTGGCCCAAGAAAAATGTGGATGTTTTCTACGTTTTTCACAGGCCGCTGAAATCCTTAGGCCAGCTGCAGGTTGTGCAGACCTGTACTAATTGGTCTCCTTTCCTCAAGTGTCTCCTCTGTCTAATCCTTCTTGAACTGAGCCAACAAAGTGATATTCCTAAAGGTCACCGTGTCATTGTACTTGAAAGCTTCTGTGGTGCTCTATTACTTCTAGGATAAAATAAAAACTCCTCTTTTGCATTTAAAGCCCTCTACATTTTGCTTTTAATGTACATCCAAGCAGAGTATATTCCTAGTATACCTGGTGTATATGTACTGAGTACACATATACCTGGTGCTCAGGTATTGTTTAAGTACGCAAATGCTGTTGAATCTTTATGAAATACCGGGCTCCTTCACTTTTAACACCAGCAGATATTTCAGTTGCCCTCTTATGTGAAAAGTACTATGCTAAGCAGTGGAGGAGATAAAAATATTAAATTAGAAACAGTTCCTGCCTTCATGGACCTTGTAGTCTGGTAGAGTGGTAGAATACACAACAAATGACCATCGTATTGTAGCTATTTGACAAAAGTTTAAATGTGTATACCACACCTAAACACAATGATGCAGTGTGATCGCCTGTATCTATTAATGAATATTTGTTCTATCTGTATTCCAACTTTGTCAGCTGACCTTTCATTCCATGGGAATAGATCTCTTTACAAATACGTTGTCTTTAACATGTTCCACTGCTCCTTGGTCTGCCATCTGTGTGTGTGTGTATGTGTGTGTGTGTGTTTAATTTCTTTTTAAATAAAGTAGTTTATCTGTGACTATAAAGACTCAGAAACCTAGTTGGAATCAGGAACCATAGTACAATCCAAAATAGCAGTATTCCTTTTGGACCATTTGGAATGAAAATTGCTAACATTTATTTTAATTAAATATTTTATTTCTGTACAGTTTCAGCCACAGTGAGTGTAAGAATTTGGATTTGTCCTGACTAGTTAGAGCTTCATGAAATGAAATCAGCTTTAGCTACAAGATAACTCGTATGTCTCAAGTCCTATTTTCTCATGAGGAAAAGCACTTCTCTACTACAGGTGAGTAGTCACAGTGTTTACCCAGGTAATCTTCATTTTGGTTAGTACTAAGGATACATTGGCGTGTCTTGAAGAATGTATTATTACTATGTGCTCTGTATTTAGTACCATTTTTATAAGGAGATCACAAACATTTCATGAATATCATTTCTTTCATCCTGATGCTATTTTGTTGAGTTAGGAGGAGAGAATAGTTTCTGGCAACCTGTATTTTGTTCCTGGAAGAACCCGAAGACAGAACAGCTTGTGAAAGACCATATAGTAAAATAAATAGGATCTTAAAGTTGCTAAGGCTGTTTTATAGTTCACTGACCATAAGGATTTTTAAGAGAAGACAAATGGTAGGATTTGTTTCTAAAACTAATTTTGTGATTAGATTTTACTCTTCAGCTAAATATCAATAAAGAGAATATTTTTTTCTTTGAGAGAAACTCTTCTGAATTTCCCTTTGATCGCTGGAGACCTCTGTGATCTTTCTTCCAGTAAATGGATTACATGGGACGGGCACCTTTGAGATTCCTTAGGAGAAGGATTTTTGTTGTCTTTGTTCAGTGGAATCCTCTACCCCTACACAAACAATAGGGATTTTGTCTTTCTTTCATACTTTTGAGGTGGCAGTTAAAGTCTCCCTGATACATACTAGAAGTGAGTGTGGGGTAAACATTGTCCTTTGACTGTAAGAGATTTTTAGCTGGAATGAGGTTTCCTACTGGCCACCTCTTATTCATTTCCTTACCCTTTATCTCTATCAGAAGAGTCATTTCTTCAAAATAACTGATTACATGCTTAGGCAACAGGAAGCCCTCGCTGCAAAGCAAGGGAACCTTAGATGTGTGTAAAATTACATTTTGTTCCATGATTTTATAGCAAGCAGATTGACATGCCCCCCTTTCTTATGAATTAACATATAAATGTAACTTATTAAGTACCATGAGTTCCTTTTAGCTAGAAAAAGTAATATATCATTGACTTAGCCTGAATTTCCTTATTTTAGAAAAATAAGACACCTTGACTTAGGGAATTGAGTCAAGCTAATTAGCTTTCCTTAAAAAAGTAGAATAGCTTCCAAGTTCTATGGTAATGAATTAATGTTTAGATGAGGGATGGGGAACCTGCCATCTCAAGGTCACCTGTGGCCTTGTAGGTCCTTGGGTGTGGCCTTTTGACTGAGTCCAAGTTTTACAGACTAAATCCTTTTAAGGGGATTTGTTCTGTGAAGTTTGGATTCAGCCAAAGGGCTGCAATTGAGGACCTAGAGGGCCACATATGGCCTTGAGGGCACAGGTTGCTCCTTCTCTCCCCCCTTTAGGTCTTTGAATTCCAAGTGAAAAGAATTAGAACCATAGATGCCAGAAAAAATTGTTTACTTTCCCATACATACACATCTGTTTGATTTACATTCATGAATAAACATTTTTTGGAAAAGTGGTTTAAATAAGCCACTTTTTCATTGATTTGGTTGTAACCAATTTTTGTTCTTCCAGGGGAGGTTATGGATCCAACTATGGTGAAAAATGTTTCGAAAAGGCAAAAAGCGACACAGTAGTAGCAGTTCCCAAAGTAGTGAAATCAGTACTAAGAGCAAGGTAAGGGGGGTGGAGTTTAGAATCAAGTCACCAGGCAGTCAGTTAATTTTTTTGTATTTATGACGAATAATCCACATAACATATTTATCATAGGCTCATTGCATGATATTTGTTAAGTGGTGTGAACACTTAATTTCGTAATTTTACGTATTGGATATAATTCCACTTTGGATGTTGTTCAATTCTGGATTTTCTCAAGTCATTGAAACCATTTAAATAAATCAGCTACAGTGTACAAATGGGTCCTTTGCAATGAGAGCTGAAAATTTTCAGATTCTCTCTCTTGGGGTCACTTCACCTCTCAGAGTACCTGGCACCTTTCTCAGATGCTAAATTGTAGAAGAGTTGTCATTCTGCATCTGTGATGGGAGTTTCCAAATACTACCCATACAGCAGTGGGAGCTCCCTTCAGTGGTGAACTTACAGGTTTGAATGCCCCCAAAATGAGGGGAGTTTTACACACAGTGTTCTAGGAGTTTTAGAGTTTTTAATAAGTCCATTTACTCCCAGCATTCATGACATAGGATCATAGATTTAGAGCTAGAAATGACTTTAGAAGGCATCTAGTTCAGCCCCTTCATTTTACAGATGAGGAAACTGAAACCTAGCAAGGTTAAGGGAGTTGTGAACAGATCATACAGGTGACAGAGCTAGATATTTGTCAGTAT
>NW_020948839.1:0-1416 GCF_900497805.2 Vombatus ursinus | reverse complement strand
AAAAAATTCAGTCTCAGATTTGAACTGAAAAAATTACAATAAAGTTTCCCTTCTCTGTTTCTTGTTTCAACACGGTGACTATGTACTGCTAATAAAAAAAAAAATGTTGCAGTATGGTGACATATGTGGCACTGAAAATGCTGGTGAGTTACAACTGTGTCACCTCAATTTGTAGTACACTGAGTAGCAGTGAGGATTGATGACAGAAGCACATATGGGTATCGTTTCAACTGCTAAGGGAATTAAGGAATTAAGTGAACCGCACCGACTCAATCTTATGACTCAATTCTGGAGCTAGTTCAGTTTCCTTTCTATTCAACTGTGGGTCCAGTCCAATTTCTGTATTAGGTGAAAACTTTATTCAATTATGGGAATTGCAAGAATCGTATTATTCGAACCTAGTGCTGCATGGCTGGCAAGGTGGACCACCTCTACATGCTGCTTAGTGACCCTTATCTAAGGACTTAGGTTATACGGAACAGCAAACCAGTCTGATGCAAAGACTGATATAAGTTTTCTCATAATTATACTCATAATTATACACCTCAAGCAACCCATAAGTCTTATCTGAAACTGGCCCCGTATTGCTGAATCAGTTATTATTTCTTTATTCCTTTGATCGAATATAGACATTTTGGGGGAGTGGGACATCTCTTTTTCTGATTTCAGCGAATTGTTCCTGTTTGCTCTCTCCCTCCTCCAATCAGAAATCAGATTATCTAATTTTGTATCTTGGTTAATTGTTTTCTTTTAATTAATTAATCTTATGTGATTAATTGGCTTTCATACATAAAAATCTGTCTTTGTATATTTATGGTCTTAGGACTGGCTGGGGAGTCCAATGACCTGTTTATTATACCTGTTTTACTAATATAGTTTGGATTGTTTCAACAGTTACTACTAATTATCCACCACACTACTCAACCCTGCCTTTGTAGCATGAAAGCATCCATAGAAAATATGTAAAAGAATGAACATGGCTGTGTTCCAAGAAAATCTTACTTAAAAATATAAAAAGCATTCTTAGTTTGCAATGCCATACAAAAACAGGCAGCAGGTCAAATTTGACCTTTAGGCAGTAGTTTGCCAAGTCTTGAACTGGTTGAAAAATAATAATGGTTTAAATTAAGGTAGAGGCCTTGTGAGTGGAGAGAAAGGGATGGATTAGAAGAAATACTGCACTCAGAGGGCTAAGGACAGAGACTTATGGGACAACAAGCTTATGGGAGTAGGAGATATGATTCTGCAAAGGAGACAGAGAAGTAATCAGACAAGTAGAAAAACAAAATAAAACAAAAAAAAAAACAGAAACAAGAGGCTAGTGTCACGGAAACCAAAGGAAGAGAAAGTATCCAGGACAATGACAGTGACAATTTTCATATATAAGTACTATTCTGTCTTCTAATTTTAGATTGA
>NW_020948838.1:0-7395 GCF_900497805.2 Vombatus ursinus | reverse complement strand
TGGTTTCCCAGTAAGGACTCAGTCTGGTGCAGTTTTTTTTTTTTTTTTCCCCAACATCTTTGCAAAGAACTTACAGAAATGAGTTCATCTGTACTTCTTCCTGATACTCCACTCTCTTGGCTCGTCCCTCATCAATGAGCTCTTCATCAGAAAATTTAATGGACTTTCTCAGTCTTCATATACTTTTTGAGCCCTCTTCATTCTTTGACACCATTACTGCCTGGATACTTTCTTCTGTTTAGGTTTTTGTGACACTGTTCTTTACTGATTCTCTTCCTATCTCTCTAATTGCACCTTCTCAGTAACCTTTGATGGTGCTTCATCTAGGTCAAGTACACTAAGCACGGATACCTCCCCAAGGAGCTGTTCTGGGCCCTCTGTTTTTTTTCTTTTGTACTGTCTTACTTGGTGACTCACTGGCTACCTGGGTATAGCTGTTATCTTTATTCAGATGAATGAATGAAAAAGTGCTTAAGTATTTACTATGTGCTGAATACTATGCCTTACTGGGGATACAGGTAGAAAAGGCAGGATGGCAAGACCTAGAGGTCTAAGAATGTAGCAGTAACATGGATGACACAGTTCAAAGGCCCTTAGGTTACATCAGTAGATCATAATGCAGCGCTGAGGGACTGCAAGACATAAAGGCAGGGCATATAGTAAAGCTTGTAGGACTTTAGGAAGAAGTGGCAAGACAGATGATAAGGCTGGCTGGTTCTCCATCATATTGGAAGGTATACAGTTGTGGACTTAAATCTTATCTAATCCATGTGGAAGTCAAACAGTCAGGGAAGTGGACACTAGTAAAGAGGGAAGGTGCCTCTGGTGGTGACAAGTCTTTCAGTCTCCTAGCTGTCTGAGATGGATTCTTGGATTGACCTGAGACTTTAAGGGGAGGTGAGAGAAAGAGGCAAGAAGGAAGTCCCAGATGTGTATATCTAGCCCTGGTCTATCTTCTGAGCTCTCATTTCATCAACTGCCTTTTGAGCATCTTGAACTAGTTGTTCCATGGGCATCTCAAACTCATTATATCTAAAATAGAACTCCTTCCCTCCCTCCCCCAAACCCTTTCTTCCCAATTTTCCTGTTACTGTCAAGGGTACCACCATCCTTCCAGTGACCCAGGTGCACAACCTCACTGTCAGCCTTGACTTCTTACTTGAATTCATCCTACAATCTAATCTGTTGTCAGATCTTGTTTCCACCTTCACAACATTTCTCATATATGCCCCATTCTCTCCATGCACACAGCTACTGCCGCTGTCACTATTCCCTTAGATTTTTGCAGCAGTTATTTAATTGTTTTCCTTGCCTCCCCACTCCGATCCCTCTTTCACTCAACCACCAAGGTGACTTTTCTAAAATTCAGCTCTGACCATGTCACCCCATTGCTCAGTGAGCTCCAATGCCTCGCTGGTACTCCAGGATCAAATATTAAGTCCTTTGGCAGTAAAAGCCCTTGATAACCAAACCCCTCTCTATTTTTCCAGGCTTAGATTTTGCTCCCCTCTATGAACTTTGTGATCCGGCTACACTGGCCTACTGCCTGTTCCTAGCATATGAAACGCCACCTCTAACCTTTTATGCCTTTGTATTGCTTGCTTCCAGTACCTAGAATGCTGTGCCCCCTCACTTCTGCCCCTTAGCTTTACTGGCTTCCTCCAAGATTCAACTCAAATCCTAGCTCCTTTTCTGCAGGAAGTCTTTCTTAGTTCCTTCAGCTCCTAGTGACTTGCCCTCTGGGATTACTTTCCATCTACTCTGTATATGTCTTGCATATATATAGTTATTTACTATTCTCTCCGCCGTTAGATTGTTAGCTCCTTGAGAGTAGGGAAAGCGTTTTTACTTTTCTTTGTTTCCCCAATGTTAAACACAATGCTTGGCACATAGTGCTTAATAAATACTTGTTGACTGACTATTTGGGGGAAGAACTAGAAGGCTGGCTTGTCTGAAACATGGAGTACATGAAGAGAAATGATATGAAATAAGTCTGGAATGGTAACTAGAAGCTAGATTGTAGAAGGCTTTAAATGATGGGCTAAGGCCTTTGTATTTTATCCTAGAGGCATTAAGTAGCCAGTGAAGATTTCTGGGCAGAGGTATGATGTGGTTCAGCGATCTCCTTGGTAAAATAGGAAACTGTCATTTTGACTTTTAGAGTTTTCCATAACTACTAAATGTGAGAATTGGACTATATGATCTTTCAAGTATTTTCTTGCTTATAAATCCTACAATCCTAATAATTTAGGAGTTCAGTGATTACTTGACTTAATGTGAATGAATTGATTTGAAGTAAAAATCCAAAGAGTGGTTGTCAATGATTCTTTATTAGACTAGAGAAATACACACACACACACACACACACACATGTATGTATGTATGTGTATATATATATGTGAGTGTATGTGTGTGTGTGTGTGTGTGTATCTTACTACCAGCACCCAGTACAGGTTCTTATTGTCACTGACTTGGACTATTAGAATGGCTTTGTAGTAAGTCTTTCTGCCTTTGCTCTGTTCCTACTCCAATCTAGCTTTTACACTCCTGCCAGATAATCAGTTCTGGACATGTTACTTTGGTTAGAATCCTCCAATGGCTGTTTTTACTATTGCTAATCAAATAAAGTTCAGATTTCTTTGTCTGGTGTTCAAGGCTCTCTATAATCTGATATCACTCTGCCTTTCCAGTCTCATTTCATTCTACTTTTTTACAGCCCAGTACATTTTATTTTACAGCCCAATGATCTACTCATCATCTCCCTGTGGTTTCTTTTCCTCAACCCCAACCTTGTTAATTTCCATAGATCCTTTAGAATCCAACTCAGATGTCAACTCTCCCAGGAAGCCTCCTCTTATTTTTTTTTATTTCTACCTAGGAATTAATATAGTACTTTGTTCATAGTTCCGTTATTCACTTAACAATTCAATTTTTAAATATTTAAATGCATACTGTGTCCACTGTTTTAGGCTCTGGGGATAAGAAGACAACAAAAACTAGAAGGAGCTCATATTCTGCTAGCTATTTGTGTAGAATCTGTGCAAAGATAGGGAGAGAGCTTGGATGGTTTGTATTACTATACCATTAAAGAAAATACCTATACCAAAGTATCAAATTATTAAACTTCTCTATTTGACTATAAACTGCATGAGCTTAAGGACATTGTCTTGCCTAAATTTTGGTTCTTTGTCCATGCCTGGCATAGTTCTCTGAATACAGCAATTGCTTAAAACATATTCATTGAATTGAATTGAATTGAGTCATCTTTGGGGCCTGTTCTGTGCAATATCATTATTGAGGACATGAATAATGGAGTTTAAAATATTCTTATGAAATATGGAGGTGATACTAAATTAGGTGAATTGCAAATACCTTGGAAATATGTACAAAGTAAAAAATGACCTTGATAAGATGGGAAAAAACAACAACAAAAAACTAGAAAACAGTGGTATTCACAGGGGGAAATGTAAGGTATTTCATTCAAGGATCAAAATGCACTAGGACAAAAAGGATGAGAAAAGACTGGTTAGACATAAGTACAAAAGAAAAAGAAAGGGCTTTGGGGTATTTTGGGAAGGAGTTAGTGTCTTCTGATTGCCAAAAACTGAGCATGGGAAAGCAGTAAAGACACAACTGAAACAACTTAACAGCAACAACAAGCAGTATAGTCCCATAGTGTGAACCCCCAGTGTGATACTGCGTCAAGAAGGGGAAAAACATATGGAAACGGATCCTACTGTACTCTGTTTTAATCAGATCATGAGGGTGGGAAACCAGATGTGGGGACAGCAAGTGGACTATTTTAGTTGGGTTAGAGGATGTGATAAAGAAATACCAGAGACAGCTTGTAGGGATGTGGTAATAATGGTGGTGGTGGGTTGGGGGGTGGCCAATTGAGAGAGGTCCTTAAACATCAGAGTGAGGTGTCTATGTTGATTTGACGTAACAAAACAGCTTTTCGTGTTGTTGGGAGAAGGAAAATAACAGTAAAACTTTAGAAATTTATTCTATTAGTGGTATCTAGGATAGATGAGAAATGGGAGGATAGGCAATATTGAAGACATTCAAGAATAAGGTTAGAGAGAAAGAGAGAATGAAGAGACCTGGGAAAGGAAGAATCCAAAGGATTTGGGTAAGTGGATATAAGGGGTAAAGGACTGAGAGAATCAAAAAGAGGAACTGGAAGGTTGTAATGCAACTGGGTAACAAGGATGATGGTGGGGCCGTTAATTCCTTTTTGATTGTAAAATGGAAGGTAGGGATTGTACCTTGCTATCTTCTATAGGGCATAACAGTTCCTTGTTCATTCTTGGCACATAATAAATATTTGTTGAATGACAATAGGTAAGTTGAGACAAGATGCCGGTTTTGGCGGAAAGGCCTCAGCTACCACCCCAATATCAAATAGAGATGAGAACCCAAGGGTTCAAACTTGTTTATTTTCCCTAAACTTCAGGGTTTCTTTTTTACTTGTATTCAAGCTATTATAATTTCTAAAGCACTCTCAAACAAGCAACATTTTATATTATATATGTATATATATGTATATGTATGTTTGTATGTATATTGGTTCAGTTTGAGCTTTGAGCAAAGTTGAGAATCGGTCGTTCTTTTACCATCACAACTTTGTTAGCAGAAATATATGATACCAAACTCTATTTCCATTCTGAGAATGGGAGGGTAATGGAATGAATGAAATCAGCTTTTCTCCTGGTCCAGTTTGTGATAAAACTAATGATCAGCTGGCTGTTAATAATATTGTATGATGTTTTGTCAACTGAGATTCCATTGACCGTAAGAATCACATTTGAGAGTGATCTGGGGGGCTATCCACCCACATTGACTGGAATACTGCCCATATTTGGTCTTTAATCATATTGTTTAATTCAGAAACTCCTTTTTATCTTGACAAGCCAGGGTCCTGGTCATTACTCACAAAAAGAGAGTGGAAGTGGGTATGGGGGTGGAGTGGGGTAAGAGTTTATTTAATGTCAGAGGAAAAGATTATTGAAAAGGAAAAAAAAAATATACCCAGAAGCATCAAAGGTCTAGAAGGACGCACAAATAGATCCTGAAGGGGACAAAGGGGTGGGGTTGATACAGAGGAGATGGAGATGTTGCCTCCCTGTGACGTGAGTCCTTTAGATAAAGGAGGAATAAAAGCTGCCTGGAGAATGAGGAACCTGAAGAGTTCCTTGAGGAAGCTGTGCTACTGCTCAAAGCCCCCTGCAAGTGACCCTGCACATCAGGACAAAAGTGAACTTGGTTGTAAAAGGAGCAGGAGACTCAGGGACACATCATGGACTTGAGGGAATACAGAGAGAGAGGTAAATGGTTATGTACATTGCTGTGTATGCCTCTTTCGCCTAGAGTCATCTACTGGGCAGCCCCTATTCCTGATGGTCAGCAGGGAAGTTTGGGAGTATAATTATAGTGTACAGTATTGTTTTTGACTAAGTAATGTGAGATTGGATTCTCTCTCCCTCTCTCTCTCTGTCTCTGTCTCTGTCTCTCTCTTTCCTTTCACTGTACTCCTCACACTGAGGCAAATATAACTGGTTCTCCAGCTCCCAAAGAGAATTGAAGATTTATATTCTAAATCAACTAAACAGAAAATTATTTGCTCATTACTCTAAAAAGTGTAATGGTTCCTGACCCCAAGGAATTTACATTCTATCAGGGAGACAACATATACACAAATAAATATGAGGTAGTCTTGGGAGGAAGGGCAGCTGGGGGTGGGGTTGGTAGTGGTCAGGAAAAACTTCGTGTAAAAGGTGGAGCTTGAACTGATTCTTGAAGAAAACTGGGGTTTCCAAGTGGTGCAGGTGAGGGAGGAGCGCATTCTAGACTGGAGGAAAAGCTAGTGCGAAGGCATGGAGATGTGGGGGATGTTATGGTCGGGAGCAGTACATGTCTAGATCATAGAATGTGAGGAGAAGTATAATATGTACAAGACTGGAAAGGTAGAAATGGGCCAGGTTGTGAATAGCTTTGAGTGCTAATCAGAGGAGTTTATATTTTATCCAAAGGCTCTAAAAATGGAAATTATCTATCTATCTATCTATCTATATATATATATATACACACAGTTTATTCTATGTATATATATACAGTTTATTTTATATTTATATATATATAAATCTCATGCAAAACATTTTCTCTTCCTTCTCATCCCACATATAAGTATATTCCAAGGGTGGATCTTACTGTCTTCTCTCCTTAAAGCATAGTCTTGCCTCAAGACCATCCTCCTTGTGTTATTGAACACTTTGGCAGTCTGGTGAAGCCTCTGGACTCTTAAGAATAATGTTTTTAAATGCATAACGTTACAAAGGAAGCCAATTATGTTGAAATACGGTTATACATATATGTGTATACATGCATATATGTATACATGTGCCTATACATAGGTATGTTGCAATATATGTGCATGTGTGTACATATATGTGTGTGTATACACACACACACACATCTATCTGTCTATCTATTTATTTAATGGTTTCCAGGTTAAGGATCCCTTCATAGAGGAATGACATAATAGCCTGTCTTGCATAATTTATGGGGCTCTAAAAAAGCCTTCCCTGGTGCCCCCAACCCAACACATTTCCTCTACTGACCTGCCTTATTGCCTGACATTCCACTATGAGGGAGTCATTCCTTTGGATCAAAGGAATCCCCTCTTAAATATCTCATAGAAATAGAAATATACTAACTTGGTCTAAACTCATTTTAACAGGTTTCTTTCAGAAAAAGACAATTATCTTATAGATTCCTCTCTTTGGGCATTTGCTCTGAGAAGAGAATCCATGGGAGATGAGGGGAGACTACAGGGATCAGTCCAGATGTCAGAAGAGTAAGGGAAGGCCTATGGAAGTGGTACTGAACTGGAGGGAGCTCTCAGGAGGCTGGGGCAGGCAGCAAGAATGCCTCTAGGAGGGACTGGGGGGAACAAAGGCGGGGGGGGGGGGGGGGGGCGGAGAAGATGCTTAGAACAAACTTTGCCTGTTTCACAGTTTTGCCCTGGATCACCATATGAGAATTTTGCATGGACATTATACTAATTATATACATAATATACAACATTATACTAATGAGAACTTATTTGAAAGTAGAAAACTAGGAACAGACATGGAGAAATAAGGGGGAGCAAAGAGGAAATATTTATCAGGGGCTCCAGAAAACTCAACTTTGGGGAATTCCTTCCCCTGCCCTCCAGAATGCTGAATAAAAATACTCTTTTTCCCCTCTTAGATGATAAGAAAATTAAAATATTCTGCCTCCTGGGGACTTAGAGAAATGACTATAATTTCAAGATCAAGGAACGTGGTCAGAGAACGAACTCTGGGGGTGTGTGTGTGTGTGTGTGTGTGTGTGTGTGTGTGTGTGTGTGTG